>NC_135172.1:25270622-25575429 GCF_041146795.1 Maylandia zebra | reverse complement strand
CCTCTACTGCGGGTGTGGTGCCTGTTATCGGACCCGGAGTTAGCAACATCCCCCAAAAACCCGAAGATTAGAGTCCTGGCCCCTAGCCCTGCCAGTGTAGCAGAAATGATGAGGATGATGATGGCAGCAGCAGCCGTTCTTCTCCACGTGAGTAGCTTAATGTTGTTCGTGTGCAATTTACGTTGAGTAGGCTAACCACGTTATTACATTAATGCATGTAAGGTGAACTAGCAAACACAGTCGTAGTTACATGCGGCTGTCTTCTTATTTGATGGCACATACTCCCTTCACCCTGACCAAAAAGGCTAAAATGACCAAAGAAAAAGTGGAAAACAGCTAAACATGAGAGGTTTTTGGACAAAGTTTGTTTTTTTTTCCATTGATTAAGCACTGCTTCCAGCCAAGAGTGATGCCATATATGCCCCATAGCTGCAGAAAAGTCTAACATTGTTATCTTTTTACAAAAAAACAGCTGAACATGAGAGGTTTTTGGACCAATTTTGTGTTTTCCATTCTTTAAGCACCAGTTCGAGCACTGTTTAAGCACCGGCACCGTTTCAAAAGTACCGGTTTGGTACTGGTATCGGATAAAACCTAAACGATACCCATTCCTAATCACGTGATTATACTAAATATGTGCATAAACGCACCAGGTGCACATTATTTTCTTTTTTTTAAACAGAGTGAGAGTTTGTTCATTAAAGTCACAAATGAGTTCTTATCTCGTAAGACCTAAGCTTGCATTAACTTGGTTTGAAACGGTGACCTTGTTATGCCTGCTCTAACATCAAGCAGGTGCGGACCTCCGCTTAAGAGGTCGCTTTTCTGTCCACATAAATGTAAATCTGCCGGTTATTGATAAATAAAGAGTCTTTAGCTAGAAAAATGGTTCATTATGTTAGGGCTATCAAAAACCCAAACAGAGTTGAGCCATTAAATCTTGTGTTACATCTCCAGTCTCTCTAGATCCTTGTCGGGCTTGAGCATCTGAGAGTTTTGTATTTTTAAGACATTTTTATAGACACAAGCGCTAACTATTAAGCTGGCTTATATATGTTGTTAGCTCACCGTTATTACAAAGTGTTAGACATAGAAACAGCCTGGCTCCATATGGAGTGGTTCACACATTCGCCTAAAAAGCAAAAGATCCTGATTTCGAGAGGAGAATCAGATCCCATGGGGATTGCATCAGGAAGAGTATCCGGTGTGAAAATGGAAGCAGCTGGAGAATGGAGAAAAGTTGCTAAAACAAAAGAACTTTTTTTAAGGAAGAAAATGACAACTAGATGAATGTTAGAACTTAACAACACTGACCCTCAGTTGTTCAGCTCACATCTGTCCACTTATGTTCCCTAATTAAGGTAGGATAAATCATTCACTGCTCTCACTCTCCTGGATGCGCCGTTAACCCCTCGGCAGCGTTGTATCTAAAGGTGGAAAGCCAGCTTTGCTTTCTGTGTCACTCGGGAGACAAAAAGTGGTAATGTTGATTTTATTTTCCACAACAGATTTCATTTTCACACACAAATGTTCTAATTTATTTTTATATTCAATTATAATCACATTAAGAATATTTGCAACAGCCTCATTATATGCAGTAGCAGGTTATTAGGTTTGATGCTGAGCAGGCGATAGACAGTATATTGAAGGTGGCTGTAGCCACTCTGGGGTCACACTCCAGTTTGTAGACTATTGTTTTGAATCCTTAAGTTTTTTGTTTCTTTGTTTTTTAGCTAGGACTAGCTAGGGGTGGGTGATATATCCTCAAATTTTCATCACATTATTTCAAGGAAATTTGCAATAATTATATTTATGACAAGATGCCAGCAGCAACAGCATTAGATTTGCTGCTGGCAACTCTAAAAGGCAAAAGCTGCTGGCTTAATACTTAACCTTGGAAGTTTTCAGGAGTCTGCACAGTATTGTCACATAATACAGTTTAAACTGAAATGTAGTTTCTTTCTGGGATGTTGTATCTTGGGTCGAGCTATTTAACCAGCTACTTAAAGCGCTTCTGTTGCACCATTTCCATCCACTGGGTTGCACATCAGCTGTTGCTAGCACATCCTCCTCCAGCCGAGCCTTTGTAGTCTGGTTGTACTCGATGATGCCTCAAACTATGAAGCAAATTTGTCGTTTACACCTTTAGCAAGAAGCAAGCAAGCAAAGTGTGCTGCTTTTGTTGGAGGTTGTTGAAGTAGCTTTCTTCTCTTTTTAGTTACTAAACCGTCATCGGGGAGCTAACCTGCTCTCACTCTCAAGCATGCCTGGTATTGTGTCGTTGCCAGGCTTGCTAGGGAACGTGAGGGTGTGGTGTTGCTATATCACTGATATTCTGATATGATGTAAAAATCTGTGGTGGTATAATCACGGACAGGATGACTTGACACAGCCCTAGTGTGAGCTTTTCAGCAAGGTGCATCACTCTGATATTAGTTTTCCTAAGCAAAGGAGTTTTTCTTTTTCCACCCCGAAAGAGCCAAAGAAAAGTCATAAACTTTGTAATAAATCTCTTTTTTTAACCATGAGTATTGGTTTTGTTTTCATTTACTCAGTCTACATTTCTGTTTATTAAAAGGCTAAAAATAAGAGGGAAGTTCATAAAGTAACAGTAAAACGGTCTCTTCTCCTGTATTGTGCATGCATCAATTATGTATACATGCTTAGTCACTGCCTAAAATGCCCTTTCTGAGTTGGGTGGGGGAACAAAAATACACTTTTAATTAAGATGCAGATTTTGTCTGTAGAAAAGCATCTCAACGGAAAATGTGTATACCCATAAACAGAAAGAAAAGGATGCATCCATCTTTTTAATATACAGTCTATGTTGTATACAAGACCTTTGGAGGTTGCCGTGCTCAAAACAGTTGCCTGCTATGTCTGAGGAAAACAGATAAGACTATTGGGACTCAACACAAAACAGTAAAAGCTGTAGGATGGAAAATCTAAAACAGTGAACACAAATAACCATGTAAAAATTCATGGTCAGGTGGTAATTCCCCAGTACTAAAAAAAAAAAAATTTTAACTACACATTCTTTTGAGCTAATGAATCCTATATTTAATGTCAGTGCTGTAAAACATTTTCATCTCACAAAGAAATTCAGAGGAAATGTCTGTCTGTATTTATTTATGTGCAAACATGTATAAAAAAAATATGGATCGGGAAATATGTATAGCAACTTCAAGTGCCAAGTGATAGTTTTTTTTAACATGCTACACCAATACGTGACAATGATTTCTGAGTAAATAATCCAATCTCTAAATTGTTTTGTACAAAAGTCACATTTTGTAACACCTTTTCCACAATTTATGTCTGTGTATCTCTTTCTACCTTTCTCTTTATTCAATCCTGGTAGAACATGCAAGTGAAAAATTGCAATTTAAGACAGTTTGACTTGAAACAGCTTGAGCTTTGAGCACACACACACACACACACACACACACACACACACACACACACACACACACACACACACACACACTTCACTAAAAGAGTGTGAGTTCTCTCCTGACTGTGGGGTTGAATTCATATTATCCTTGGAGTATCAGTTTATTTTTATGTCTTTGTGCTGCAGGGCCAGTCCTGCCTCTTCTGCTGTTAAATTAAAAATGGAAGTACAGCACTGGCTCACATAAATTAAATGCTGGTTTGGGAGTCATGATGGCTGATAATTCACAGGGTAGCTCATCTCTGACAAACACGCATGCACAAATAAACTCAACAGTAATGTCGAAGCCTTCCTGGTCCTAAACTCTGCTCTGTCTCCTGTTGTTGGTATAAATGCAAGGAAACTGGTTGCCATTAGGGAGCAGAGTAAATTACTGCATATCCTATGGGCTTAGCTCCCATAGCTATTTAATTGGCAGATTTTCTTTAAAGAGGGCTAAATTTATCTGGCCATTTACTCCTAGTAATTGAACCATTAAAGATCTTTTGTCTGCTCCTGGCGACATACAAAGAGGGTACATTAGATGACTCAGAACAGCTGGTGTAGCTCTCTTCACACATCTGTCTCTTTGTTCACCAATAAATCCACTGAAAGTTACTGTCTCTTTCTCTTTCTGTCTTTGTCCGTGTGTGTTTGTTGGATGTTTGTCCTTGTCTGTGTGCCATTGTGTGGGCGCAGGACGTCTAACAGTAGTGCCACGCTGTCCTCATGTGTGTCAATGGAGCAGTGCGCGTGTCCGGAGGAGTGCATGTTTACCGCTCTGTCCCATGCTGATGTCACCTTCCGCAAGATGGAGGGCTACCTGCGGACTAGACAGCTTTGTGATGTCATACTGGTGGCTGGGGAGAGGCGAATACCTGCTCACAGGTAGGAGCAAAGGAGCACTAAAATTCTAATACACGGACAGCAAAGGCTGTGATGCTAATGGTTATTGTCATTACTACTACATTCGGTAACACTTTGTAATGCGGTTTGCAATTAAGAGCGTAATTCCCCTGCAATTGAATGGATCTTTAGTGTACTGTATTTGAAATTACAGTGTAATTCTATTTACTTACAAATACTTAAAGTAGATATGCTACAATAAATAATAATACTATGAGTTAATTTTTAATTTAAGCAATGTATAAGTAATTTTAGGTAGTACATGACTTCTAGGTATTTTACAGGAAACGACACTCATTTTGAAAGTTGTATCTAATAATGGTTGTGAAAAAACAAAAATGAAGTTAGACTTTGTTTCCATCATCAAGGTCACATAAGCCTGCAAATTCTGATGGTATTTATTATTATTTGTTATTTATTTTTAATATAGAAGGGAAGAACGATCCTTATCACACTTATAATGGTAAAATACAAGAATAATTGAATAATAGAATATCGATCCTCCACATCAACATAATGAATATTATATAAAGATGTAAAAAGCCAAGATCCACTCTGTAAAATGTAAAATATTGTTTGTTTTTCTGCAAAAGGACAGTGAAATTGTACACTAGTACTTAAATTTAGTTACAGTATAATTATTTATTAGTTTTCTGTAAAGAAAAAAAATGACTTACCTTATTCTAGTGTAGCTACCTTTAAGTATGTGCATTTAAATATAATTACATTGTAATTTCAAATAAAATATATGGAAGTTCCAATAGTGCCCTTAGTCACAGGCTGTATTATAAAGTGTAAGTGATCAAGGAACTGACCTCACAGCCCATTGTTCACTCAGTGGGCTAGTTTCAGTCATTGTGTAAATGTACTGTTCATAAGGTTGGGGAAAAGTCACTTGGATGAATGACGAAACATTTCTCCCACTGAAAACGCTACGTCCAGATGAACACAATCAAACTTTTGGGATATAAAGTGTAACCTTTGTAAAATTTGTTAGTTTTGTTTGTGATTAATAATGATAATGATTTCCCAGAGCCTGATGATGGTTTCTGTAATAAGTTCAAAATCCTTACAAGAGTAAATCAAATTGAAATGCTGATGCTCTGATCAATGAGTAGCCGGCTGTCATTACTGCATTATTACAGTAAATGATTACATTATTTAAAAAAGCACTTAGTAGTAATAGTCAGCCCACGCCTGTCTTTGTATGTGGATCTCTTTAAGGAGTG
Source organism: Maylandia zebra (assembly GCF_041146795.1). NCBI lineage: Eukaryota > Metazoa > Chordata > Actinopteri > Cichliformes > Cichlidae > Maylandia > Maylandia zebra. Next base: position 25,569,864 of record NC_135172.1, on the reverse strand, counting down.
GTGACTGTTTCTGAAGTCTGTAATAAGTCTTGTGCTCAAAGACTTCCCTTAGTTCCCAAAAATAAAAAACTGAAGGAACACAAAGGTTAAAGTGTGCAAATTATTTCAACTTGACGAAAGTGAGTATTTTATCTGCACTCCAGCTGAAATATTTGTAAACACACATAAAAGTCTTCTATAACAGTGGGTGTAAAGGAAGATGAAAATCCAAATAGCATTAAAGTTAAGCTGCACACACAGGGAGCCATTCAGTCGTTGTGTATGGCTGTGAAGCTGACAGTTTGATTTCGTGGCCATTATAAAACTCCGCCCTTTTGGCCTGACCTCCTTATCACCACACTTGGAACAACAAACCTTTCAAGTTAAGACTCTGCTCAACCTTTTAATTAACTGATTACTATACAGTGTAAAGGAATTTTACTACTTGAATGTGTGTTTTGTGTTACACTTGATCTCTCCACTGTTACCTTTAAAGATAATGGCATTACAAAGATAGTGGATGCGTTAGTGCTATAAATCAATATCCTAATTTATTTAATCCTTTCAGTAGCATGATAGTACGGAGCCCCTCTGATGACATGGTCCAAAAAATAAATAAACTGTGGCCACAAAATACTACTTTGTGCCCTCGAAATAGCATAACGTGCCCACGAAATACTTATTTGTGGCCACGAAATATTTCGTGGCCACACGAAATAGTATTTCGTGCGCACATCACATTGATACAATTCCTGGACAGCTGCGTATAGAGACATAAGCATAAGAGTAGGCTAAACCTATACACCATGGCCAGAGACAGAATGATTGAGTTTTACTTTTGTCATGGTCTGCGTGGCAGACCGTGGGTGTGTGGGGAAGGACTCAAAATGCGGAACTCCGTGCGATTAATGCAGTGTGTTTATTTACAGTGAAGTAAACAATACACAATAATAAATCCCTGTGCGTTTCCAAGTCCAGTGCCGTGTCTCCTTCTCAGTGCTCTTGCTCCGTGTCTCCGCTCCCGTGAAAGTTCTGCTCGCTGCTCTCCCGTTCCCGCACTCCTGCTGGAAAATCCACAGAGGAAGCCGTTAACACACAACTACAAAGCGACAGACTCGCACTCACTGATTTTGCTGGGAACACTGAAGGGTAGTCACTCAACGATCCAGCGTCGAGGAGCTCTCAGCCACACTGCTTTGTAGCTCCTCCGACGAGGCTTGATTGGTGCCAGGTGTGTGTGAGGATCCTTGGGTGTGACCGGTCAGCTGGCAGGACCACACCCACCAGGCCTGAAGGTGCCTGCCACAAATAAGTATTTCGTGGGCACGTTATTCCCATTTCGTGCCCACGAAGTAGTATTTTTTTGGACCATGTCATCAGAGGGGCTCCATATGATAGTACTGGGATTTGGTTAGATTTTTTTGTTGGAAAAGAACAGATAAACTAGATAAACCAATGGAACGGCGCTGGAGCCTATATTTAAACATGCACACCACGCCAGATTTTCTGTGAGCCAACATAACCAACTTCAGAGTAGTTTTTTCACTTTCTATGGTTTCTGCTCGCCACATCGCTGTGAATCTCTCCCTGTGTGGACGCAGCTTTAGGCTAGATGAAATGTAATGTTCTGCCACTTCATGGCTTGCTATCATTGTGTTTTTTTTATTATATCAGCTGTCTCAAACTTGCACTGTTGGCACTGTCATCTCATTGGAGGGCCGCTTTAGTGCTCATGTAGTACAAAAAACAAACAAACAAACAAGAAAACACCCACTAATATTTGCGAAAATGTAGTGTTTTGTTTGTTTTTTAAAATTTCTAATATTGTATAAAAAGATTAAACCCCCCCCATTCTTAACTAACTGAAGCCTTCATTGAACTACCAAATAAACAAATTAGTACTCTCTTTTTAGCCAGACACATGGCATCACTTCTGCTATAATTTTGTTCATATTTAACAACATAAAAATGCAGACATAACTGTACACATTAGTTTTTGACTGCTAGTGAAAATTGTTTTCTTTACACATGAATCGCTGAAATAACAGAGCTAATCCCTCAACATGTTTGTACTCTCTGCTCATGTTGCCTTCATATTAAATAATTTTTTGCTTCATAAAGAACTTATTTTAACATTGAACTCAACAACAAACAAATCCTCCCTAGCAAAAAAAGTAACTTCAGGCGCCAGATTGCTTTATATTTCTTCATGTCAACATACACGTAGGGGTGATGTGGGCTGCAAGTGGCCCCTGGGTTGCGAGTTTAAGACCCCTGTATTACCGTACTTTCCACACTATAAGGCGCACTTAAAATCCTTTAATTTTCTCAAAAATTGTCAGTTCGCCTTACAATCCGGTGTGCCTTATGTTTGAATTCTGGTTGTGCTTACTGACCTCGAACCGATTTTATGTGGTACACGGCGCTCAAACATCTGTGAAAAAATGTAGTACGACCTTGGTAAGCTATGAAGCCGCACCACTTGATGGATTGTCGGAGCATTACGGCTACTGTAGTCAGGAGCCTCGCAAACTCAGAGTAATCTGGGTCCAAAACTCCGTCCCTTCAGGTCCCAAAGTCAAACGAGCAGTCCAGCACACTGAGAGTTAAAAACTGTCTATATTCTTTTAACTTTAATAAAATGATCAGCGTTGCTGCTTCACCAGGTTTAACAATTACGTTTAACATCTAGGTATCCATGAAAACAGAATTTATTCAATTTAACAGAGAAGTTAGCAGGAAGTTAGCTCGCTAGTTTCACTAGTTACCTAAACATGATATACCATGTTCTTATTGAGAGATTTCTGAAAAAATTAAAACGTACAGCTCTGCTACCACTTCCAACATAAATGAAGACAGAAAACTGAACAGTAGTGACGTTTATAGGGTTACTGAAGTTAGGCTACCTGGTATATAATGCTGTGCTATGTGATCACTAGCGACACAGCTATGTTAGCATAACACAAAGCATAACACAGTGAAGCTGGAGGATGAACCACTAACTAATTAAACGTGAGGGTTCCCGATGGTTTTTGACAAATGCAATTGCATGGCAGGATGCTGTAAACAGACCAAACTTCAGTCAGGAGAACAACGGAGATAATCCAACCACAAGATGAGGTTAGTCATTAATATACTGCAACAACATGGGAATAGAGCAGCTGCGAGAGGATTCAACATTAATGAATCAATGGTACGGAAGTGGAGGAAGCAAGAAGAATGAGTTGAGTAAAGTTTGACTTATCTGACTGTTTTGTTTCACTTAATGCGCCTTATAATCCGGTGGCTTTATGTATAAAAACAGACCCATTCATCGACCGTGCGTTTTATAATCCGGTGCACCGATGGTCCGAAAAATATAGTATATCAATATGTATGCTAATATAAATAAATCATCCCAGTCTATCTCTTTTAAAAGATTAAGGGCAGATGATAAGAATTCTCGTGATTAAAAAAAATACATTGAAAGTCGGTCAGTAAAGCACAACACCTAAAGGTACAAGTGCCATCATATATATGAAGAAGACACTGAAAACAGACAAAACTTCAGCCAAGAGAGTGCATCAAATGACACCATCCTAAAAGTGTTTAGTTATTAATATAACTCTTTTTGGTTTGAATTATTTTACCACCAAAAAGTCATGATCCCGAGATTGATCTTCATGCCAAAATCTGAGCTGTAAAGACAGTCAATATTTTTAAAAGAACAGACAGTGTCCAGGACATCATGAGCCTAAGGGCTGGCACAGTCACTCTATAGTAGCTTAGCTTAAAGAATAGTGCTAATATAAAGCTGTAGAGGACGAGAGTGATAGCCTGAATAGTTTTTTTGGACTGTTCAATACAAAAAACAGTTGGAAAGAAACAGCGTTTTAAAAATAAATAAATAAAGAGAGAGAGACAAGAGCCTCGGCCAAAAAAAGGGGGGGGGGGGGGGGGAATCGATGTGTCATCTGCTTAATAAAATTTGTCAACAGACAGACATGAACACCTGCCAAGGTGCTCAGAACTAATTTTGATCCCACTTCAGTTTTTCTCCAGGTCACGCACACACAGACTCACAAGGCAAAAACAATACAGCAGCTGGAAATAGTGATTCTACTATCACATACATGCAGCAGCGTTATAATTAACTCCCGAATGAAGTGCTGACACATGCACCACAACATCTGAACACGTGCATCTACACTCACGCATGAACACACGGGCACGATGACACATATACTGCACACGCAGGATGTTTGGAAAGAATCTCTCACAAACAGCAGAACCACAGTCGTGCTCCTAGGATTTATTTTTATAGTACCTCTGTACCATATGTACCAGAGTCTGTTTGAACCATGCATCAGTCACATGCCTCCACTGCACCGTCGATGTTACTCCCTGGGCATATGGCCACTGGCAAAGCAGCAGGGTCCATCTGCAGGGATGAGACAGAAAAGTGGCCCTCCACCAGCAGAAAGGCTTCTTTTCTCTCTTTCTCGCCTTCCTCTTCTGCCTCATTTGATTTAGTCCTCCAGGCACAGATGGTGACAAACAAAAGACCCTGCTGTAGGAGAATCTTAATGCTGCATGTGAAAGAGTGTGTTGGCGTCTGAAGTATTTGAGTGTTCGTTTGTCTCAAGTGTGTGTGTGTGTGTGTGTGTGTGTGTGTGTGTGTGTGTGTGTGTGTGTGTGTGTGTGTGTGTGTGTGTGTGTGTGTGTGTGTGTGTGTGTGTGTGTGCCAAGCGGTAGGAGTACGACATCTTTGTTTGAAAGTGGTTGTTTTGTTAGGGATTGATTTTGTTATATGTGTAGGATAAAAGTGCTTTTCTGGGACTAAAATATACACTCCCTCTCTCTCTCTTTATCTTACATGTAAACAGACAAATGCAGTGTACACGCTGAGTAGGCTACTTGTACTGCGTGTAGCTGCTTATCTCTTGCGGAGTTTGTTGCAAACAGTGCACTTTGAGGAAAACCCAACCCAAAACTCTGTGAATGCATAAATATGTTGAGCACAGTTGTACCTTTTAGTCTCTGTGGCAGCACATTATGTTGCAAATCTATTTTTGTACCTACTTCTCTAAGCGCTGCCTTCACCGATTTTTATTAAGTATACCATTACCTTTTGTTTTTTCTTTTTCTTTTTTTTACCATCACTGTATATCGACTGATAGGTAGGTGCGCTGCGGTTCATTGTTTCCATTACTGCAAGACCAAGAGTCTTCAGTTTTGCTGATACACTGCGGGGGATAATAGACTGTAGGGCCCTTTAGAAGAGCCAATAGAATCAGCTATGAGCTGAACTTTAACAGCGGGTTTATAAGGTTGGTTTTACAAGAATAAAGACTTTGATGAAGAAAACTAACTAGTGGGTTTTGCCAGTGTACATCTGGTTAACCTCAGCCCCTCTGTTAAAGGGCAATGCACAGCCACTTCCAGGAGCTTTTTTCTTATATGGACCACCCAGGTCTGTTTGCTCTGCAGAGGATGTGACAGTTCACAATGGGTCCTGCTCAGAGTATTGTAGTGTGTTGTTGCTATAGCTGAAAATGTAATAGACTGATATTTTTTTTCAGCTTAACCCAAGTGTGATGTGAATGTGTGTAGTAAATCTGATGGTTCAAACCATACGTACCATTAGGATTTATTCTCTGTACTAAAGTCTGTACTAAATTTCAAGGCTTTGGCTGGGAATGGAGTTTTGAGGGGTAACCATAGGTAGTGCACATACTTTAAAATCAATTACAGCAATATATGGAAGAAATCTGTGCTTTTCCTACCATCTGATAAAATATATGACCAATACACATGAGCTAATGAAGACCCAATTAATAAAACTGTTCCAGGTAAAAAGCCCCAAAATGGATTTAGGAAATCCCTGGACTGGCAGCAAAGCTATCAGTTAAAGGTCCTTCTCTTCTAACTCTGTATTTCAGAGATACTGCAAAAAGTTGCAGTATCCAAGCAAGTCTTTCTCACGACCTGCTTGTTATTTTCCCCTCTCTGTTTTTCCACTACTGTGTCTCTATACCGAGCATCACATCCACACTGAAACACAAACAGACACACTGTTCAGTTTCCAGCGCTTGCCCTCCTTTCCTGAGTCCAACTCGTCTGTTTCCTGCTCTCTCCACTCTGGCATTTTGTCTTCTCTCTGCTCTTTCCATTACACGTTGACACACTGCCTGTCTTGTCTCTGTCTTCAGCGCAGTGCATTTGTGTTTGTGTGCAAATAACCCAGTGCTGTATACAGCCTGTGTCGCTCACAGCTAGTCAGACAGAGACCCATGAAAAATTAAGGGAACATGTTTGTGTGTGTGCACCAGGGAGAGAGGGATTGGGGGGGGGGGAAGATACCTGACTAGAATACTGGCAGAATGACTTCCTGCTGACTGTAGTGTATTTTTGACATCTTTGTCTGCACAATAAACACACACGCACTTGCACACACGCTCACACAGCTCTTCTCTGCTTCAGGCTATCTGTCAAGGTCCCAGTGTCACACTCAGTAATGAGACTATACACATTCAGTGCATGCACACACTCATGTTCAAGTAGCCACAAACAAAGCCAGTTTAACATGTTAATATGAGTCACAAGTTTATGTCATCATTCAGGTCATGTTTGGGACTTTGCTTGAACAAACGTTCCGAATTATTTTTACGTTAATCAGTTAAACTGACTAGTTGCTGCACCTCAAAAGGTTTACTCGGGAGCCTTTTACTCAGATACATTTAGATCAGATATCAAAAATATATGTCAATGGCATTTTGCATCCTTCCTTGGAGGTTTCATGTGCAAAGGCATCTCTAGCAGGAAGTAAATATTCACCAACGAGTGCTGTTGTAATGCCTAGATGTTTGTGTGCCTGTGTGTAACTTAACAGTGGCACGAAAGGTTAATGGATTGTTGCAGAATGGAATTAATTAACTGTCTTCTTACAAGTGACCTTAAGATAATTTCACTCTGTCCTTCATCTCACTTTCTTTCCATTACACTAGCTAACTTCTTCCTCAGACTTTCCTGCCAATAAATTTTACATTAACCTTGTCTTATTATAATCAAATTTCCCCTTCTTTTCTTTCTGTCTTCTTTCTTCTTCCTTTATCTCATCACTAGATTTGCTCATGTTTCTGTTCTCCTTTTTTTAACCAAGGGGTATGAGTGTGTGCAAAAAGATTAAGAAACTAGCAGTGGGTAAATTAAACACATATCTTATTCAAAGAGTAAAGTTACATCTTGAATTAATGTATACTATATAAATGAGGGGTGTCAAGCAAGGCCCAACTGAGCACACTGGATAGCATTGCAGAGGAGGGCTTCACTTTTGACTGGATCTGGCAGTACGATAGAAGGATTGTGTGGCAAGTCATTAAGAATGGATCATGAGAGAATCTTCCAAGCCAGAGGTCTGAATCATCATGAGTTAGGTTTTACAGTCTTATTACTGACAAAGACTGTGCTGTACCACACTGAAGGAAGTCTAGAAACTGTGCCTGTGTATTTCTTTGAAAAGTTGTAGCTGCCATCTCTTCTTTCTTAGACAGAAATCTGGCTGAATGTTGTTGAAATAGCATTTATGTTTCTTTAAAGATCTCAGGCTCTGCATCATTTGTTTTTTTTAAATGGATGGTTGATAAAGTATGTTTTTACACTGAAGGTCAGGGGACACTAGGTGTCTTTTTTAATCTCTACTGATGAAATAATTACTTTTTTTTCTTTACCATTTTCTGCACACACTGGTTTCTAACTCATTTTTTTCCATCTCTAATATAAAGGTCTTTCAGCGACCTTCATTTTTAAAAGGAGATTATATAATGAGACCTTTACATTCCTAACTGCTGCAGAAATCTCACCTGGTGCTGAAGTCTGACCAATTTCCTTATTCCTGTACACTTTAACACTTAACGTAAAGAGGTTAAAAGAGACAAATCAGTCGATTGGGACATTTAGGCTTTTACTGTGGCTGTATGTTAATATCAGATTGGAAGTTTCAGAAAGTTGAGGGGATTGTTTTTAACCAAAGGCATATGCTGTTTGACAATGCAACAAGCTTTATTTATTTTTATTCCTTAAGGTTTCTCCTCCTGTTTCATTCTTCAGATGGTTTTCTTGTGCCTCTTCTTTCTCTTTTCTGATCTGTGTTCTGACCCAATCCTGTCAGCGAGGTCAAAGTGAACTTTTTCTGTTGCTCCATTACAGCCATCCGTCTTCTGTGGCTGATCCCTGACACTCTCTCCTCACAGGCTTGTCCTCTCATCTGTGTCTGACTACTTTGCTGCAATGTTCACCAGTGATGTGCGGGAAGCCAAGCAGGACGAGGTGAAGATGGAGGGTGTAGACCCTGATGCATTGTGGGTCCTGGTGCAATATGCATACACAGGTATATAGTGGTCAACTTCCCTTTTTCTTTTTAGAAAAACAGGATGATCTTTAAGAAGGAATTATTGTTTTTTTTCTTCTCTGTAGTAAATAGTGCTTGGCTGTGTGGTACAGTACTCTGCAAGATCTAAATTATGCAAACAAGCACCAACATTACTGTGAGCTCAACATCTATTAATGGCTAAGATCTCCAGGAAGTCTTTTCTAGCTGCCTTTACATTTTCTATGTTAACTAAATATTTAATGATTATTCTCTTTTTAAAAAGATGAACACACGTGATCTTGTTGCAGTACTGCAGATCTCTTAAATAACATTAAGTCTCATTATTTCCATGTTTTTATGACGTTTTAAATTCTCTTTCTTCACCATCTTGCTCCTCTGCTCTTCCCTTCATGTCATCCAGGCCGTCTTGAGTTGAGGGAAGACACCATTGAGTCTCTGTTGTCAGCCTCCTGCCTGCTGCAGTTGTCATCTGTAGTTCAGGCTTGCTGTTCCTTCCTCATGAAGCAGCTCCACCCATCCAACTGTCTCGGCATCCGCTCCTATGCTGATGCTCAGGGCTGCCATGACCTGCATCGGGCTGCTCACGCCTACACCATGGTGGGTACAAAGCCAGTTCACATCTTTGTATACCTCCCCTGCTTGTAGAATCACCACACGAAAATGAATGAAAAGACTGCTTTGGGAAACGCAGTGCTGGAAATGATGTTGCAGATCTAGGTAGATTGCAAGTCTTTAACAGTGACATGTAAAAACAATTAAGAGGATTCTTTCACCTTTAACCTCAGTACAGCTTTATTCAGTAAGACTCCAGTCACCCCCAGCCTTCATCTTATTCTTGGTAACAAATTGGCTCCTCATTCACACAGCACCACAATCATTATTGCCACAATGGCTGTTTTTCTGCACAGAGTTGCTATGGTGACGGTGAAATAGCTCCTTCATCGACTTGATTATTCTTTTTCTTGTTCTCTTGTTTTTTTGTGTGGTGTTTTTTTTTTTACATGCCTCATTTTTCATCCAGCGTCACTCTGCGTGTCTGTCTCTGTCTGTAGTACTGTTCCTCTCTTTTTCTCTCCAGTTCTCTGTAAGTGGATTATTGTTAAGGTTTAATCTCGGGTAATTATGTCATAAAGGTGGCTTTCTTTGGGTGTGACTGTCAGTGTCTGTAATTCACTCTCAAACACACGTTCAGACTCACAAAGCTTACAGGATTATTGCAGTCTTTGTGTAAGAGCTAAACAAGAATGACTTCGACACTGCTTTAGATTCCTACCTTTTTATTCAGGTCACATTTTTTTCTCTGTTTTTTCTTTTAATTTTACAGATGGTAGAAATATGTTGAGAGTTTTTTGTTTTGTTTTTTTAAATCTAATGAGAAATAAGCTTTCACAAGATTGTGATCAGCTGTAGCTTGTTGGACTGTTTGACAAAAACACGCAGGGAAATCTGCAATTTAAGGAGCTGCAAATAGACTAAGCAATTAATCAGTTCATTTAGCAAATAACTGTCAGATTAACCGATTACACTCATTAATTTTTGTCACATCATCTCTTCCCGTCTTGTGACTCAATAGATCTCATATTTTCTCATCCAGATCCCCTTTTGCAGCTTTTCCTCTCAATTTTTATCTGACCTTTCTCAAGCTGTAATTTCCTCCTCTTTTTTCCTCCCTCCACTTGTATTCTTCAAACCCTTAATCCCTTTTCTCTCTCCTCTCAAATCCTCTCTGCTGTTCTTCTTCTTTTTCTTTTTTTTTGCAATGCATTATTCATCTATTCTAACCCCCTCCCCCCACTTCTGTCTTTCTCTTCCAGTCCATCTCATCCATCCTTCAGTTTTACTCTAACCTTCTTTGCACCCCCAGGAGCACTTTCTGGAGGTGGTTGGAGGCCAGGAGTTCCTCCTACTACCAGTGGAGGAGATGGAAAGGCTCCTCACATCTGATGAGATTAACGTGCCGGATGAGGAAACCGTGGTTACGTCTTTACTAACCTGGGTCCGTCATGACGCTTCCACTCGACAACGCCACCTACCCCAGCTGCTGGCTCATATCAGACTCCCGCTGCTGCAACCACAGGTGAGAGCGTCAAAGAGGTAAATGTCACTGGTTACCAAGAAAATTAAAATGGTAAGATTTAACAAACAGATGCACAATACAGAGATCCTGGTGAAAATTCAATTAATTATCAGAGTTGCATTAATAAGTAGACCCGGCAGCTCTGAAAGGGAATAAACTTAACATTGCATAAGCTTATCAAAGGCGTAAACATCGGATAATGCTGCTCTGTGTACTTTGATTAGATGTGTTACTGTTTGATCACAAGCGTTTCCTAACAAAATTTAGACCTTTTAGATCTCCAAACAAAAGAAAATTGCTCAATGGGTAAACATGAATTTTATAGTTAAAAAAATACATTTTGCTTTCGAATCAAATTTAGACATACACAGACAATTAGACGTGTCTGTTTAAAGGCTAACAACTGGTCAACCAGATTTAGCCGTGAACACGACATGTCTCGATGTGCGGCGCTTCATGGGTTTCTTCGAATAAAAATATATTAATCGCTGTTAGCTAACAAAGAGCACATTGTGTTTATATTGTGTTGTTGACCATTTCACTCAGCGTGCTGCATTAGTCTTTGCTTTTCAAAGCTAGAACTGCATGAATATTTTATTGATTTTATTTTGGGAGATGTCAAAGATGCTTATGTCCTCATATGTGTAACAGCAAAGTACACGGTTGGAGTGTGCATCTGTCTCCCCCCTGACGGTGTGCTGGCCAAATTTAACTCGTCCTTTTTTTCTCTCCTCTCGGGCCTCTTGGTTATAACCTGTCTCTCTGTCTCACTGTCCTCTTCAGACAGCTGGGGACCATAACCATTACTCTGTCAGGTGTGTCATAGCTCTATGTGCTGTCTAGTATGTGTGGCAGGTATCTGACTTATACTGTAATGCTCAGAAGTTTTTATGCTAAGCAGAACTTCACTTACTGCCCAGGGCTACAGGCATAATCAGACACACACTTTTTAAAACCTTAATTAACTGTGATATCTCTCGTAACTGCAGCTAAATTATCTGTTCTCTTCATCTCCCTTATCAACAATTTCCCTCTGTCCCCCCTCAGGTCTTTCCATTATCTCTGTCAGCATCTATACATCGCCCTGTTTTTGTTCTTTGGCACTTTATAGCATGAACAGCTCAGATATATGGCTTCGCCCCGGTCAGCTGAAATCACAAGTAGCTGTAACATGTAACCAGGGAAGAAGATGGATGGCAGAGGGGTAAAGCAGCAGAGTGGCAACAGAGCAGAGAGACTGAAAGCAAAAGAGGCACAGAGCCAAGGGTTGATTTTTACCTTTAACAGTGTATCACGTGTGACAGCTCCTCCCCCACCGCCACCATGACAAAATGACAAATAAGCCAGCATTCAGGATCCTCACGAGCTGTGAAATGCCAATAGAGTGAAACATAAACCTCACACAGACAACCGATCAATATTCATCAGCCAATTAGTTAGCTCTCTATCTAGGCCACCATGTTATTATTCATCAAGAGGATGTCAATTCACCAGATGAAATGTTTTAATTCCCGATCCCTGTTCCCACTCATACACATTCACATATATATTCTTCATCTAATCTCCTCAGAAGTGCATCAGCCTGACGGTACACACCAAACAGCTGTATGACAGCTTGTACAATATCTGTGACCAGTGGAAATTTAGCGCTTTTAGGCAGGATGACAACCGACAAGCAGGTCTGATGGAGCATGTTGGCAGCTGAAGCCTACGTGGGTGTCTTCATCTGTTGGGTTTATCTAGGCACAAACCCCGCTGGAACACAAGACACTCAACTGCACGACAAAACAAGACAAGAATGTGCTCTCTGTGTCAGCCAAAGTTGAGGAAAAGATTCCTTCACCTGAACTCAGCTCACTTCAACTGATTCCTTTGCTACAGCCCTTTTTATTGTCACATACAAGAATATGCAATTACAAATACACGTGACATTCTTAAGCAGGAATATGAAGTGTGTGTGTGTGTGTGTGTGTGTGTGTGTGTGTGTGTGTGTGCGTGTGTGTGTGTGTGTGTGTGTGTGTGTGTGTGTGTGTGTATGCGTTTGTTTCCAGCCATACTATATGACCTTTCAATGAACTTAACCTGTATGTATGAGGTATGCAGAAAAGCAGAAGTAAGCGTCTTGCTAAATGATGATGTGCAGCCACTTGGACACAGTTCACAAGAATTGGTAATCCTTCTACACTATTTGTCAGAATTTAATAAAACTTGCACATGATGATCACTTAATAGGCCTTCACCCAAATTATCCTCATGGTGATAAATTAACATATTCCAGGCACGTTTTTATAAGAACTGTTAGTCCTATTTTTTGGGTCAGATTAGTGAACCAAGATTAGTTTGCTCTGGATATGACCGTTTGCGAGCCTATTTGACTTCTTTGTTGGGTTTTAATTCTTATTAGTTTGTACAGTGCTGCCAGCAAAGCATCATTTTCTTTCTGTAATTCTTCTCTCTAACATTCACACCCTGACGAATGTGTCAGGAGTGACTCAGGGTTCAGTATCTTGTCCAGTGTCTGACTGTGATTGAACTACTAGCCTTCTGATTGGTAGATGACCTGCTCTATATCCTGAGCCATAACGACCCCAGCACCTTACTGTGAAGCCACGATTATAGAAAAAATTAGACTGCAAAGCTCTTCAGATAATCTGACAACAGTTGAGTAAATTAATGAACACAGCCACAGCCAGTTTATTTCAGTAATAGTAAAGTAATGGCAAAAACCAATGCAGCCTACCAAAAATAGTGCAAAGTCTTCTCCCAAGACAGGCACAGCTTGCTGCTTGTAATCTGGAGAAAAAAATATAAATGTAAGTTTCTCTATGTGATATCTCAGGAAGCAAAATTGGCAGTGTAGACCAGGGAGAAGAATTAAAATGAGATTTTATTTTTCTGTCATGGAAATTCAGTAAAACACTTCCCCTTGTTTTGTTTTTTAATTTTTAACAACACTACAAGGTCAGAGCACTAGTGAAAAGATGCTATTATATTTATTATGGTGTGCCTTGGCTCTTAATATGTTTATAAGAATATGGATTACTGCAAACCTGAATCGAGATGTATTATATATTTAAAAGCCCGCCTTCCAACAACACAATGCTAAAAAAACAAATGTTGTAAATCTAATACGACAGTGCTAATATGCTAGTTTATTTCACAGGTATAATGTTTACTTACCACTTAGATTTTCACTTTAATACGTGAGGATGCCAGCATTTTTTTTTTTTTAGCACTGAATGAGTTCATTTCTTGTATTTTTTAGTGCTAAATACAAGATATGGTACAAGTATTGGAAAAAGTAAATATACAGCTAAAATGATGGCGCTAAAATGAAAGAGACTGTGGCTACCATGACTGTATGTGGAAAAAATGTCATGGCTGTACGCCCAGTAGTTCCTGAGATATTACAGTCAGGCCTAAAACCAGTGAACTGCCTCAAAGGACAACATTAAATCTGAAATGATTAAAATTGTATATTAAATTATTTGCATAGCAGTATTGTTTGTAAGTTGTGTTTTGTGGGAATTTGTGCAGTGGTATGGTGTTCACAAAAAGTCAAGATGGAGAGGACAGCTAGAGCAAGAGCACATCCAGCAACAGGGACACGCATAAGGAATAAAAAATGTGTGTAGCTGGAAGATGTGTGTATGAGAGTGTGCCTTTTTTTTTTTTTTAGAAGAAGACAGAGCCCATGCTGCCCCTCTCTCTCTCTCAAGCGTGAGCTGAAACAGAGAAGATAACACAAGTTTCTCTCTGCCCACTGTGAGGTAAAGAGAGGACGGAGAGGACAAGGTGGGACGCCTGCAGCAAGCTGTCTTATCTCATCCTCCACATTCAGTCCTTCACAGAGAGATGTATAAATACCACCGGAGAGGACAAACACTATTTTTTTTCGATCTGTCCGTTTTTTTAACACACATGCACATGAATGAATGCGCAAATAGGGTTCGCCGTAATTTGTCCCTCAGTGATTGTACGCAGTAGAAGTGTGGGTTCACCCTGGTGTGTAAGCTGCTTATCCATTTACCATGCCTGCTTTACGCTCTCCACGTCTGGCGGGGGGGAAATTGATTTTATATTCAGTGACCAAGTTGAATTATTTGAGCTGAATGTTATTTGTGTTGGTGGGAATTATGGAGGAGAACATAATTCATAATGAGAGGGTAAAAATAATAATCGCTTTCCTCTTCTTTTTTATTTATCTTCTAGTTCTTCCATTATACCTGCTCTCTGTGATTGAATCTAAGTGACTGTCTGAACATGCGGGACAAAAACAGAGATGCAGGCATTCTCAAAGTCTAACCTAAAATGACTTCGAAATTCACACAAACACACAAACACAAACCTATCTAAATGTAAATCATGTATTTCCCCCCCATGCTTGAGGGAAAACTTGATTCTCACTACCATGCCTCTCACAGGCAGCAGTTTCCTCAGGATGTGTTTTCAGGGACAGGCTGTGGATTGCTGCAGCCCCTGGGTATTTGTGTGTCTGTCTTTGCGCACGTGTGTGTGTGATTGTAGATGAGGTTATAGGGTGTGGAGAGCTGATGAGATGTTGAGGGCAGATTAGTTCTCTAGTGTGTCAGATGATCAGTGTGTGTGTGGTCTCGTGTGCGAGAGCGCATTAATGGTTGTTGGTCTGATCTCATCTAATCTCTCAATGAGAGAGAGCAGCCTTCTTTCGGCTCTTGAACCTCTTCAATCAGCGATAACATCGCAGCCAACATGTCCCTACACCCATACTGATGTAGCACATGCGTGTGCCCTCCATATATTCCAGCTGCAGCTGTCACATGATTCTGCGTGTTGATGCCTTTGCTTTTTTTTCTCATTTCTTTTTTGCATGTGTCTGTAGTTCCTAGCGGACCTTGAGAGCAACCCTCTCCTCCGGGAGAGTGTAGAGTGCCAACGCCTCCTGATGGAGGGGATGAAGTATCACCTTTTACCCCAGCGTCGGCCCCTGCTTCAGAGCCCCCGCACTCGGCCTCGCAAGGCCACCGTAGGGGCCATGTTCGCTGTGGGTGGCATGGATGCTACGAAAGGTACAACAGCATCTCACATCCAGACACAGGTGATGCTGTGGTAGAGGAGGACTGAGCTTACAGTTAAACTGTGACAAATGCTACAAACTGAGAGTCGGTAACTTCCATTTAGAAAAGCTTTGTTCTGATTGATGCCCATTACAAACAGAAGATTTCAATAGATGGGGCATCTCTGCTCACAGCCACAGCTGACATTACCATATTAAGGGTATTCCTTCACTAAACAGGCTGTTTAGGGTAATCTGAAGGGTTTTTTTGCTTAAAGGAATTACTTGTACATTTGCTGACCGCATGTGTAGTGTGAGGAACCGAGTCGGTTCTACAGGAAGTAAGGACAAGCATAATAGGTTCACCTTAATAGCTTAACAGATTCCACATTAATGAGCAGCTCCTTTAGTTCTACCTTTAAATGAAATATTTAGCATCAGTGTCAACAGGTTTAACACTATCCTACAACTGTGAGAAGGCGTTATCAAGAAGGTGCAAGTTTGAATTGTTTTTTTAATGCATAAAAGGACAAAGTGTGAAAAAGTACAGTTTAGAGAGTTTCAGAATTAATAGCACGTACTTCTTCTTCTTTCTTTCTTTTTTTTTTTTTTTTTTCAGGTGCCACGACTATTGAGCAGTATTGTTTACGTCGAGACGCCTGGAGGCAAGTTGCCACCATGAGTGGACGGAGACTACAGTTTGGTGTAGCAGTCCTCGACGGGCGTCTCTACGTAGTTGGAGGGCGAGACGGACTCAAGACACTCAACACTGTGGAGTGTTACAACCCACACAGCAAAACCTGGAGCGTCATGCCCCCCATGTCCACACACAGGCATGGCCTAGGTGAGGGCAGTTTGACAACTTATATTTTCTTTTCTTTTTGCTTTAGATTTTGAATTTTGAGTCAAGAAGGTAGGTGTCCTGTTTGGGCTGTATTTATACTTTATCTCTAATTTAGTTGCCTTCGATACACTCCTGCATGTCTTCACTTTGTGCTGTTCTATAAACTGGACTTTACCTTACAAATTTTGATCAAAACAGAAGCTTAGATGCACCTTACAGACACACCCTGCTCCATTGTGGATAAACTGTGTCCCAAAGATATTAAGCACTGTGATATAAAAGTAAAGTTTTGAAGAAAAAAAATATTTGGTTATGAAATTGGATTCAATCCTTCAAACGTTGTCCTTACACTTGCTTCCTAACGCAATAAAGTGACAAAAAAGAGCAACTCAACTGCAGCGGATCAGCAGATTCGGTGCCACGGCTCAAGAACACTTCAGCAGGCTGGTTTGAGCCCATGTTTCTCATTTGAAAGGCATCTCCCCACTCGCAGCAGTGTCCTGCTATTACTATAACAACATTTGATAAGGCGTGCTGTGCTGTTTTATTGTGTTTACGAAAGTGTGCAAGTGTGTGAACCGTGGTGGGTTTTCAAACACATCTGGCAGCACAGATGTTTAGGCAGATAAATCCCTGAAGTACAGAGGTGTCAACATGCTGCTAACTCTACATGCCTAATGCCCTGGGTGTAGTTGCACACACACATAAAAACTAACACCTCTTGTCCTAAAAGTATGATGCTTTATATGTGTGATGCTTTGCTTATCCTGGCTGATTTGGTTTTGAGAAGTTTTCATGATTTAATAGTACGTGTGTTTATCTTCTGCAGGTGTGGCTGTTCTAGAGGGACCCATGTATGCAGTAGGAGGACACGATGGCTGGAGTTACCTCAGTACAGTGGAAAGGTGCAAAATAACTTCACACTGCTGTTTTTTTTCTGTGATATCAACCCAGCTTTTTAAAGGGTCAATTCATCCAAATTATTAAATAGTGTCACTTACTTTGTCTGGTAGTTAGTCATATGGGTAAACTTGGGTTTGTATGACCAGGTTTTGCTGTTCATATCCCTGCTTTTTTATACTGTTTTTCTGTGGAGAAACGGCTGTCTCTCTTTAAAATGACATTTTACTGTTGACAGATATTTTGATTCCCTTCTTAAACATTACATATTTCATTATTGGTAAGGCCTAGGTCACACTGGGTTGCAACCACTGGTCACGAGGAAAAAATGGACGTTTCCTGAGCAGTTAGTGAGGGTTGTTTGAGTTTGATGGCAGCTGCTGTGAAATGATTGCTAAAGCCCCACTCACACATTTTTCCCTAGTGACTGGAGGTTGCCAGGGAGTTGCTGACCGGTCTCTAGCCTGTGTGACTGAGACCTTAGAGATACAGGTTTTTATGCTGTGCCTTGAGCAGGATTGAGAAATTACACTGTGTCTGTCAGGTGGGACCCTCAAGGACGCCAGTGGAGCTTTGTTGCAAGCATGGTTACACCTAGAAGCACAGTGGGAGTAGCTGTTCTCAATGGCAAGTAAGTGATCTCACAGTTCCCCTCAGGTAAAAAGTTACTCAGATTTGCTTGTTCTAAGTTATATTAAGTGCATTCAATATTAGCGCATCTGTTTTAGCACAAAACACAGCTTTGGCCGTTTGTTATGGAGTGTAGACGTTTTGGTTTTGGAATTAGCATTTTGCATCTGTTACACATAGCGAGCCATATAATTTGTTAGTTAATTCAAGTTTAAAGGGCTCCAAAAGGCATCAACATCACAAACGCAATGTTTGTTGCCCCTGATATGTTGCTGTGGACATTTGGAAGTAGCAGAATGCAACCTCAATTGAAATATAAATGTAAATATAAAAAAATAAACTAGGATGCTCAAAGTGCAGCATTAAATTACATATTTCAAAGTTAAATAATACCAATACAGACAAGATACTACAAATGAATCATAGTGCAGGCGCCAGGGGGGTTAAAATGTGATATTCTATATTTATTTGAATGACTTTAAGCAAAAGTATCTGCCAGCTAAGCTTGAAGCCAGTGTTACCAGCTGCTGATATTTCTCTCAAAAATCAAATAAAAAATAATTTTATGCAAGATGTGACTTGATACGTGTGGCATAAAGAGAAGATTTTGTAAATATTTTGTCATTTGAGAAACGTGAGACCTGAAACCTTCACAATCTCGCTCTTTGTTTGGAAGATAAAAGTGTTACGTTTATACTACTGTCACTTCCCACCTTCTTCTGTAAGACACGTGAGGCAGTAATGGAAAGCATAACAATATTCATTCACACACATGCACACACAGACGAACATTTATTTAAATAGCTGGATTTAATAAGGCTTTAGGGCTTTTAGTGCCTCGCTGGCCAAAGAATTGGAAGTTATTAGAATCAAATATTGCATGTTGTTTTTATTATTCAGGGCCTCAGAGACAGTGAAATGCTTTATAGATGCTAATTAATACAGAAGCAACGGCTAACCTTGCCCAGCAGTTTTGTGTGTGTGTGTGTTAGTGTGTGTGTGAGCATTGCTGTGTGCTTTGGTGAGTGTGTCATGTACTGTATGTGCTGTGTACTCTCAGAGCGCTTTGCCTGATGGAACTTATTACTTGCTTGACTGGCCCCGTTTCATTTTTTTCTTTACCGTCCCAACTTCACATCCATGGACACACACACACACACACACACACAAGGACACACACACAGACTGACTGCTCAGGGTTGTGTTGCACCAAGAGTGATGGCTGATTGATTTTTCCCACCTCATTTTGCCCTCAAAAAAACCTTCACAAGCTACACACACAGACACACACATATGCCTGTCTTCCACCTTGTACCATCTGCTTCAGTGTCACGAAACTGAAAAGGGACTTCCAGGGTCCAGAAATGTTCAGAGGGATAACACCATCTTCCCTCTTCCTCAGATTGTATGCAGTAGGAGGTCGTGACGGCTCATCCTGCCTGCGTTCAGTGGAGTGTTTCGACCCCCACACCAACAGGTCAGAGACCGGGGACTTCATCTGTCAGCAACTAATTGCTGTCTCCTATTTTGTTTCCTGTCTACATGTTCCTCTAGTGAAGCGCTTCTTCCTGTTAGGTTATTTACCCACAGATCAAAGGAGACTAGTAACCCTCACAGGATGTTAGAACAGACAACACTGAAAAAAGCTTGTCATGTACTTTGATTAAGGTCTACTGGAAGGACTGGAAAGAGTAAAGTAATTTTCAAACAATATGTTTCCCTCTCCTTTTTTTCTAACTGTATTCTTCATTTTTAGGTGGAGTGGTTGTGCCCCTATGGCTAAAAGGCGTGGAGGTGTGGGCGTGGCCACGTGGCACGGGTTCCTGTACGCCATCGGAGGCCACGATGCTCCGGCGTCATCCCTGGCATCTCGGTTAAGTGATTGCGTGGAAAGGTGAGTCCACATTTATGAATGTGTTTGCTTGATTTGAAATATGCTAAAGTATTGTGGTGCTTATAATGTGTCTGTCATACAGTGGCAGCGTTTGTAAAATTAATGGAAAGATTTTAGTGTCTTTTGAATCCTCATTGCAATGTGCAGAATTATTACTCATTAATCTTGCTAATGAAGATACTAAATGGGAGCAGGATTTGACCTTGATTTAGTATTGTGTGTATTATAATTGAGTGTAAGACTACTGTCAGCGCATCAGTAAGAAAGGACATTTGAATCTCTGCTCAAGGACAAAGATGCAGCTGCTTACATGAACAAATGAACTGGACAGTGCAGCACACTGTGGCTTTGGTAGTGGGAAAGCAAGTGTGATAAAGAAATCACAACAAAGATTTGTGTTCTTGACTTTTCTACCACAGTGTTTGATTGTTTTTAACAGTTTTGGTTGTAAAATCGTAGAAACGTGCTGATTTCAATTATTGGATATATGTATATATATATGTGTATATATATATATATATATATATATATATGTATGTATGTATGTATGTATGTGTGTGTGTGTGTGTGTATATGTGTGTGTATGTGTGTGTATATATGTGTGTGTGTATATATGTGTATATGTGTATATATATAATGTATAATAATTTTTACGTTATTTTTACATTTACATTAATTCTGTATATATTGTATTTCGCAGGAATAGTTGAACACCTTGAAAAATGGGCTTATTTGATAGGTTGAAAAATTCCCTGTGAAATATTTAGTTGAAGTCATTTTTTTATCTGCTTAGCTTTGCGCACATGTTGCAAAACAAGGAAAATAGTTTTCCTGGTTACGTCCAAAGTTTGAAAAAATACAGGCGAGCAGATCTACAGCTGATGAAATCCTACACATACATTTAATTAGGTACATGTAGCTGCTGTAAGAACACAGTTTGTGATTTTGGTGAGACTAACGTCACTATTTTATTGACTTGTTTATACCTACCCACACTTTATTCCAGATTTGGCTGGTGAGCAGAGATCTCTGTAAAGGTGTGTTAGTGTCATACAGTGATGAAACAAATCTGTGAAGTTACTGTGTCCAGCTGTTTTGCTAAGAAGTGGTCACAGCATGTGACTGAAGCAAGATCCTGTCATTTCTGTTTTGTGAAATTAAACAAATGAGATGGCACAAAGTGAGGGGTGAAAATTAGGTATTTATTTTTGAATAGCCTGTTTTCCTTTACTTCCAGTATTCATGTTAAGCTGAGCTAATGAACATCATCTCACGCCAACTTCAAACCACTGAACTACAGTGTGAACTCCTATGTGCAGGTATGACCCTCAGACAGATGTGTGGACAGCTGTGGCTCCCATGAGCATCAGCAGAGATGCCGTAGGTGTTTGTCTCCTTGGTGATCGTCTGTACGCTGTGGGCGGGTATGACGGCCAGGTGTATCTCAATACTGTGGAAGCTTACGACCCTCAGACAAACGAGTGGAAACAGGTACTGTATGCAGACACGTGCACAGCGCAGCAAATCTGTGTCTCTTTAACCTCATTCACTGCATTTTGTGTATTCACAGCACTTCACTTGTTCCACATTTTGTCATGTTCCTGTCTCAGAGGTCCATGGACCATTAGCCTGGTCTGTGCTCTGACACTGTCAACTATTTGACCTTATATAGACAGGTGTGTGCATTTCCAAATCATGTCCAATCAACTGAATTTCCCAAAGTGGACTCCAGTCATGCTGTAGAAGCATCTGACCGATGACCAGTGGAAACAGGATGCACCTGAGCTCAGTTTGGAGTGTCATTGCAAAGGCTGTGAATACTTCTGTACATGTGATTTTTTTGGAATTTGAAAATTTAATTTAATTCAGTTTGGAATAAGACTGAAAGTATGACAAAATGTGAACCAAGTGAAGCTTGAGAGTATCCAGAGAGGGCATCCAGGTATGAACACACACACACTGATTGCAGTTCAGTAAAAAACGTGTAGTAAAACACAAATGTACAATCAGTAGATGAAATGTATAAACACTCAGTCACAGTTTGACCTTCCCACAGCTCCTCTCCGATGTATCTTGGCATGTTTTCATTGTTATGTAAATGTGTGTTTTCCTCCTGCTAATATTGTCCTTGCCGCTGGATATTGCCGCTCAAAGTTGAGTGATCTCATTCAGCGGCTTTCAGGAGTCTCTGCCACTCTTCAGTTTATACCCCATCTCCCACGTAGGCTCAGAGGATTTCCAACTTTGGTTGGCAGATTTTTCTGTTAAAATTTGCCATTTTAGAGACAGGCACCATGCTGAGAACAAGAGAGGTGTGGGAGGAAGGAAGCAGAATGCATTGAACTGCTCAGACTGGCAGGGAGGGACGAGGACAAACTCAGATGAGAGAAGAAATGCTGAGACCATTAAATATGTCCTGTATCTACTGTCAGAGACTTAAACAAACAAATCAGTTGGTGTATTGTCAGTGCCATCCTAGTGGCATCACTTCCACTCTTGGCTTTGGCACAAATCTGTCAGTCACAATAATGCCAAATCGAGTAATATAGGTGCTAAAAGGAGGCTCAGCATGGTTTGTCTGTGCAGTAACAGTGATGTCAAACATAAGCACTGATGCCTTCTCTTTGTTCCTCTTTTTTTATTATTATAAATTATGGGGAAATGAGTCCGTTTGTTCAAAATGATATTAGAAGAAATTACCTTGGCATTTCGGCATAAAAACCTGTCAGCTGGTTCAGGTGGTTGACTCATGTCTGCTGCTGCAGTTACAGCTTCACTGTGTTCCCCTGAAGCTGTGCTGTCACCACTTACTGATGCTCTTTAAAACACCACCTCCACCACTCGGTTATCATCGTCACTTTCTGCTCCCTGCTGGGCTCACTGTTGATATCAACAGCATGCATTCCCTGCAGTCACATAATAACCCATTTCCTTCCGTTCACTTTCAGGACCCGTTTACTCCAAATAACTATGATGGGTTATTTCCATCTGCAGTCAGTTTTTGTTTGGCAGCATCACTCTATTCTGGGATCTCCCTCCCATTCGGTGCATTTACAGTTCTGGTCAAAAGTTTACGTACACACATCACTGGCCTGAGTGTTTTTTAAAGTCATTAAAGATGTATGCTATACAATCATTGCACCCTGGAACAAAAACAGAAAGAAATAACGAAATAGCCCAAAATTATCGTGGCCATGAGTGTACGTAAACTTCTGAGCACAGCTATACACACAAGTCAAGTCAAAAATAGCACGATAGGGACACCGTAGGTTGCAAAGAGGCTTGCAGAGGCAGCAGAGACTGCAGCTGAAGCATCTTAAAAGTAAGCTCTGGATGAGGTTTGATAGTAAAACTGAAATTGGCTGCCACTGAGATCATCCATCACCACCTAATAGATCCAGACTGTGGAGAATAGCACACCTAAAGCAGCCAACAAAGTCATTTCAATTCTGTTTAGCTTTTTTTTTTTCTCAAGCTTTAAATTATATCAAGTAGTCTTCATTAGTAAATTCGGCGTAGTCAAGAGAGTGCGCGTCTGTGTATCAGCACGTGTGTGCTATCCATCTGTATATGTTAACAAGGTGCTTATAAACTTTTAAGTCAAACAGGATATTATCATTCCCATAGAGTCATGTTTCTAGTTAGTTTTTTGTTTTTTTCTGGTATTGACTCGTGTTTTGGGTGGTAAAGTTTGAAGGTTGGCGGTTGGATTCCTGGCTGCTCCAGCCTGCATGCCAAAATATCCTTGAGCAAAATACTGACCCCTACAATCAGAACCCAAAGTCCCGATGCATTGATTGGAGTGTGATTGTGTGTGTGAATGTTAGATAAAAATCACTTGTTAAAAAAAGTGCTCTTTGAGTAAGTAGATTGCTGTATAAGAATCAGTCTATTTCCCATTATTTTGGATCACTACCCTCGGGCACGGGGCAGATATTCTGCTGTAGATTTATTTACAGCATTTGTACTCAAAACTGTTTTTTTTTTATTGAGCCAAAATCAATAAATTTGTTCCCCCAAAAGACTAAAATGAAATTAAATAATTGCTCAAGTGAGCTGCAGACCATTTAAAAATATAGCCGTATACAAATTTGCAGTCTTTACATTCAACGTTTTCAAAACTATGAAACAATGCAAGTCAGTAGTTTAATAGTAATTTTCAGTTATATAAACAATCCACATCTCTGACTGTGTTCCTCATGTTTGTCCTGTTATCTTTGCAGGTAGCACCTCTGTGTCTGGGCAGGGCAGGCGCGTGCGTGGTGGCTGTCAGACTGTGAAAGCACAACCTCACATAGTAGATGGCAGACTGTTCACCATATGGCTCGCAGACCCTCCTCTTTGCCACCGCCGACACTGCTGGGGACACCGAGAGGTCTTTCCGGCCACACCAGGAAACTGTTTGCGAACACTCTTCAGCAAAGACACATTTTACTCTGCGTAATGCCGACTAATCCTTCAGATTTTAGGCAGATTAGGGTTCAGGTACATGTCAGTAGCTCTCCGATAAAGTTCTCACGTCCCGATACTTTGTGCCACAGAAGTGAACTGCCAGAAATACACATGGCAGAGAGGAAATCTGCAGTGTTTATCCGAGCTCGACAGAACAGCTGTCCCACACATACCGTACGTGCACGTGTAAATCTACACGGCTGCTTTCAGCTCCCATTTGTGCTGAGTAAAAAGGTGGAAGACAGAGCGAGATTGTCAAAACTGCCTCATCACGTTACGCTCTTCGTTTCTCCAAACAGTATCTGATGCTGTGTACTGATGCTATTTTAAGATAGTCCCTATTATTTTTATGCTGCAGTTGGCAAGTGCTCTTCTTCCCCTTGCTTTTTCCCACCGTTACCCGCCGACAGATGAAAGAAAGACTTTTGACATAATCAGCACACCCTCACGAACAGCGATTCTGTGAGGAACTACAATTTTCATGCAAAAACATTTCATGCTTCATCAAATATTTCTGCGCATATGTCTTCCATGTTGCATCAGCTCACATCTGAAGCCTCTGCAATGCTGCGGTATGAAGTTTATCTCAGCTTTTTAATATTTTATTTTTCTTTAAGTTGCGCCAGAAGATTGTCCAACTTTTGACTTCGTTATTTGTTTTTAACTGCCATTTTTGCACAACTCTAGGTCCATTAAGCAGGATATTTGGGTTTGAAGTGTGTGTGCGTGTGTGTGTGAGATGATAATGGTGATAACACTGTGATCCTTTGTTGATCCCTGCAGGAAAATTTTGTTTTCAATTTCCCCCAGACCACAGGGTCAGCTATTTACAGACAGGGTCTGTTCAGCTACCGTATTTTTTCCCTCCGCTGTAGAGGTTTCTTCATTTCCTGTGTGTGTGTGTGTGTGTGTGTGTGTGTGTGTGTGTGTGTGTGTGTGTGTGTGTGTGTGTGTGTGTGTGTGTGTGTTGGGTGCTCAGAAATTGCAAGGAGTATATTTTTATCTCAAATGAGAATCTTCCCCTCACCACATCTTCAATTCCCTGCTGCTTTCTCTTCATCCCCGTTTTCCCACTTCATCACCACACGAACACACACACACACACACACACGTTTGCTTGCACCGCTTTGCTTTAGAGCCCAATTTCAGGCCCAGAAAAATGAACAACAGACCATGTAATGAGACCATGAATTTAATAACGTTGATTCAGCCGGTGCCGATATTTTGTTTGATGTCGAGTTCAAAGCGTTATTGGATTCGATGCTACTGTAGACAAAACATAAGACATGAGGGGCAGATGAATGCTGTGGAACAAACTGTGGGTCAGGAAACGTAAGGAATGCAAGGTTCTGACAGCAGATTCCCTACCGGCACACGGCACAAAAATGTCATGCTGCATCCTTAATTGTGCATTTCCTGTCTGTTTCCTATTGGTCATGTTGTGCGTGTGTGTGTTTGTCTGTCTGTCCAGTGCAGAGCAAGGAAACTCCTGACAGTGAGAGGCAAAACAGGCTTCCTCTCTGAACTGACAGATGTAGGGCTAATGTAGCCCCCAGGATGCACTTTACAAACACACACGGACATATTGCACACACACAAAGACACACTTAACCACACAGCTGAAAGCCAAGCGCCCCAGGAGCCGGTGAAGACTGAAAAGCCGCCCAAATTTGCCAGCTTGACATCTAAAGAGCGGAGACGCGAAGGCTCTCAATTCCCCTCTGCCGAGCTGATGTTTATTCAAGCCTAATGCACTGCTGCATTATTCTATTTTCTCCCCCACCCTCGCTTGCTTCTTCAAACCTGCCTGGTGTTTATTTAGAGTAATTCTCTTCAGATCACAGCAGAAGAAGTGTGTCATCTCCACTGTGTCGTATGATTTCAGCAAGAGGTTAAAAATAACATAAAACACATTCCAAATCTAACTATAACTGTATATTATGTACATAAATAAATATAAAGTCTGAATGTAGTCTTACTGCATTACGGTGTCTATATTATACACTTCCCACTGAAAATGCTGTGTGTTATTGTGTTTTGTTTTTTGTAACATGAATTCAGATGATGAAGCGATGTAATAAAAGCGGTCAGTGGGAAACTGCACAGCTGCTCGTCTTTTACAAAATACATTATGTATGTACAATATATGCTGCTGTAGCTATCATTGGTCTTTTATACATTAAAGTCAAGATGTGATTTACCACTTCCCGTGGCTTTTTCCCTGCTCGACAGAGGCGTTTTAACAGCAACAGCTAATCATGTTTATGCTACAGATGTTGCAGCTGGCAGTTTGCGTTTGTCACATTCACAGTAAATGCCACTGTGGTGTAAATTTGGCTCTTATTTCTAACAGCACCCCCATTGGTGCGACTCCAGCCAAGGCCCTTTGCAGTTCAAAGGTTTCTGTGCAGGTTTTTGGCTGCTGAAGTGCAATTCTGAATGTATTTTCATGTGCCTGGAGGTTAATATGGATCCTCATTAGTCTTAAGTGCAGCTCCTCAAATGTAAAAGCTAAACACTGAACCAGAGACGCCACAGCTGTTCGAGGCAGAGTGGAACAAGTGTGCAGGGAGGAGGAATGGGGGCAGTTTATAGATATTTTAGCCTCAGGACAGTGACCAGTAGGCAAGTGATTCACTCTGATATTTATTGCAGAGGAAGCTTTAAATCATAAGTGCTTCTGACAAACGACTCCCGGTGGCGTTCAGAGATGATGCTGGTGACCTTGTCTTGCCGCCTTACTGCACCTGAGTCTATTTCCCCTGACAGCAGCAAGAGGGAGACACAAAGTGGTCTGCTTCATTCTGCATCCTACACTTGGAAATAACCGGTAAACACTTACATCTGTCAACATCTGCATCAACGCAGCAGCAGAATAAAGCAGATATGCTGTGCAGTCAAGCGCTTGTGAGACCCACAAAACTGTATTTTTAATTCTAGTAAAGACCCTAAAGTTTGTGGAGACTGACTGGTGTGAGTGTGTATAAAAAGTGTGTATAAAATCCTTTATGTGGCGCCCAGTAAAAGCACTATATGGCTTCAATAAAGAGCTGGAACAAACAGAAGGAAATGACAGATACTGTGAATTAAGAGCAAATTTCCTCTTCATTTTGGGGAAAACAAATGGGAAAAGGTGCGTTCATTACTGATGGTGTCATCACGGTGCTGGCACTCGTGCAATCCTTCATCCACAAATGGTGTCATCACTTTGCGGCAAACTCGATGTGTAAATTTTTACACGTGTTTGTTTTGCCTACGTTTTAATTGCAGCTTTGAGAAAGAAAGTGTATGAGTGCACTTTGTTGTGTTAACACTGTCAGAATATTGATTTGCAGACTAAAAATTCATCATAGATGTTTACAAGTCAACATCATGGTGACAGTTTTGTCACAGTTGTCGCATTTGGAGCTTTTAAACCACCACGGGTTGAAATTTGACTGTTTTCATATCCGTGATCACTGGGGCGAGAAAAATCATCAGCTGAAGATTATGAGATGCACTAAAATAAAAAGCTCCTTAGGAGGATCTCAGTGGTTACTGACGCGGATCTGTCGACTGCCAAAACTGCCTCCTAGTATCCAACACACACAGGGTGACTCCATCTTGCATGTGTTGTGTTTGGATTGCTCTGTATTCTGGTTGTGTGGTCTTGATAAGGGCTCACTGTATAGTCTAGGACTGATTCTCAGTTTCAAGATTGTATGTAGCATGATTGCATGTAGTGCTGTAATAATGCCTTTTATCTTTTATCAGTATTAATAAATGCATATACAGCAAAAGAGAAATAGGATTGTCGTGCAGGGGTAGCCCGAGGTTCAGTACCAATTAACCTGCCAAAAATAGAATATTTAAGGAACTGCTCTCCTGCAAGGCTCCTGTGCTCTGCTAGACACTGAATGCCTAGAAAGTGTGGAGAAAAAAATAATACCACAGGATTGACAAAAACCTCCAGGATCAGATTTGTTTAAAAGAAGGGAAAAAAAAAAACCTTAAAAAGAACATAAAGATATTTCAAAGTATCTTTTCAGGGCAACTTGTAACACCTACATAAAACTTGCATGATTCCTGGAGGGCAGAAACATATTCATTTGGGATTTTTTTGTGAAAGAATAAGGAGGAAGGAGCAGAAAAAAAATACCATGAGAATCTCATTTCCTCCGCAGCTGCAACGATGGAAAGCTGAAATGGTTCACATAATAAAGGAAATAAAGGAAGTCATTTTCAGTGATTATCTGTCAGCTTTCACTATGTCATATAGACCTGCTTTCTTTATATTTCGTAAAGTGCAGCAGTTCCTTTTTTCTTTCTATTAACGCACCGCATCCTGCATAAAAGCTCTGCTCGCATTGTCTCATTGGCAAAAACACTTTCATTCATTTTTCATCAGCTCGTTTTTTCATCTCTCTCTGCTCTAATTTTACCATTTTGCTTGAAAATCATACAGCTGCTCCCTTCAGTGCATCTTAATGAGATCTGAGTCAGCAGGGTGTATTCTGCTTCAGCATGCCAGAGCACAGACAGGAATATTTGTGTGACACAGCTGGCATTTCATCCCAGCTCTCTGCCTGGGTTGTACACGGATCATCAGAAGGTCATCAGCATTTTCTTTCTGCCTATGGGCAAAATGAGGTAACACAAGGGAGGCAGAAGTTTCTCCTAATTTATATCGGGTGGGTCATTCTGTAAAGCACTGAGAAAAGCACTGAAATTGGTTAACTTCCAAAAAGGACATCAGTGAACACCCAGAGGACAGCAGAAATGAAATGGGACAAAGATATGCAGATAGGCATGCCTGGAGAGTAGAAAGAGATGTTCTTTAAAGAAAAACTATGAAAGGCTGCCACCTGCTGGATCTGTGGTGAAAGCATGATTTCAGTTAACTTCAGGTGGGCTTGATACTTGTAACAATAATGCTGCTTGGAAAAGGTGAAAACTGGCCAGTGGTATTAATTTGTGGTGTTACTTACATTTTCTTTTTAAAGCTGCAAGTCTGTATTAAACAGTTATGCTGTGAATATCCTCACCTAAGAATCAGTACTGTTTACTGTTTGGTTAATCCAGCTATGAAGAAGTTTTTACTCTAGAGATCCAAGTCAGTGGAGTTATGATGGCTGAAGCAAGTTTGTGTTTGCAAGCACTGAAGTGCAAATTTTGCTTAACCTACTTTTTGGATCTGAGAGTTTAATTTGTATTCGATGTTTTGTGATGTTTCGAAAGAACTGTGTCTTTGCATAAAGGGATGGAAGGCCTTGGTGTTCCCCCATATAAGCTGGAGGAGGTGGTTGGGGAGAGGGAGGTCTGGGCTTCTGTGTTTAGGATACTGCCCCTACGATCCGGCCCAGATAAGCAGAAGAAGAAGGATGGATGGATAATAACAATTTTTCATGCCATTTATTGCAGTTGATTAGAAAATCCTGTCAGAACTGAAATGAATTGTTTTCTCTCTCATGCTATATGCAATGCTCACTTTCTACCTGTTTTTTAAAATAATGTATTAATTATATTCCCAGAGCAAATGAAATACAGAGAGACTTTATGTTGGGTGATTTAGCTTTGTCCATTGGTTCAACAAACTTTGAAATCATTTTGAATCTGGACAATGATTCTTGATTGTGAAGGAGATCCTTCACAAGAGACAAGGTGGAACATTTAACTTCTGTATTTTTCATTGCACTTTTAACTGTAACACCCACTCACTTGTCGAGCCCTGATTAACTCACGCTGATTTTATTGTTTGGACTTCATCATTACAAGATCACATGGGCAGGTAGGAAAGCAAGAACAGTCCTCATCCTATTTTTGTAATATAAGCAGACAATTATATAGTGGAACATCCACGATGCATATCAATATACAATTGTCATGCCCCTAAAAGTACAGCGTATTTACGCTACTTAAATATGCTACATCCAGATGAACAGAATCAATTTTTGGAGATTTACTTACCTTGATGATTGAGCCTGCATCAAGACGGACAGCGTATTTACATTGTGAACAGGAGAACTTCCACAAATATTCCCTATTTAAAATAACTTATAGTATAATTTGTGTGTCCTTTCATGTAAAAATGCCTGAACACCTTACACACTACTTAAAATGACTTACTCACTATTTAACATTTCTTAAAATATAATTAGTGTGAATGCTTGAAAAGCATTCACAGTATTGTTATTCGAATCTTTATTATTATTATTATTATTATTATTATATATTCCGTACGTTTTTTGGCATCTCACTCCTTCAAAACCGCTCAACTTAGAAAAACCATTCAAACACCGTTAGATTCCTATTCTTTTGGACATGAAAGCTTCTACTTTTCTCATTTTTAACATTTATATTTTTAATTTTATTCAACTTTATTTAACAAAAATTTATAATGTATTTCAATGGAGAGACCCTTCAAATCCTCATTCAACTTATTCATTTTTAAACTCTTACTACTTCCACATACATTGACATAGAGCCACCATTCAAACTTTAAAACGAAGACAAGACATTCAACTATTCAACTTGTATTTATCTTTTCAATATCTATTATACTTTTTCTTCAGTTCCAGTTTAAGTTTCATGATGTTTTTTCAGCCGTTTCAGAGTTTATAATGGGTGTGTATGGGACGGAATGTTGGGGCTAGAGTGAGGCAGCTCAACTGCTAGAGTGAGAGGAGCAAAAAAATTAATCTTAAAATCTTTTTTAAAACTGCTGCTGTGTCCGCAGCGTTTGCTCTACAGGTATGATTTTACCCTCAAAACGTAGCCATCGCTGTCCTCTTTCATCCAATGTGTTTACTATTGTCCTAGGTGTTATGGTTCTTTCGTAAATGTCACCAATGCACAGCCTCCTCCCTCCAACTCTTCCATAGACTCTAATGTTAAAATGGCTCAGAAGGTTCGTTTGAAAATCAGAAGAGCATGGTGTCTTTCCACTGTCACCACGTCCATATAATAAACTCCACAGGCATGAAAACTGAGAATTCGGTAGACTAGACATTGCTGTCGCTCACAGTGAAAGAATTTTGTCAATACGACTTTTACTTTTCATTTGGGAACGATTTGTTTCAGCCTGACTTTTCTGTTCATTTTAAGCAGCAAAAGTGAGGTGCATGTCTGTGTCCGTGTGTATGGAGCCCTTGGGTGTGGTCACTATAGCAACCAGGCTCACACCTGCCTGCTTAACGAGCTCTCTCTCTCACTCTGCCAAGATTCATCTTAAACACTTCTCTTTCAACTGCTGCTGTGTCCACAGTGTTAAAGCCATCATTTTACCCTCAAAACGTCGCCATCGTTGTTCTTTTTCCAACATCTTGTCTTTCAAAGCTCAGAGATGTAAACTTTTTAAACTGTGTGGGTCCAAGTGGAGGGATCACATTTTAGTCATTCAGTGATTCAAAGAATATGACCTTTTAATATTCTTTCAGATGTTTTCTGACTCTAAATGTTCTTTTCTCATTTCTTAGGTTTTTCTAATTTACAATTAAAACATTTTCAGCTTTTTTCCAACTTCTTCTGTGTAACCTTCAGCTTTTAGCAGTTCAGCACTGTTGTTTTCAGGTTAAATTCAGGTTGTTTTTTTTGTTTTTTTATCTCATTCAAAATTTTTAACTCAAAATTCAGCAATTAATTCATTTCAGTCCACATGTCTGTGTCCGTGTGTATGGAGCCCTTGGGTGCGGTCACTATAGCAACCAGGCTCACACCTGCCTGCTTAACGAGCTCTGTCTCTCACTCTGCCAAGATTAAATCAAAAATGTGTGTTACATCTAAGCAGTTGTAGTAAGATTAACTTTTTCAATAGGTACAATAAGACAGGTTTGACAGGCTTTTGCCACAGATTAACAGTATGTCAGTAGTTAATATAGGCTAACTGAATAGAGCCCTGAATTATTGCCCTGTTAAATTCAAGTTGATTGTGTATTGGTGGACTTGTCTTCTCCACACAGGTTTTTCATACCTCGGCAGTTTTAGTCAGTTGATGACTTTAAAATAATCTTTTCTGACTGGATAATTAAAGCTCACAGCATCTACCTGTCTGTAGTGTATTTTCCCACATTTTAAATAATCGAATCTCATTTAATGTCTCTGTTTTTAGTCTGTATAGTTAATCTCCCCACGAATACGCTCAAAGTAGTCTTAAAATAAAATCCATAAAACAGTTCAAGATGACATACTTTTTATTTGCTAATTTAATGCCAGTTGCCCTCTTTCCTGAGTATAAGCGAATGAGTGACATAAAGAGAAAAAGTACCAATTTGTATGCTGGTGAGTCTTGTGTATTTTTTTCTCTGTCTCTCTATGACAGAGAAATATATATGCTCATTATTGATGTTCAAACTGATGCTCAAATTTCCAAGCACCACCTGAACGCCTCATCAGTCTTTAACTAATCACTGCACCAACTGCCGTCATTCCGCTTTGCTCTCTGCTGTGGTAAGTACACTCAGTACAGCACTGTTTTAGTTTTATGATGGTAAAAATACATGTTTGACATTTAAACTCACATATCAAGTCTTTTTAAAGTTCAACAGAGTTCAAAGAATAAAGAAAGCAAAAAAAGAATAACCTTTGCTACCATTTATATAGGTTTATGACTTTTGCTGTTAGCAGCAGTGCTAACGCTAGCTTCAATGCTAATGCTAGCTATAGTGCTAACACTAGCCTTAGCAGTTGTTAACTGACAAAAAGAATATTCTTGTGATATTCCTGTGATATTTATTGGCGGTCAGTGAGACAAAAGTAACAAATGAGATTTATTATTGCCATTGTGCCTCAGTTTTAACAGTAAGAGTACTTTATGACTTTTGCTGTTAGTAGCAGTGCTAATGCTAGCTTCGATGCTAATGCTAGCATCAATGCTAACGCTAGCTATAGTGCCAACACTAGCCTTAGCAGTTTTTAACTGACAAAAAGAATATTCCTGTGATATTCCTGTGATATTTATTGGCGGTCAGTGAGACAAAAGTAACAAATGAGCTTTACTATTGCCATTGTGCCTCAGTTTTAACAGTAAGAGTGCTAGTTCTACCAGCAGTGCTAACACTAACTGAAGTGCTAATGCTAGCCGGAATGCTAGCGTTAGCAGCGATGCTAAGGCTAGTAACAGTCTAACAGTAGCCTTATATAAGTACTTAAATAAATACTTCAGTTAATTAGTTTGAATTATAAAATGGCTGCTGTATCAGCTGGTGTGCTATATTACTCTATAATTACCCTGCTGACTATAAGTTCAGTGTATCATGTCGTGTGGGCTTTGTTTTTTTGTTAGTCTGATAACACTGTACAGACAACTAACATGTTATTTCTTGTCTTACACTTTCAGGAACTTGACTCACATCTGTGCTTTGCCTGGTAGGTGTGCACATACTGTTAGAGAAGTACACCAAAATTTAAAAAAAAGAGTCTGACTAATATAAGCTTTAAAGTGATGGGTTCAAACTTTGTGCTAGACCTTTTAAACACATTTTTATAACAAATACACATAAGTTCAGCTTAACAATTGGGCTAAAATATTTTTTTCGTACATTTTTGCACATTACATGTGATTAGTTAACAATTCACTCAATCATATTTGTATTTAAAAATATTATTGCTGAATTTAATTAAATATTTATTCTTTTAAAAAGTGCCAAATTGTGCAACTTTTTGCACATGGCAGCCGACAACAGTTTAGCTTGAATATTTGTTTTGTCCTTTTTCAGTAGTCACAATTAGTTCATACAATTACCATGTGATATAATTTTATTAAAATTATTTTTTTTTCTTGTTTTTTGTTCACAGTGTGCAGAAGAAGAACAAGGACCAGATCTCCAGTCTTCTATCTCACATCCCAACCCCCCAACCCCTCTATCTTCTGTCCTACTCCACCTGTTGTCTCTGCCTTCTTTCCATCTGTATTTCACCCTGTGGTTTGTGAGAAATTTTGCCAAACCAAGAATCTTATTGCGGTTTGATTTAAAGCCGTGTCTCTCCTGCTCTGTCTGTTCTCTCTGCTAAATTTTCTCTCTACCTGTTTTTCACTCTTTGGCTTGCTGCTGAAAAATGCACAAGCCAATAAAACAATAAAGAGTGCATATTTTGCCTCAACCTGAGAACAAACTGAACAAACAAAGAAAACTCTGCGGTTTGATTTAAAGCCGTGTCTCTCCTGCTCTGTCTGTTCTCTC
Organism: Maylandia zebra; assembly: GCF_041146795.1. Lineage (NCBI taxonomy): Eukaryota > Metazoa > Chordata > Actinopteri > Cichliformes > Cichlidae > Maylandia > Maylandia zebra. The sequence goes on along the minus strand of NC_135172.1, from coordinate 25,535,525 downwards.
TGCTAAATTTTCTCTCTACCTGTTTTTCACTCTTGGCTTGCTGCTGAAAAATGCCAAGCCATTAAAGCAATAAAGAGTGCATATTGCCTCTACCTGAGAACAAACTGAACAAATAAAGAAAACTCTAATTCACGGTTTGATTGTGATTTCCCAGCCGTGTTTCTCCTGCTCTGTCTGTTCTCTCTTCTAAATTTTCTCTCTAGCTGTTTTTCACTTTGCGCTTGCTGCTAAGTTGTGCCAAGCCAATAAAGAGAGTGCATATTATTCTCTCGACTGACAAACTCAAACAAACAAAGACATCTGTTTCTGAGAAATAAAAACCGAAATATAAAGACAAAGAAAACATCTCCTGCTCTGTGCCACTCTTATTTTATAAACATATTTTCTAAAGACTAAGAGAAACACTTGTGTAAAAATGCCAAGGAAGCAGAAAAAGTCACAAGCGGCAAAACAACGCTGGAAGACGTTCCATGAGTTTCATGAAGTACCAACATGTGAACAAGCTGAGTGTGATTTTCCTCAGAGCTCTGCAGAAGACTTTGTGTCTGCAAAGACCAATGCTGATGGTGTCAAACAGGCAGGTCAACATGTTCCTGCACATGTACAACAGGTATCCTATGCAGATGCTGTAAAGATTGGATTGCAGCATGAATTTAATGATCATCAGGTAAACCATAGAGACCAACCTGAGGTGTCAAGTGCCCCACAGGTGGGTTATGCTGATATTGTAAAAAGAGGCCGTCACAGTGATGTGGCAGGACCATCTCATGCAGAAAGAGTGAACTTTGAAAACCAGCCCTCTGTTACACATATCTGTGCATCTCACAGCCAGGCTCATCCCAAATATGGAGACTCCAGAAACAAGCAGTGCACATGTAACTCACTCACATTTCTTGCTTTCCTTCATGAGAATGATAACATGACTACAGCTGACCTTAATCTGGTCTTGGATAAAGGTGATGTGATGTACAAAGAGGCCAAGAAAAGATTTCCTAAAAATATTCATTTGGCAACCGATGAGCTGCCAGACAAAGTTGATGCTCGCTGGTCTATGTATGATGTCGACATGACACAGCCTTCCCGGTATGGGACATTTGAAGAACCTCCAGAGGAAGCAGTAGATACCTTTCTCAGCTTAGAAGCAGGACTGAGCTGCCTGTTGTCAGATGTTCAGTATGCCTTATTGATTATGAGTGGATTGTGTATCGCAGTGTTCAGATCCACATCAGGCAAATATGGTTTCTTTGATCCACACTCTAGAACACCCAGTGGTCTTCCTCTACTACTACAGTCACGTAATCGTGGTACAGCAGTGATGCTGAAATTCACACTCCTCAGTGACATGATTAAGAGGATCCAAGATTCTTATGAAATGATGGAGATATCACCCTCTTGTAACTATGAACTGAAGCCTGTGCAGTTCTACAGTATGAGCACAGTCAACCTGAGTGATACTATCACAGACACAGTCTGCAGACCAACAGCTGCCACTGCTGTGGCACCTACTCACTCTGATACAACTGTTGATGAAGCAAACTCCTCTTCTCCAAGGAGAAACACAACCACTGATCTTACTGAGATCTCTCCAATGTCTGTTTGTACACCACTGGAGAAACAACAAGAAGTCCGTATGACTCAGTTCACATCACACGAAGCTCCTCAAAATGAATTTACTTTTATAACTACCAAAGAACTATCGAGTGACTTTAATTTCCTTCCATCAAATGATGTTTTTTCCTGTCAGTCAAGGACTGCAATAAAAAATGGTGCTAACTGTGATCTTTCTGATACAGTTATACAAAAAATCTATAAACTGACAAAAGTTAATAAACAGCAAAGGCGCAAAATGAAAAGAAGATTAATGGCATCAGACAAACCAAGAAATCAGAGAAAAGAAAACCAAAAAAGGAAAGAACGACAAAAGTACGCTTCAAATAAAGATTACAAAGAAAAGAAGAAATCTTCTACAAGCGAGGCATATAAAAACAATCCTGAAGTTAGACAGAAACATCAACAATATATTAAAAGACGCTACTGTGAGAACGATGAATTCAGAAAGAAACAACAACAATATATTAAAAGACGCTACTGTGAGAACGATGAATTCAGAAAGAAACAACAACAATATATTAAAAGACGCTACTGTGAGAACGATGAATTCAGAAAGAAACAACAACAATATATTAAAAGACGCTACTGTGAGAACGATGAATTCAGAAAGAAACAACAACAATATATTAAAAGACGCTACTGTGAGAACGATGAATTCAGAAAGAAACAACAACAATATATTAAAAGACGCTACTGTGAGAACGATGAATTCAGAAAGAAACAACAACAATATATTAAAAGACGCTACTGTGACAATGCTGAATTTAGACAAAAACAAAAAAACTATATCACTAAAAGGTATCAAGAGAGCCCAGATTTCAGAGAGAGACAGAGATCTCGAGTGACTCAGCGTTATGCACGTGATAACGCATTCAGAGTAAGACACAGACAACTAATGAAACAACTAATGCGAGACAGGTATCAAAGTAATCTTGCCTTCAGGATTATGCACAATATGAGATGTGCAATGAAAATAAAAAGGAAATACAGATGGGTGAACAGACAAACCCAAGAGAGTGACAACAGTGTGATCAACGAGGCCATATCTGTGTTCAAATCACAAATCAAAGCTGGACCATCATACCCATGTACTGTATGTTTCAAGGCTTCATTTCCAAACCAAGTACGACCCTGCAGAAGGTCAAATTATGTCAAAAACCCACATGTAGTTACAACATGTTTGACAGGAAAGTTTGTTCATGTTTGTGATGAAAACTGCAGAAATGAGCAGTGCAAAGTGCCTGATGAGAGAAAGAGAGAGTGGATATGTCACACCTGCCACGATCATCTTAAAAATGGATCCATGCCAGCACTTGCTGTTGCCAATAAGTTGGATCTTGCTGATATTCCAGCTGAACTTTCTGATCTCAACATACTGGAGAGACATCTCATAGCCAAGTGCATACCATTTGCCAAGATCATTCCTCTTCCCAAAGGCAGACAAAGAGCAATTAGAGGAAATGTGGTCTGTGTCCCATCAGAGGTACAGGAAACTGTTGAAACACTACCTCGATTGAGAATTAATTCTCAGGTGATCAGAGTGAAACTGAAGAGACGCTTGTCTTACAAAGGTCATCAGCTGTTTCAGACTGTAAGCTGGTCTAAACTTGTGCAAGCACTGCATAAACTCAAGCAGATTCATCCACAGTATAAGGATGTGAGCATCAGAGATGATGCTGAGCTGTGTGATCCAACTCTTCCTGATGAAGATGATGAGGATGATGATGATGAAAACATGAATGAGGACGATTATGATGAGGCTGATTTAATGGAAATTGACAGCTGTGAGAAAAATGCACTGAGTGAAGCACAAAATATAAATGAACAGGACATTGACATGTTACCCTGTGATGGTGAACAATCGCATGAACAGATGAGAGATGATTCAGAGCAAGCAGATGGACTGACTAATGGTGGTTTTGCACTCGAGTCCTGTTTGCAGCCCCCTGATGTGGCTGAGGAGATATTATGTTTCAGTGAAGGAATCTACTCTGTTGCTCCTGCAGAGAGAAACAATCCAATAAGTTTTTTCAAAACACCTAAACTGGAGGCCATGGCCTTCCCTGTGCAGTTTCCTACAGGCCAAAACACACTTGATGAAAGAAGGCTGATCAAAGTATCCCCCAGTGGGTATTTCAAATCAAGACTTTTCTGCATTGATGATCGTTTTGCCAAAGACACAAACTATTTATTCTTTGCACAGTTTGTGACTGAAATACACTTGGCTACATCCAGCATGACAGTACAGTTAAGGAAGGCAAAGCCTCTGACCAGAGATGGTAGAAAAATAACCTCAGGCATGTTACAAGATAAACATGAGGTGGAGAAACTGGTGCGAAATAAAGATGCAGTGAGATTCATGCAGCCTCTGAGAGGAACCCCAGCCTATTGGGAGAAAACAACAAGAGATCTTTTTGCCATGATCAGACAGTTGGGAACTCCCACGTTCTTTTGCACATTTTCAGCTGCTGAAATGCGCTGGCCTGAAGTGATCGAGGCAATAACAAGGCAGCAAGGTGAACAAGTGAATTTTGAAGGACTCGACTGGTCAGCAAAGTGTGACATCCTGAGAAGCAATCCTGTCACAACAATGCGCATGTTTGACAAGAGAGTTGAAGCATTATTCAGAGATTTACTCTTATCTCCCGCAGAGCCACTTGGCAAAGTCATTGACTACTTTTACAGAGTTGAGTTTCAGCACAGAGGAAGCCCACACATACACTGCCTCCTGTGGGTAGAAGGTGCTCCTGTGTTTGAGGAGGATGATGAGCAAACTGTTCTTGATTTTATAAACAAATACATCACAGCTCAGCTGCCTGATCCACATAAACAACCTGAACTGTACAAAAAAGTAACAGAAGTGCAAAAACACAGTAAGAACCACACAAAGACGTGCTTTAGGAGTTTAACCTCCGGGTGCCGTTTTGGTTTTCCCAAACCACCCTGCAATGAGACAATGATCACAAGACCCAGTGAGGATGATGCACTGGAAGTAGAAACGGCAAAGAACAAGCTCAGACCACTGAACCAGCTGCTGAATGAACCTGAAACTGCTTCCATGAGTTTAGAGCAGCTCTTGGAAAGATGCAAGTTGACACATGCAGAATATCAGAGATATCTGAATAAAATGAACATGAGGAGTACGATCATACTAAAGCGTGATCCAAAAGACTCTTGGATAAACGGCTATAATCCACATCTGCTTGAAGCCTGGAACAGTAATATCGACATAAGCTTTGTTTTAGATGCTTTTGGTGCTGCAAATTATTTAATGAAATATATATCAAAAAAAGAGGGCGGGCTATCTGAGTACCTGAAAACTGTCATTGAGAACTCCCATAAGGACAGTGTAAATGAGTGCGATGAAATGAGAGCCGTCATGCAGGCATATTCAAAGAAGCGAGAGATCAGTGCACAGGAGTGTGTTGCTCGTGCATGTGGTCTTCACATGAAGCAATGCTCACGTGCTGTAATATTCATTCCAACTGATGATAATCCTGTGAAAATGAGTCGTCCCCTGTCAGTTCTGGACAACACAACACCTGAGTCTTCCAATGTTTGGATGACATCTTTGAATGACAAATACAAAGCCAGACCTGAAACACCAGAGTATGAGGAGATGTGCATGGCAGACTTTGCTGCTACTTGCAGGATTGTCTATGGCCAACAGAAAAAAGGTAAAGATGTTTTGCCCCTTCTCAATGAGATGGGGTTTGTGCAAAGGCGCAAAAACAATAAGCCTGCTATCATCAGATTTCACCGCTGCTCACAAGAAAAACATCCAGAGCAATATTACGGAAGACTGCTTAAACTGTACCTTCCTCATCGTTCAGACCACGAACTGAAAACACCATCGTTGCCAACCTATCAGGCTTTCTATGGTGCTGGCTGTGTACAGCTACCAGGTACTGACCATCTTGAGTACGTGCAACACATTGTCAAAAGAAACAGAGAAAAATATGAGAAAAACAGTGAGGAGATCGAGAGCGCTGTTGAGGAATATGAGCAGAACAGAGGTGTGACTGACGAATGGTGTAATCTGGCACCTGAATCAGATCTCGTAAGGTTGCCACTTGTCGAACAAGAAAGAGAGCGAGACAATGAAAATGAACAGGAAGATGTGCCCGACTACAGCCGTCAGGCTGATGCTTCAACAGAAGTCAGAGCCATCAGGGAACCCCCTGCTATTGATCCCACATTGTTACGTCAGATGTTTCAGAATCTGAACAAGAAGCAAGCCTGCATATTTTATGCAGTTAGAGACTGGTGCATTAAAAGAGTCTGTGCTCTAAATCCAGAGCAGTTTTTCTTTTATATTAATGGTGGTGCTGGAACAGGAAAATCACATCTTATCAAATGCATCTACTCAGAAGCATCTAAGATACTGAGCAAAGTGCCCAGATATGCAGACGACGTTGACATATCAAAACCCACTGTCCTGTTAACTGCTTTCACTGGGACTGCAGCTTTTAACATTTCTGGAACAACACTGCATTCTCTTCTCAAGCTGCCGAGAAGCTTAAAACCTCCCATTCAGGGACTTGGCAATCAGCTGGATGAAGTCAGATCAGAACTTTTGAATGCTGAAATAATCGTCATTGACGAAGTGTCTATGGTGTCAAGACATCTGTTTGCATATGTAGATGCAAGACTCAAACAGATCAAAGGGACTCGGAGACCCTTTGGAGGCATGTCAGTCATTGCTGTCGGAGACTTCTATCAGCTACCCCCAGTGCGACAGTCTAAACCTCTCTGTGTGCACGACCCGTCTGAGATCGACCTGTGGCGGGAGCATTTTCAGATGATCACTCTGACTGAGATTATGCGTCAGAAAGATGATGTTGTCTTTGCAGAGATGCTGAACAGAATTCGTGTGAAAGGAAAGTTGGATGAGCTTTGCGAAGCAGATAGAAATTTGTTGTCACAGGCCATAACTGAACCAGCCCTTTGTCCAACTGATGCGTTGCACATTTTTGCAACTAATAAAGAAGTGGATGCACACAACTCTGCAACACTGGCTCTGCTCCACACTCATATCATTGACATCCATGCAGATGATTATAGAAAAGATCCTAGAACTGGCAGAATGGCACTTCAAGACAGACCATTGAAAGGAGGTAAAAACGAGTTACCAGACACACTGAAAGTTGCAGAAGGAGCTCGTGTCATGCTCACCAGAAACATTGACATACAAAATGGTTTGGTTAATGGAGCTTTTGGAAAACTACTTAGAGTAGTTCACTCTGAAAACGACCAACACATCATCAAGCTTGGACTTAAAATGGATAATGAGACATCTGGAAAGAATAACCGCACACCAGCAGACGACATGGTGTACATTGAGAGAGCAGAGGAGAATCTGAAGCAGAAAGGAGTGGTACGAAGACAGTTCCCAGTGAAGCTGGCCTTTGCATGTACAATACATAAGGTACAGGGTATGACAACTACATCAGCTGTTGTCTCTCTTAAGAGCATTTTTGAGCCCGGCATGGCCTACGTAGCTGTCAGTAGAGTGACGTCTCTCAGTGGACTGTATCTTCTTGATATGGAGGAGAAAAAAATATTCACCAACCCAGAAATCACTGCAGCGCTTGAGAACATGAGACAAGCCAACCTTGATGACATGATGCCTCTTCTACACGTGAGGCAAACACTGAGCAGGTCAGAGGTTTTCACCATTGTTCATCATAATACAGAGGGACTGCCAGCTCACATTAATGACATCAAAAGTCACCATGAATTGTGTCTAGCAGATGTTTTGTGCCTAACAGAAACACACCTGCGGGGCTCTTTTGTCGCAGAGAGTCTCCACTTGGAAAATTACAATTTGTTCAAACGCAACAGACACCTGTCCTACACAAACTTTCCCCAGATGGCAAACAGAAGTGGTGGTGGAGTTGCTGTTTATGTGAAAAGTGACATTCAAGTGCATGAAAAACAGTACATCCATAATGTAACTGACCTTGAATTTCTGGCTTTAAAGGTTGAAGCACCAGTCAGTGCTCTGATTGCAGTTGTATACAGACCTCCAGACTACACTCTGAGGCCATTCCTGAAAAACCTGGTAAGCCTATTAGACTCATTGGAGATCATGGACTGTCATCCCATCATAGTTTGTGGTGATTTTAATGAGAATGTTTTATCCAGTGCAAACAAACCAATCCTGGAGCTGTTTGAGTCTAGGGGATACGCACAGGTCATCACTGCCCCTACCACAGAGAAGAACACACTGCTTGACCTAATTTTCATTTCTCAGTCAGATCGATGTCTCCATTCTGGAGTCATGAAGACATACCATAGTTACCATGACCCAGTATACTGTGTATTGTCCTGTGATGATTCATGATCTAGATCTTTGAATACAGTAAGTAATTTCTATATTTTTGAATGACTTAAGAAAGTAGAGCGATATTTAAAAGTTGACGCCCTGCATTGCAGTATAATGGTTGAATTGTTTACATAAAATACAATTACATGAAATAAGTAATGATATCAGTAAAAGATGACAATTTTATTTATTACAGAAAATCTAAAATTCACTAACAGTAACCTATAAATGTCAGAAAAATCAAATATAGCAGTTTGAAACGAACAGTGTAGGCATATCCTCTCTGCAGCCAGGCTTCAACATCCTGCCAGGCTGCCCCAGTCTCACTGTGGCTGGGAGGGAGGGAGGGTGGACCAGAGGATTGCCTACACAACACATAAATGTTCAACAGCTTCTTCATTGTTTCTGAGAGAACAATAATGACTAAAGGTTGCTTTTTAAAAAAACAAACAAACAAACAAACAGACAAACAAACAAACAAACAAACCTAATTACAGCAATAATGACAGTTAAGCCACTTTATGTGTGCCTCTATTTTGAAATACTATTTACAAAAATGTTATTATTTTGGTTTGTTATAAACTTTAAACTTTTTCAAAAGTATACGATTATATTTTTGGACAAATCTTTCGATGAAACATAAATTTTTATGAGCTTTTATCATGTTTCGGCCAGTGCAATCATCAGGGTGGGTCTGGGTTGATAACTGCACATTTCTGGCCAGAAATGTTTCAGCAGTGTTACATAAGTAGTACATATGTAACACTTGCTTTCTGTTACCAGCTGATACCCTACATTTGTATAGACATTGGATGGTGTGAGGTTGGGGAGTTGAGTGGGGGGAGGGTTACGGTGGGAGCTGAGGGGGGGGGGGGGTGTTAGGTTTCCTTTTTTCTTTTTCTTTTTTAAGAGAGACACAGTCCTCCTGTGTCTTCTCCAAGCTTCACATGTAAGATCCAACAGTGTGAAGCACATAGCAGCTAGAAACTGTAATGCCACAGATCAGAGAGGCTTCATCATCACCATCTTCATCGCCGTACGATCAGAGCGTGAGACTTCACATCTGGAGCACAGGAGACATTCTGTGATAAGTCTTCCTTCTAGCTTGTCCCACAAGCAGTCGGTGAGATTTACTTACAACAAAAAGGGTTAATGACATAATTTCCATGAAAACATGTATTCATTCTTTGTAAAGTGTTTAAATTGTGTTTTCACTTGACCTTAGGAGTGTTAGAGTGTATTGTAATGTCTGTACTCAGGTGTTTCCCTCTGTGATCCATCCCCATCAGAGCTGAGACACTCAGGACTGAACAGACGGCACAGTTTCTGTGACCGAGCCTCCAAAACACCTTCTTTGAAACCACTCATGATAGAAGGGCTTCATATTTGCAGCAGCACTACTACAGGTATTCAGTTTATTACAGGATGTGTTTGTTTCTTAGGACCAGCTCTGAGTGCACACTACCTAACATATACACCTTTCTGTTCATTACAAACCCACTACTCTGGATCATATGGCCAGTTGGCAGGAATGTTGCTGCAGGAAAACATCCCTGGAGATCACCATCATTGTCAGACTGACTGTGCCTCCTCTGTGCAGTGTCAAGATCCTCTCTAAATGAGTGTGTAAGTTAACATTTTCATTATTTTATTCCCTTTGACAAGACAAGTATCACTGATATTTACATTTACAACTACATATGTTCCCGTTTTCTGCTCTTCTTTTAAAGTCCTCAGCTATCCTGCTTCTGTGCTGCTTGCCACACATCAAACACTGGCCGGATGACAGGGAGGATCCACTCTGAAGTCACTGGACATGATGAGGATCATATGGGACTTCATAGTTTCACAGAAACATTGTGCTCTGTGATTACAGGTTTTAAATGGACATAATGACTGCCTCTCTCTGATCAACAGGCTAAAGGATTGTTTTCATTGTTAGTGCTCTGTACAATGTATGCTTATTTAATATTTCATCACAGAGCAAACCTTTATTTATTTAACATTTTTTTATTTTGTTTTAATGTTGAATTAACTGTGGGGATTTTTTTAAGTGGGCACTTGGGATGTCATATGACCAGAAATGTGGTAACTGGAATTCAACAGTATGGAAGAAAAAATCTGCTGAGAACGAAACACATACAAAAACCCCCAAGAAAATTCAAATTCATTCCATGTAATCCAATCTAAAACATTTTAAACTGCTGAACAGCAACACAAACAGTGTTAAAAAACAGTGTTAACAGAATGATTATGATGATTTTGTACCAAAGTTTCAGGTCACATGGCACACCTAGTGTGTAGTGTGGGGTATCAGCTGGTAAGTATAGGTTTTTTCATATTTGTGTCCTTAGAGTTTAGATAGATAAAGCCTTGTGTATAATAATTAGTCATAACCACAACTCAAAGTCAGGGACTAACTAAATTTGGGACTTTGTGTCTGAGCCCAGGTTAAAACAATGTGTAAAAAAGCATTTAGTGGCATGGCTGAACAATGCTGTAAACTATTGATACTTATTTATCCATGTTCACAAAAAGGACTAATGTGTTTATTTGATTATTTGCATGTGTTAAACTGTGTCACCACCTTAGGCTTTCATTTGAGTTTACTCACAAATCTCTATACAGTTCTCTTTTACCACTGTGTGGACTCTGTTTACATTAAAACATAAAAAAGAATGAGTAATAAAGAGATGTGTAGACAGATCAGAAGATTAAGTAGACCGATAGAAACAGCTGTTCAGCCATGTTCTAAGAAACCAACACAATTTAAAGGTTCAGGATTGTGGTTTTAAAAGTTGAATTTTCATGTATTTCATATGTTGCTCATTATTTTTTATTTAGTTATTTAATTTAGTTATTTTTCTTTATTCTACCAGTCCTTTTCAGAAAGAAGCTGTAAAATATGACTTAAGATTTTTATGTTATTTTCTATGACATACAAAACAAATTGATGTATGTAATACTATTAAACATGATATACACATGTGTATATGTCTGAAAAACATTATGCTGTATATTAAAGTTTGTATTTTCTGCAGAATGTTTGTTCATCTTTTAAGTTCATTTCAATTAGAAGAATATGAACTTTTAATATTCATTCAGAGGTTTTCTGACTCTAAATTTTCTTTTGTCATTACTCATCTTTTTATTATTTACATTTTAAACATGCTTAGCTTTTTCCAACTTCTTCTGTGTGAACATCAGCTTTAAAAGGTTCTGCACTTTTATTTTCAGGTTAAAAATTCTGTATTTTCCAGCTCATTCAGATTTTTAACTTAACATTCAGCAATTAATTCATTTCAGTGCATACATTCAGATTCAAGCATTCACACTGCAGTTTCTTCAGAAAATGCACTTTCTAGTTATTTGTCTTTTCCTGTAAAGCCTTAAATTATTCCCTCTTATTTTAGTGCATCCACACCGTTTGTTGCATGCTATAATATGAAGGGCAACCAGTACATATCTGTTCTGAGATAATGCCCAGAGCATTAAAATTATTTGCTGCCAAAGGCTAAATTCACATGCGGAGAGACATATTTCAGTTCCTTCGGCTTTCTTCGGTGTCCATTATTTAGTAATCTGTGTTTTATTCTGTGTATTAAATATAGAACAAATCCATATTAAACAACACCCACTGTTAAATATGAGACCTCCTCTTTATCTTTTACATCTTCTTTTTACAGTGTTTGCTTGAAACCTGTTGATCGCTCTCATCTGTACAGAACCTCATTGGCTGCTGACTGTTGCCATGACAGCGCCAAACCGCAAACGCTTCAGAGTGAAGGATTGTGGGTAATACATACACATATCTGTAAATCTGAGATGCTTTGAGAAGTGAATACCTGTCCTTTCCAATATTTAACGACAAAACAGCATCGCGATGAAGGTTTGTACCAATAAATTAATTTTATTTTCGTTCACTCATTCCATTCGTTCCACACGTTTAGCTGGATGCTAACTGCGTTTATTCACCTCCTAGAAACCAAGCGTTAGCCAAGTGTTAGCTGAAGACAGACTGAACGTCGACCAAAGTCCACTAAAAATGTGTGTTGCGTTGTGTATTATCCAATAATCGAACAAACGGGCTGTTTTGGCAAACATAGTCACAGTAATGATAACAAAAATCTCTATACTCACAGCTAAAATAATATTACCCATAGCACCTTTCTCCTTTGTCACCCGTCTTTTTAAACAGCGTTTTTTGTGCGTTTTTGTTAAAATATTTTAGGTTGCTGAGCTAATCTTTGTAATGATAACGCAGACATGAGTTTAAGCTAAGTTAAAATAAGTTAGTTGTCACTTTTCTGTTTTATAAGTAACTTCTGCGGGTGTATTTTGTTGCATCCAGTACATGGGTATGTTGTACACCTAGCTATCTGGCACATGTTTTGATATAGTTTGATTAAGGAGCTTTCTAGACGATGCTTTAATATGTATTTAGAAGCAAATAAGATGAAACTTTACGTTGAAGTGGCACTCCATAAATTTAGTACTGTATGTCTCTAAGGTTGGGGCGCTAACATGAAAAAATAACTTAATTGAATTGCTAAAACTTATGCCAGAGAGAGACTTTGAACCTCTCCAAATATTCATCCTCCCCATACATAAGTGGCTTTGAAGACCGTGGGGTGTGGACAAATAGGTGAGAAATGTGAAGTGATACTAATCAATAAAACAGATTTATTTGGGGAAACAATCAGTTACCAGGTACCCTGAAAAATTTAACTTGGATACATTTTCTTGGATTTGACAAGAAGATGATGAGCGACTCCCTTTTCTGGCTGTGTTATAATGCTCTTCATTTTGACCTATAAAATTGGTAGAGTGGGAAAAACAAACCTATAAGGACATGTTTAAATCCACAGAGTGTTTTTGTACTTGCTGAAAAAGCCTGGGCGGGATCTAACCTGCTGTACAAGTGGCAGAAAAGCCTTGGTAATTATATCGCTGTTGCAGGGTGAGTATGCCTTTTTGATTAACAAAATAGCTCTGAGAAGGCTGTGTAACAGTCTGCTATTTGTCTTCGACTGAGCTTTATTTTCAATCACACAGACAGGACAACACAGTGAAAATATTTGATCGACATGGACACAAGTGGACTGAAATCAACCTTCCAGGGTAAGTGTGAGAAAATCACTCAGATTCCAGTTTTGTGTCATCTAACAGTTTTAGCTGATTACCACTGAATGTTCAGGTTTTCTTAATAACTTCCTTTCTCCTCTTTCTCTGTAAGACGCTGTGTGGGGATGGACTGGGATAAGGATGGGGACATTCTGGCAGTGATAGCTGCAAAATCCAGCTCCATCTTTCTCTGGGATGCCAGTGTCAGTAAAACATCCCAGATAGACAGCGGTATGAGGTACGACCATTTCAGAGGGAGAAAATAAAACCCCATCATTCTACTACAGTTAATTGCTGAATAAGTGATGCAAGTGTTAGTCATTGCATAATTTCACTGCAAATATGTTTTTTTCCCTGTTTCAACAGAACACTAATCTTGAAATAAGTAAAGCTAAACGTTTTGTGTTCTCATTGTTGATGGTTTCAAACAGAGATCAGATGTCTTTCATCTTGTGGTCAAAGACTAGCCCGCTGTTGGCAGTCGGAACAGTCAAAGGAAACCTGTTGATCTACAATCAGCAGACCTCACGCAAGATCCCTGTGCTGGGTAACACACAACACAACTGTATATATAATCTTGGATGGTTTAATGGTCTTTAGTCTGTTCTGTAATATTGATTCTCTGCCTCCTTCTCTCCGAACTTGATAGGCAAACATAGCAAGAAGATTACCTGTGGCTGTTGGAGCTCCCAGAATCTGCTGGCTCTGGGGAGTGACGACAACACGCTGAGTATCAGCAATCATGAGGGAGACACCATCAGACAGGTAGTCAAATACAGTAGTGTGCAAAAATCTTAAATCAGCCCTCATGTCTTATAATTTTTTTAATGTTCTTTAAGAATTGTTTTCCAGTTTTTCTGAAGGTCTTTCAGAGTTTTTCTTTGGACATTTGCTGCTTTTTCACTCATTTTCACTTCAGTCTGTGCTTTGTTTGTTAAGCCATTTGATCAAGGGATCATTCAAGCCTAAAGAAGGCTAACTCAAAGTGTGAACCAGTGTTGATTCTTTACATAACAGACAGCTTAGCAAGCAGGCAATTTTAAGTTGTATCTTTAGGCATTTTGTTACTATACGCCTGTGACAAAAACACATAATTTCTTTGGTTGAATCTGTAAAAAATGCCAAACATAACACAGTGTGACAGGCATAATGTAATAGTACATAATGCACAATAATACATAATAGTATTTTTGCACCAACAAGGTGATTCCCAAAGAGCAGACCTGTTTGTTAAAGCCACATCAGAAATGGATTCAATGGAAGGGTGGATGTTAAGTAGCTATTCAGGAAACAGGGAGAAAAGGCTGAGGTACGCCAAATTAAATCTGAACTGGACTAAAAATCAGTCACAGCAGGCCTTAATGACCGAGTGTACTTTCTGATCTTTTGCCAGACAACAGTTCGCGGTGAGCCTGCTGAAATTTATTTCTCGGTGATGAAGACGGATGAAAGGTCAGCTCAAGGAGAGAGCACAGTGAGTCTGCTTTCTGCTAGTTTCAAATTGAACCTGTACTGGAGATGAATTTTAAGAAGGTCTGTTTGAACATGACAGCTGGGATTTGCAGAAAAGTTAAAATCAATTTTTCTTATGAAGGGGATAAAAGATTTAGGATGTCTGAAATGTGTCATGGAAAAAGTGCACGTTATTCCACCCTTCAGGTGAGTGTTTCTGTGGACAAGAAGATACTGATGCTTTTCAACATCAACGACCCTGGAAACCCAATAGAGCTAGCCTTCGAGCGTCGCTATGGAAACATTGTGTCCTACCGCTGGTATTGCATCTGTTCACACACACAACAAGCTTTGGTAATCACGCTTGAGTTATTTGCAGTAAAACGTGTTCTCTCGCCATCTTTGTTGCACTGTGTAGGTATGGTGATGGGTATATACTCATTGGTTTCTCCCATGGATACTTTGTGGTCATCTCCACACACATCAGGGAGATAGGATATGAGCTCTATCAGGCTCACAACCATAAAGACTGTCTCAACAGCGTGGCCATCTCCACAGCACTGAACAAGGCTGCGTCTTGTGGGGACAACAGGTACGCAAAACACCACCACTCTTCAGAATCTTCGTGTGATGTTAAAAAAAAAGTGTACTTTGTTGGTTTTTTTGCCCCACAAAAATCCAGAGAGAGAGGGAATGAGCTGTGTCACACTTATAGCTGTAAAGATGGACTCAATAGTGTGGCCATCTCACCAGCATCAAGCGAGGATGCACACAGACTTTCAATAAAGCAGCTGGGCTGCCATTTCAGTGTTGTTTATTTTTTTTAAATTATTTGTAAATGGGAAAAATCTAACCCTGTGCTTCTGCTCCAGCATAAAAATCCACGAGCTGTCAGATCGCAAAGATATCAGCAGTATAATTCAGCTGGATGATGAGAATAAAGGTGAGGCTGTTGTTTTTGTTTTGTTTTGGGGGTGTTTTAGGGTTTTTTTTCCGCCATCCAGATAGTCCATCTTACATTCTTCAATCACTGTGGATCCCGCTGTGTCTCCTCCTACAGGTTTGGATCAGCTGAGCTGGACAGATGACGGCCAGCTGTTGGCACTTTCCACACAGAGAGGGACGCTCCATGTCTTCCTGACAAAGCTGCCCATTCTTGGCGACAGCTACGGCACCCGGCTGGCCTACCTCACCTCCTTGCTGGAGGTCACTGTCTGCAACCAGGTGGAGGAGGTAAGGACACACACAAACACGGATTCTCTTATAATTATCATCAGTTATTATTCTGAAAAAACAAAAAACAGCAGAGATAGGAGAGTGGCTTACTGCTGGCAACAAGATGAAAAATAAAACAAGAAAATCAGCAAAAAACAATGAACTCAAACAACTTGGATTAAAAACCGGGTTTTTTTTAATAGAGTCGAGGGATTAGTGCACTCATACAGGCTCACAGCAGCCCTTAAACAGAGGAAGGATTTCTTTAAATATGTAATATGTAATATGAGAATCTGCTGCTGTGTTTTCAGGAGAGTCCAGTAACGATAGAAGTGGAAGTAGAGCCCACATTCATTGCAGTGGGACCGTACCATGTGGCTGTGGGGATGAACAACAGAGCCTGGTTTTACGCCCTGGTAGACCAGGAACCAGGTGTGTGTGTGTTTGTGTGTCCAGTGAATCAGGTTTCCAAGAGTGAATCACTGCCCTTCTACGTCCCTGAAATGTCTCTGTGTGTCTCAGGTTTTAATAAGCTGAAGGACATCGAGTATTTGGGGACAATAGCCAGCATGTGTCTTAACTCTGACTACGCAGCAGCGCTGTTTGAGGGGAAAGTCCAGCTCCATGTGGTGAGCCATCTGGTGACTGATCACCGAGCAGGTTTCATCGTTTTTTTGTTTTATCTCATGAATAAACTACAGGCCTCCGTATATGTGTTGTGTTTTTAGATTGAAGGCAAAGATCAGGACGAGAAGAAGCAGATGAAGCTTTTTCCAGACAATGACAGAAAAGGCCGCATCCTTTGCCACGCCCTCACTGCTGATTTCCTCTACTATGGCACTGATGTGAGTGCGATCAGAGAAAAAACCCCACCTTTGTACAAAATCTACATGTCATAGTTATATGAGGGGACATCAGTATAACACTGTCAGTCATTAAATATATATTTTTTATCTTTAGTTTAATTGTGTTTTTCTTGTCAGTCATATTTGTCCTGTTTCCCCCTCAGTGTTTTGTTTATTTGTTTGGTTTTTTGTCACTTGCTAACATCACTTGAATTTTTGTTTTTCTCAGTCTGGAAGTGTGGTGTCTGTCCTGGTGGAGGACTGGGAGACAGTGAACAGCTACAGCCATTCAGTTGGTGTGAGGAAAGTGTTCCCTGATGTTATTGGCACTCGACTGGTGTTCATCGATAACAAGAACAGCGGCTTCCTGCTCTCCCCTGCAAACGTCAGTGATTTTTAAAAGTATTAATATTCACCTAAATAAAAAAGCATATAAAGTACCTGAGCATATTGTAGTGAAACTTTATAATAAGATAACAAATATTTTACCAAGATGAATGTCACTGTGTGTTACATTTTGTGGTAGTAATAGAAGCAGCAGAAACCACCATCTGTACAACACCACACTGGGTTTTAAATCAAGCAATCAAGATATGATTGAAGTGCAGTCTTTCAGCATTAATTTGGGGGCATAACGTCTTTAGAATTACAGTAACATACGTGTGTGTGTGTGTGTGTGTGTGTGTGTGTGTGTGTGTGTGTGTGTGTGTGTGTGTGTGTGTGTGTGTGTGTGTGTGTGTGTTGCAGGCAACAGAGTCCTGCTTTGAGCTCCCCAACTTCTCACCCACCATCACAGGAGTGCTCTGGGACAACTGGCATGCAGACAGAGGGGTGTTTGTAGCCTATGATGATGACAAAGTCTACACCTACGCCCTGCATAAAACCACCATCTATGGTAGGGGGATGGCACCACATCACGGGGCGGTAATAAGAAGGTCACATCAGTGCCCACATGCATTCAAATCTACTACAGGTGATATTTTTAAGTGTATTTCCTCTCTCTGTGACTCTGCTCAGGCCCACAGGTGGTGTTAGTAGAGAGCACTGCGCTCCCCTTTTCCCAGAAGCCTCTGCTCTTTCACAACGGTGAGCTGACCTGTCAAACGGCGAGCGGTAAAATCAGCGAAGTGGAGTTGAGCACACACTCATTCCTGAAGCGCACGGCGACAGACTCATCGGCAGAGCTCAGCAGGCAGCTCGCCCAGGCTCTCATGCTCAAAAGGTCAGCGATGCTAGAAACACTGAACTGTGTGTGCTCCAGGTGGAAAAGGCCTTAAAGTGATATCGCTGTTGGTTCACATGCAAATGTTTAATGTAAGGAATGAATTTGTCCCGTCTGCAGTCGGTTTTGCTTTGCGCTGCTTTGAAAGATTGTTATGAAGGAAGAGATTAAAGTTATTAATTTGAAACATTTTTACCAAACTTCATTTTGATATAAAAGAAAGCATCTGAAAAAGCCACTCATCCCTTTTCACTGATTTACTTTTCTTACCCGCTTTTACATTTTCACTCAAGATAAGCAGTTTGTTAACTTACAAAATTGCAATTTTAGGGCAGCCAATGACGACTTTGATGGAGGCGAGAAGAACCGTAAAGGACTTATAAATAACATAATCTTCCTGTCCAGGTTCCACGAAGCCTGGGCTCTGTGCAAGTCTGCAGGCACTAATGCAGACTGGGCAGAGTTGGGCAAAGCCTGCTTGGTCCACATGGAGGTTGAGCTGGCCATCCAGGTGTACCGCATGAGTGGCAATGTCGGCATGGTGCTGTCTCTGCAGAGCATCCAGGTATACACACGTTTTCCTGATTAGACATAATCTCACTGAAAGTCCTTGATTCTAATGTGTTTTCATAAAATGATTTTAGCATTAGATTTTTAATATGCTATTTGGGTATGTGTTTATTTTACATTTGTTTCTGTTTTTTAATTATGCTCACATCCCTCTGTATGTTTGGTTGTGTTGATTAATTTATGATGCCATCAACCTGCCAGGGACCACGGATGTAAAGTAGCCTGTACAGCTAAATCTGGCATATTTACTAGTTATGCTCTCATGTTAATTAATATGCATTGTCCCTTTTAAATAAACATAAAAATAATTTGTGTGTCACAGATTCTTCCTGACAGACATCGTCTCTGTCTGTTCTAATTTTAGACTGGTCCACTTGTTTCCTCTCTCATTTTCTCTTAGTATTTATGTCATTCTCTCTTTCCAGGGTACAGAGGAAATGAATTTACTGGCAGGACATTTGGCCATGTTTCTGGAGGACTACAACCGGGCCCAAGACCTTTATCTGTCCTCGAGTTCCCCAGTCGCTGCTCTGGAGGTGTGTTTGCGTCTGTGTAAACATTTAAGAGACTGAAAATTGACTCCTTGCATTTTTTATGGTGTCACATGCATAAAATGTTAAGCTGTTCATTACAATCATGAGATTTTACTGCATGCAGAACATCTGTAACGATAATATTGTTAATGTGGTATTGTGTGTGTGTCTTTGTGTGTATTAGATGAGAAGAGACTTGCTGCACTGGGACAGTGCTCTCATGTTAGCCAAGAGGCTAGCAGAGGATCAGATTCCCTTTATATCCAAAGAATATGCTGTTCATCTAGAATTTGTGTAAGTGTTTACACACACGGCACAGGTTTAGTACAGACCTGATTTGTCTACACTCTCATTAAATGTCTCACTCTCTCTGTTTGTAGTGGAGATTATGTTACTGCGTTGGCACACTATGAAAAAGGCATGACCCACAACAGCAAAGTAAGAGAAATCTCATGTTGACGATTCAGTTTTTTCCTTTTAAGGGATGTTTGTGACTTAGTGTTATTTTTTTAAGTGTTTCATAGCTGAAAATGTCACCTAGAGTCTTATCTCCTGCTCACCTTCTCCCTGTATTTACAAAGAGGACACTTGAAGGCAGGTTGGAGGGTCGCTGTACATCAAGCACAAGTTACAGATTACAGATTATATTCTTTCTATTTGTTGCACAAGATGGCAGTTGAAGGTTCTAGTCAGAGGTGAAGGAAATAAAGCAGTTTTGTGTTTGTAGCCATTTTTCTCATTTTCCCCCTCTCTGGGCAGTTCCAGGAGCACGATGAGGCGTGCCAGGCAGGTGTGGCCAGGATGTCCATCAGGATGGGTGACATCAGGAGAGGAGCCGCTCAGGCTATCCAGCACCCGAGCAGAGTTCTCAAGAAGGAATGTGGGGCCATACTGGAGAGCATGAAGGTAGAGTCAGCCCCACATTTTTGGCTGACATTTCCACCTAAAAAAGCATCCCTAAATTTAGTCAGTTACAGCTTGAAAACCATGTGACCAAAATGAAAAACCTCAGGCTCCACGGATAAGGGACATCTGTGGGAATTTAAAAATATAATAATCCCTGATGTCCCTTATCCGTGGAGCCTGAGGTCCAGGGGAGATTTGACAAACTGGAGCAAAAATTGAGTGTGAGTAACAGCCTTGTTGGAGTGAGTCTCAGCTGCGTCTCTACCAATTTTATAAGCAGAAATGTACACAACATATGCTGTGTATATTTTAGTCAAAGTCTGTCTTACTTTGTTTGTCAGACTTTGAAAAATGGAGACGACTGCATTTACAGATCAGAGGTGGTGTGTCTTGTTCATATCTTCATCTGTGTGTGTTTTTTCTTAATCACAGCAATACTCTGAAGCTGCTCAGCTCTATGAAAAAGGACAGTATTATGACAAAGCGGCCTCTGTCTACATTCGCTGCAAAAACTGGTGAGGCAAATATGAACAAACCCTGACTAACATATCCAATCTGCACGTTTCTCATCATCTTGGTTGGATTTTACTATGTTTTGCTTCTTTCTCAGGACAAAGGTGGGAGAGCTGCTTCCAAATGTCTCTTCTCCCAAGATTCATTTGCAGTATGCAAAGGCCAAGGAGGCGGATGGCAAGTAGGTTGTTAGTTTGTGTACCTGTGGCTGTGATGTGTGGATCGCTGAAAGGGAACCTGACGTCCTGAGAACTGTGTGCACAGATACAAGGATGCGGCACGAGCCTACGAAAGCGCGAAGGACTGGGACAACGTGATCCGCGTGCTACTGGACCACCTGAACAACCCAGAGGAAGCTGTTCGCATCGTCAGAGAGATGCAGAGCATCGACGGAGCAAAGATGGTTGCCAGGTAGGATTTTACTGACCTTAAAATCCAACAAATAACTCACTTTTTTAACATTTACTATAAAAGGGACAGCTTTTACAGCTTAACAAATTAAAGGCACTGAGTGTACAAAAACATTGGCAGTACCGTGTTATTTTATTAGTGACCTCTTGAGATTGAAGGTTGGATAACTGGTGCCTGATACATTCGCATTCACAAAGCTGCAACCAATGACTATTATTACTATAGATTTAGAGAATTGAATGTCTTTGAGGCCTGTAAATGTTATTAACAGGTGATGGATGACAGTTAGGAGGATCACAGTAGAAGCTGGGAGTAGCTGTGGTTCAGTGTACTTGATGTTTAAAGGCTTTAAGGATTCATTCCTGTTAGGGTTGGTGCTCATTAATTTTCTGTCAGCTCTGTTTGTTTCCGCTTGGTGATTTATTTATTTTTTTCCATTTGTCTGTTTGTGTGCACCCCAGGTTCTTTCTGCGGTTGAACGACTATGGCTCAGCCATCCACTTCCTGGTTTTATCCCACTGCAACGACGAAGCCTTCCAGCTGGCGCAGCAGCACGGACAGATGGAGGTCTACGCAGACATCATCGGTCAGCCTGTTTCTGGAAATGTGTTTCCCTTTTGCAGTGTTTGCTCGAGGCCTGAGCTGTTTTCTCTTTGTGTTATTCTGTTTAATTATGCGTAGTTTTCACTGTTGTTTCATGGCTGGTGGGTTTTGTGTTCATCAGGTTCTGAGGCGACGCAGGAGGACTATCAGAGCATCGCTCTGTACTTTGAGGGAGAAAAGAAGCACCTGCAGGCTGGCAAGTTCTTTCAAAAGTGTGGACAGTACAGCAGAGTAAGAGCGATGAAGTCACTCATCAGTCATGCTTAGTTTTATGACTCCTGTTATTCAGACGGCTCTTTTCTTTCTGGACAACTGTCAGGCGCTGAAGCACTTCCTGTTGTGCCCTAACTCTGAAGACAACCTGGCGATCGAGATGGCGATTGAGACGGTGAGAGCTGTGAGCTAAAGAGTGTGTGTGTGTGCGACATTTCTTTTATTGATGTGTGTGTATTCCAGGTTGGCCAGGCCAAGGACAACTCTTTGACCAATCAGCTGATAGATTACCTGATGGGTGAAAGTGACGGCATGCCCAAGGTAACTGGATCACTAGAGCCTTTAGTTTCAGGTTGAACTCAGCAAGCATATTCTGATTATTAAATTATTGTTCTGCAGTATTTTTACATCCTTTTCTCCCTGTGAATATATTCTTTGTAGCGCCTTCAGTGAGCAGCTGTAGTCGTGAGTTTTCTGTTTTTTGATGTAATATTAAAAAGGACCCAGAAGATTTAGACTTTCTTCACAAATGTTGTGTTTCAAGAGGTAATGGGACAGCAGATCTGTGATTAGAGAGCAGCCGGGAGTTTGTTTGACAGATTGTCTGTAGTAAGCATTACTTTGAAGGACTGAAGAAGAAGATTTTCAATACTGCTGAGGCTTTCTTGTTTTAACTCTAAGCACTTGAGGCAGTTTTCTTATGCCTGATGGTTAAAATAGGTGAGTCTCTGCTGTAGAAAGGTGTTATTTTTTTTCCTGCAGTCAGGATGGACCATCACTTGCATAATGTCTGATGACAGTTACAGTGGAGCTAGTATGTCAGCAGATAATATTTTTGAGTGTTAAACTCTAAATAAATTAATAAATGCCTGTGTTTTGGTAACAAATGTTGCTGACTGTGTATCTGTAGTATTTTCTAAGCTTGCTGATATATCAGAGAAAATTTGCACATGAGCCATTGTTAAGAGAAAGTGGGCAAGTGTTTGCTATTTATTCTCTCATTTCTGTTTGTTGAATTTTTAGTTTAGTTTAGCTTTGCAAGATTTTTATGTGTCAGTATCTCTTGCTTTAAATTATCCACTGTCCATTTCCTAAACCATGTGTCACGTTTATTGGGAGTGACCAGGATGGACTAGATTAGAAATGATACACTGGAAATACACTGAGATGGTTTGGATGTGTGCAGAGGAGGAACTGTGGATATACCAGACAAAGGATGTTGAAATTGAGCTTCCAGGCTGGAGAAAATGACAGAGACCACAGAAGATGGCTCATGGATGTCGTGAATGTGGATATGCGGAGGGTTGGTGTGGCAGATGATTACGTTAGGGATTGGGTGAGAGGGACAGAGATGATCTGCTGTGATGACTTGTAAAGGGAGCAGTTGAAAGTGGGTGGGTCCCAGGGGAGTTAGAGCTGTCCCAGCTGTCACAGGAAGCCTCTGATAGATGGGTCACCAGTCGGGCAAAGACACAACTTAAACCGGATAGTTTTGCAGCTGTTACTGTTTTATGCAGCTAGAGCCCTGAGTAAATTTGAGAGGGAAACTTTTTAAATCTGTTAGTTCATGTTTCTCTTTTCCTCCCAGGATGCAAAGTACCTGTTCCGGCTGTATATGGCCCTGCAGCAGTACAGGGAGGCAGCTCGCACTGCCATCATCATCGCCAGAGAAGAGCAGTGTGCAGGTGCAAACAGATTCACACAAACATATTTATGTGTGGGCAGCAACAGCACAATAAAACATGCTTACTTCCAATCGTTTGTGTGTAACTTCCAAAGGGAACTACCGTAATGCCCACGACGTGCTGTTCAGCATGTACACAGAGCTGCAGGCTCAGAAGATTAAGATCCCTGCTGAGATGGCCACCAATCTGATGATCCTCCACTCCTACCTACTGGTGAAGGTGAGTACAGCACACGTCTGTCATGCAGCTGCTCGGACGGTCTGCAATTTCTGTCTTTTTGGACAATTGTAAATTTAAAGCTGAGGATAGAAAAACAACAGCAAATGAAAGACTGTAATACAGAGTAAACCCCAACAATCAGATGATGTCCTTTGAGCAAGCATCTGGTGAGAGTGGGAATGAAAAACTCCCTTTTAACAGGAAGAAACCATAACCAGGCTCAGGGAGGGGCCGCTGTCTGCCTTAAAGGGTGGGAGGGTTGGGATAAAATGAGCATGTCCTAATTAAAAGATTTTAGTAGATGTTCCAGATGGAGGCGGAGTCGAAGGCTGGCCATTATCGACAGGGTCGACTGTGTTGTTTACATATAAAACTACAAATACAGACTTATTTCTTACCTCTGTGGGTCCATCAAAGGGTCCTGGACTGTTTGACTCTTAAAACTATGGTTTGACCTTTTCAGCACGATCCTGCTATTTCCAAAGTATAAGAATTACATTCGTTATGTTCTATTACTGCCACCTACAGTGTACTGTATTTCAGTAGTCTTTTTAAGGTAACAAATTGTGCTCAACATATTAGCCTGTAATTATCAACATTGCAGATGTGGATAAGTTTCAAACAAAGTGCTCCTGATATTGTCAGAGCTCACACAAGCACCTTTTTGACTCCTGCTTCTCGTTGTTGTTACATTTAGATTCATGTAAAGAGAGGAGACCATTTAAAGGGGGCACGGATGCTCATCCGCGTCAGCAACAACATCAGCAAGTTTCCTGCACGTGAGTCAACCCGTCAGTCCGATTCACATGATGGCTGATAAAACCTAAACGCTGGTGAAAAGCCAAAAACTCATCGGTGTGTGTTTGCGTGTGGGTAGATGTTGTTCCCATTCTGACGTCAGCAGTAATCGAATGTCACCGCGCTGGACTGAAGAACTCGGCATTCAGCTTCGCTGCCATGTTGATGAGACCGGAGTATCGCAATGACATCGACACCAAATACAGGAAGAAGATTGAGGCGATGGTTCGGTGAGTCCGTGTGATCCTTACCCTCTTCATCCATCCTCTGCTTTATCAGCTCCTCTTGCCCATTCTGCCCCTGACTCCTCATTTTAATTCCCATCTGCACCCTAGTCGCCCGGATAAGTCTGAGCTGGAGGAGGAAACTACTCCGTGTCCCTTCTGTGGCTTCCAGCTGCCGCAAAACGAACTGCTGTGCATTTCCTGCAAAAACAACCTGCCCTACTGCATCGCCACGGTACACAGGACGGCTCGCTCACACACTGTGATGCTCTTCACCAAGACAGACCCGTATACTCTTCATCTGATTCTCGATCCATCTGCTTCTTCCTCAGGGTCATCACATGCTGAAAGAGGACTGGTCCATCTGTCCTCATTGTGAATTCCCTGCACTGCACTCACAGTTCATCCTGTAAGTGGCACACTCACATCTAAAACCATAGTGAGCAGTTCACCAGCAGTGGGTGAACTGGTTTCCCTGTTGACTATTTTTGAACATGACAGAGTCAAATTTGTTTTTGTTATTTTGCCAAAAGTTATATTTTTATTGGAGCGCTGAATACTTTTCCACCTTTATCAGTAATCTTAGTAATCTTAATGTTCACTTTAAGAGGAAGCTTCTCTTATTTTAAACATTAGAGTGGTCTCACCTCCTGAGAGTGAAGCCATCTACACTGTCAGCATTTCATTGATGTTTAACAGTGATTCATACGGGACAGACTCGGCACTTTATTTCCAGTTTTGATGCGTTCATAAAAATCTAAAGCGTGTTTTTAAATCGTTTATGTTATGATCTAACAAATTGAAATTTAAGACGATCCATAACAAATGGTGAGTAATATAAAGTTTTTACCGATTTCCTTGATCTTCACCTGATTCTCACCCAAATTAAATGAGCTCGAGCTGTTGTTGGCATCTACATCGCATTTGCAGAACAGCACATAAAACCATTGAATGGTCACTTTGTTATTCTAGTTTATGTGATAGAAAGTTTTCAACGCCCTTTTTTCAACAACTTTTTATCTTTTCAAACAAACAGGAAAAACCCATTTAACCACTTCACCATGTCTTTGTGCTAAATAATGTTAAAAGTCCTCTGGCTGTATTCTTTCTCACCAAAGAGAAGCAGAATCAATTAGTGTAATTAATAGAAATTTTAAATGTTCACGTGTAAACTGAACTTTGTTCCAGGTTGCTGGAGAGGGAGACATCATGTCCTATGTGTTCTGAGAGTCTGAGTGCCAGTCAGGTGATAAAGATCTCCGACTGTGCAAAATACCTGCAAACCTACGAACCTGATGAAACCCAGTAAAAGTACAACAGACATCAACCAGAGTGTGTGTGTGTGTGTGTGTGTGTGTGTGTGTGTGTGTGTGTGTGTGTGTGTGTGTGTGTGTGTGTGTGTGTGTGTGTGTGTGAGAGAGAGATATGAGGACAAGTAAGTCACAGGTAGCACATTTGCACTTTGCTGTAGTTTGCAGAGCAGGAGGCTGTAAAGAGAGCGGGTCTGAGCCGTATTCCGAGGATTCAACATCAACTAGGTCAGCTGCAGGTGGCTGGTGGCTGAATTTATTGTGTGTGTGTGTGTGTGTGTGTGTGTGTGTGTGTGTGTGTGTGTGTGTGTGTGTGTATAAATGTATAAAGATGTCCAAATTTCCCATTTTTAATATGGTAGTCCAGTGTGTTTGGGGGAGGGGGGTCAGTAAATGTTCTGTATTCATGTTTCTAACAAAATGTGTATTTTCAATAAAAATGTCGTTTTTTTTATTATAAAGAAATTCTATTTTATCACCATTGGTATCAAAATTGTGCAACAAGCTCATTTCCAGAGCTCAAGCTGAAACACTTGAGATCTCTTTGTGTCTCTTTCAAATTATAATCAGTCACTGCAGTACGACGATACACCGAGGAGAGTGGAAGAATTTCACCTCTCCTCTGGGTTACTGTCTGAGCTTACTTCAGATTTTCTTTCAATTATCATTCATGTAATTCTTGTTCAGGGCTCTGTGAGGCAGCTGTTGTATAGAACTTGGGCCACAGTCCAAAGACATGCAGTTAGTGGGGTAAGGTTAACTGATGATTCCCCCTGCAACAGACTGGTGAGCAGTCCAGGGTGTATCCCACCTCTCACCCTGTGGCAGATCTGATCAAAAGGGCAACCATTTAGTCACCACAATCTGCAGTTGCTCACAGCTGAGTCTGTCCACAGTTGGATGCTTTTTCTGTTGAGTCGATTTAATGCAAGTTTGCTCGGCTATCGTCAGGATGGTGGTGCATGAGATAAGCCCTCTTGTTGGATCCTCAGAATATTTAACATTTTTCAACTATATACAAATATAGACAAATTGTTCAAATAAGTCACTAGGCAACACATTTCTCTATTAATACTTGTGTATTTTTGTTTGGATTTTTTTTTTTTTTTTACAAAATTGCAATTTACAGGAAAAGGAAGCTGTGCTGACTGCAGAGCAAAAGCATTTCTGTACTGTAGTTGTAGAAAAAGAAACAGTCCTCCAGCCAAAGTCGCATTATCAGAAAGAGTGAACGACACTCCTGATGAGACACGTTCCTACAGAGATGTACAGACATGATGGTGGTGGAGCGAGAAGACTACGCACATCATTTGTTCAGTATGGCGAGATTTGGAGTTAAAAAAAAAACAAACCAGGTGCGACGCTCCTCAGTCTGTATTCAAGTGTTTAAAGGGACCAGTTTTACTACTTTGGATAGATACAAGTTCAGAGAACATCACCAGTCCAGTCCAGGGCAGCTAGTTTTCTTCCTCGGGTCATTTCTTAGCCTTGCCTTTGCCTTTGCCCTTTCCAGAATCCTCCTTCTTCTCCTTGTTTGACTCCTTGGTGGGTTTGGCCTTCTTGTGCTGCAGGGAAGAACAGGAATGCATGTGTGAGAAATATACAGAAAGGTGAACTTAACACTTATAATGATCCCAGAGCTTGAATGCACTCACCTTAATCATAGCGTCTGCTTTGAGCCCCTCTCCTTCGTCTTCAGACTCCGGATCTTCCTGGCTTATTTCCTCCCCTCCCTCAAAGTCTCCTCCCCCACCACGGCGGCCTTTCTTCACCACTTGCAGGGAGTATGGTGTTAGGTGGACCTCTTTATTGTATGTCCGTGTAAAGGCGGCCTTTACCTGGAAGGTGACAACGACAGGTGTCAAAAGTTGCTGGTTGTTGGGACGTAAAGACATCCAGTTCTGTTCTCATGAGTCGCAGAGATTGACGAAGCAATTTGAGATCATTCACGTCATAACTTTGGTTTTAAAGGTACTTTTTGTTATTCCCTTCTGTAGATTTTTAACATTTTCACCACCACCAGGGGGCCTCAGTAGTAGCGGTCATTATCAGTAGGAAAACTTTTAAATGTTGCCACCTCCTCACCTTGGAGTCCAGTTTGGAGTAGGGGTCGGGCTGTCCTCCCCAGACGCTGATCTCCATGATGCTGTCCACGTCCTCCTTGATGAGCTGATAGTCGTCCAGCAGCTGCACGGCTTCGGCAGCGCCCTCTGCTCCGTGCTTCTGGAGTGGATTTAGAATCGCCTGTCGCAGGTAGTGCAGGTAATCCAGGTTGACCGCCTGTTTGCTGCTCAGTGTCCTGAAAAGAGCCAAGCAGATAAAATAATTCAGTGTTGCAGCAGCAGTTTGAGCTCAGCGATGTGTTAAAAGCATCATTTTAAGACGATAAAGAAGAAACACTGACTTTAAACCCATGTGCGAGGACAGCTCCTGCACGATGCGTGAGTGTTTATTGGTCGAGGAGTTCTTGCCGAGCCAGCTGGGGAAGATCGGGAATTGATTCATGTAGCCTCTCATGAGCTCGCCTGGTAACACACTGGCATAAATGGCCTGCAAATATGCACACAGACACACACAAACACAAGAAGAAGTATGATCAGGGGCTTTCATCAGAGAAGCACCTGTGTATGCATCCCACAGGGAGCCTTTCATCAACGTTCAAGGCTCACTGAGCGGCTTTCTGTCCTGTTTTTCACGCTCTCATGATAAGCTAGCTGCTGCTTTCACTATGATTAAAAGAAAATCTAGCAATGCTTTTGTGTGTGTGTGTGTGTGTGTGTGTGTGTGTGTGTGTGTGTGTGTGTGTGTGTGTGTGTGTGTGTGTGTGTTTGTTTGTTTGTTTGTTTTACCTGGGTGGGTAGCAGTGACCAGTTTTGCCCTGAGCGGATCCGTCTATCCACCAGATCGCCATCACAGATGGAGTCAGCCGTCTTACTGAGCAACACCAGGTGGGACTTCAGGTTGCCACTGCCAAAAAAAACAAAGGAAACGAGCAAATTTAAAATAAAAGTTTGACATCTTGGTCAATTTTACGCATGGGATGAAGCAGGTGGCCTCTCTCACCCTGCAGCAGCTGGGCGCACGTGCAGGTAGTTCTCCTGGACGAACAGCGGCGCCAGCGAGTAGTCGTGGAAAAAGAGGTCCGACTTGTCGATGAGGCTCATGCGGGCCGTCTCCTCCCCCGAGGCAAACACCTTCCTGCAGACGTCAAACGGCCCGAGCTTCATGTCCTTGCGTGCGCTGGCTGCGTCGGACTTGCACTGGTCGTACGTCATCACCTTGTCCTTGGCTGACCACATGCTGAGATTGTGGATCACCTGGAGAGGAAAACAGCCACAGTGGTAAGGAGGTAACCACAGGACACAACCATCTCAGGCTCGTTATGAGTTGACGCTTTGATTTCTTTACCTGTCGGACATCCTGATTGGAGGCTAAAATGATTTCGTTAAGAGCTGGGGGCGGGATCCTGATTCCCTCCTTGAAAGCAATGGACATCATGGCTCCCTGAGAAATGAAGAAGTAAGCGCGACTGTCATAGATGCTGTTTGCTGTGGTTTCTCTGGGTGACTGAAACTCTAGTGTTCATCACTCTGTCACTTAGCACAAACCCAACTCCAAAAGCAGCTGGGACACTGGATTACATATAGATAAAAGGAGGAGGAAACGATTTTAAAACCTCACTAATAAAATCCACAATAAAAGAAAACACAATTAAACACAGAAAACATCTCAAATGTTTAAACTAAGCTTATTTAGAATTTGATGGCAGTAACAAAAGGCTCAAAAGTAAGTGGTACTAAAAAGAAACATCTGGAGGAACATTTAGCAACTAATTGGATTAACAGGCAAAAGGACAGTGACATGACAGAGTATTAAAAATAAATCTTACAGAGAAAAAGGTTCTCAGAAGTAAAGACAGGCAGAGGCTCACCAATCTGCAGAAAACTGCAGAACAATTTCAGAATAATGTTCCTCGATGCAAAATTGTAAAGAGTTTGCGAATATTATCATCTACAGTTAATCTCCTCAAAAGATTCTGACAATCTGGAGAAACCTCTGTGCACGAGGACAATGCCGAAAATCTTCAGGCCCTCGCATTAAAAAACACACAAGTTTGTCATGCAAAGCTCTGATTAGTGTTTGCACATCTGGAAAGGCACCATCTATACTGAAAGCTATATACAGGACAGATGTGTGAGTACCTTGATTTGTTCCACTCGCGGTCTCTGGAAGCGGAGATCGAAGCAGTAGTTGGCCAAAGATCTAATCTTCTGGTGGTTCCGATCGTTGCACATGCAGATGATGGGGATCTTTGAATTTTTAATAAGGCCGATCATTTCCTACAGGAGCAGAAACACATCAATATCGAAGAAACAACAGAAATAAACCAATAAGCATGTGATCTAAAGGTCAGCTGGAGAGGTCTGAGGATCAGACTGAACTATTTTCTGTTGCAGTTGCTCAGTCGACCATCAACCAGCGCTGAAACCTGTGAGTGCTTATTTTCCACATTTCCCTAATCTAAAACTTTTAACTTATAAAAGTTAAGATCTCTACAGTCTGTAAAAAAAAATGCCGTCATTTACCTGAATTCCTCCGCGGTCCTCGTTACCAGCCATGCCGTCGACCTCGTCCATGATCAGCACGTGTTTACTGCTCACTGTCTGTGACGTGCCTGCAAAACGCCAAGAAACAAGAAGAAGGTTTAAGTGTCACTGATTAATCGTTTGTATGTTATGTTAATTTATTAAAAAGTTTGTCCAGCATGCACTTCATAAATATTGTAAAAGCACAGCCAGAGTTGCTGTTTAAGAAAAAGTGGAATAAATGAGCTCTTATCTACTTTAATGGAGAAGTCACTGCTGTACGAGAACAACAACCACATCTGTTTACCTTTGCTGTTTTAATAACAGCCTGTGCACAGACTGCGTGTCATTTTTAATCACTTGTATAAAAGGCAGCTGAAAGCTGGAGTGACCTTTGTAGAAGTTCTCTATGCTGGTGTTGTTCAGCGACTCGGCGACGACCTCCTTCAGGCTGTTTTTGCTGCGAGTGCAGCTGGCGTTCATCTCCACATAACTGAAGCCCAGCTCCTGCAGGACGACACACAGACGCAGTGAACGCGAGGCTGAGATTAGAGCGGCGTGCTCAATACGCACACAGACTGCTCACAATAAATCTGTGTGTTTTCACGCTGACCTCGCAGACCAGGGCAGCCGTGGTGGTCTTTCCCACCCCTGGCGGGCCGGAGAGCAGAGCGGCTTTGAATCCTGAGCCATCGTCTTTCCCTCCAAACTTACCAAACCGAGCCGCTGCATAGAAGAAAGCAGAAAAGAACACACGCAGACTTCAGCACAGACGGGTTTAAAAAGCTGAAATCGACCAAAAACAAATCACGTTCAGTCTTCTGCTACCTGCTGGTTTGCCGCTGCCGTGGTTTTTGTACCAGTTCTGCAGCCAGCGCAGCAGCTTGTTTGCACAGCTCTGGTCCCCCTGCTGGCCAATCACAGCCTTCAGAGAGCGTGGACGGTACTTGTCCACCCACAGCAGGCTGCCACCCTCTTCTGTGGGTGATGGAGATGATTGTTCTGGGACAGAAGAAGAAGAAGAGGTAGCAGAGGAAAGGCCCAGCTCCCTTCGCGCAGTTTGACCCGAGCCTCTCCCGGGTGGAGTCCCACCGTCTCTGGTCTTGGTACCGCGGCCTTGTGCCTGTCCCGTCTTTGAAGGGCTCGGGGTGTGAGGTGATCTGGAATTACCCTTAGAGGGAGAGATCTTCTGGGCCTTCGGGGTGCTCTTTGAAGCCTGGCTTGGAGGCGTCTTGGTCTTTGTGGTTTTGCTCTATGTGACAAAAGCAGAGGGTATAGAAACCCAGCGGAAATGGGTAAAATTCATCTTTTAATGTAAAGCGTTTATTCCGGGAGCAGAAATGAGCAGCTGTGACACAAGATAAGTTATATATATATATATATATATATATATATATATATATATATATATACATATACATACTTTTTTAGTTTAACTGATGTACAGAAGATTAAATCATACATTACAGGATAATTTCAATACTGACCTCAGCTTCCGCAGCGATCTCATACTTGGACTTCTTTCCTGGTTTGGTTCCGATCAGCTCCAACAGACCGTCTTCGTCGAGGATCTGGGTGCCGAAGCTCTCCGCCTGAGAAACGCAAGAAACAAAACTATGGAGCAAAATGTTTCACGTGTGTGTGGGAAAAATGGAGGATAATAAAGAAAAAAGGAGCAATTTTTATTATCATTTTCTGCCATTTTTTCGTATCTGGAGCTCAAACTGTTTATCCTTAAAGTCTATCTTAATTTATTGAATTTCCTTATTTTCTATCATGTGCATTGATAAAGTACTCATAACTCACATGATCGGTGCTGGAACAGCTAATCCCTGTGAGATAAAAGCTCGGGCTTCAGACAGTTTTTTCTATTGATGTCAAATCCTTTAATATGGTGATGCATTCATGTTCAAAGAGATAATCACCTTCTCCAGCTTCGATGCACCGCTGTCTCGGCCCTGAATCAGGTAGGTGGTCTTCTTGCTGACGTTGCCCGTCACCTTGCCTCCGTAGCGCTCGATGAGAGATTTGGCGTCTTCTCTCTCCATGGACTCGAGGACGCCGGTCAGGACAAACACGCAGCCCTCCAAACAGTTTTCTGCTCCCTGGAAAACACAAACCACGCAGGCAGTAAAGCAAAGGCAGCGCAAGCTTGCTGGCCAGCTGAACGATGGCGTCTACAGCGAGCACAGGTTACCTTCGGGATTTCCTTTGAGCCCAGAGCTCGTGGTCCATCTCTGTTCAGGAAGTTCCTGTAAGCTGAAGAGTTGGCCTTCTTCTTCTCTTGGTCGTCAGGGCTTGTGCTCGTGCTCTGAGACAGAGGCAAATAATCTGGGTTTTAAATTGTTTGAAGTGGATATTTTTATCTATATGCTCAGGTTTTTTCTTCCTCTGATCTGATAGGTCGTCTGTGTGGCTCACCTCCGGTTTCTTGGGAGAAGTCTTAAGTACGGTGGGCGTGGTTCCAGTTTTGGGGGTGAACGTCTTCTCTGAGATAGATGAAGCGTGGGGCTCCTTTTTGGGAGAAATTTTCATCTTAGTAGGGGTTTTGCTCTTTACCCCTTCGTTCTTGTCATCATCCTTTTTCTTCATCATGGCCAGTTTGGAGCTGGCTTTTACAGGAGCTGTGGTCTTTTTGGGAGACGGACTAACCACATCTTCAGACACGCTGGTCTTTGAGCTGCTCCCAGGGGCGGCAGCGTCTGTGGCTTTCTTTTTGGGGCTCGTGGTCAAGACTTGTTTTTCATCAGAGCCTTTGCGAGCCTGGATGGTTGGGAAGACAAAAGAAACAAGACTTGAAATAAACTTGAGAATTTAATTGCACAAACCTTTTTAACGCTTGCAGCCTTTACCTTCTTCGCTTTTGGCTCTTCATCCAGCATGGCCAGCGTTCTGGCAAACTCCTCATCCTCGTGGACCTGTTTCTCCAGCTGAGAGTGAAGCAGCAAAAACATGAGAACAGCAGAAGAGCTGTAATGAACTACGGGTCAAAGCCATCTGTCAATTTACTGAGCAGCTCTAATTCAAAGTCAAATAAACCAGCAGTGGCTGATCAGCCTACCTCCATGTCCTCTTCCATCTGCAGCTGCCTGGCGATTTCCTCATCGCTTATCAGGTCGTCTGTGAGAGTCGGCTGAGGAGTTTTTACAAAGGATCGTTACTGAGTCATGAGAGGATGAGTAAAAAAAACAAGGAAACACACACAGAAGTAATGCCTCAGTACTCACAGCCTTTCGTTTGGTGCTGGCTACCAGCTTCTTGTCCGAGCGCTGAACACTCGCGCTGCCAAAGTAATCGAGTACTGATGTGGGGGTTTGTTTGGACTGAGGGGGCGGAGCTGACTTTGGGGTGGAAGGCACAGGAGGAGATTTTGGTGTGGTTTTTCCCTGGGTGGAGGATGGCTTGACGGGAGACTTCCCCGACTGTTTGGCGTCCGCTTTTGTCGTTTTTGCGGCGCCGTTCTGTTTGGATTTGGAAGTTTTCTTCAAGGACTGGAAGTTGTCGCTGTCTGAGTCTACAAGCAGAAAAGAGAGGCCTCCTATCACGCGTTTATAAAAAAAGGACATTTTCCCTTTAACGCTGGGGTAAGAGCACATCTGAAGCATCACCTGTTTCAGAGACGTACTGCACGGGATCTTTTTTGTTCGTCTTCGCTTTCTCTTTGGGGGATTTCGACTTCCTCACTGGCTCCTCCTCATCTGAGTCTGAGCACAAACACAACGCATCACTAGAACCCTGCACAGAAACGGGCTGCAAGGCTCCAAGAAACTCAAAGTGGAAGGGATCATGAAGAAGATTAGGTGAGGAAGAATGAGCTGTGATTGGTCAGGAGCACATGTGAGACTGTTGAAAACTACAACATTTTGACCCTGCTAGTTCTTCTAGTTCTGAGGGGGTAAAAATTCAACTTTTATAGGGGGCTAATAATTCTGTCCTCATCTAAATCTACAATCTATTTCCATTCATCTTTGGATGAAAATATGAGGCTAAATCTTTTGTAAACTTTAGAAAATGTGTGTTATCTTTTTTTTTTTTTTTTTAAATCCAGATGCACAGTAGAGCCTGAGGATGCTGCAGGTCGCTGAGTCCCCGCATACATCTCATCAAACAGCAATAAACTACATTTTAAAGGAATGTATTTTAACAAATCCTTTAAAAACCTTAAGAAAAATAACAATGCTGTGACACCGAGACATCACTGTGGAGGAAATGCCTACCCGAGGCTATGACTGCGTGCTTCTTTCGTTTTTTCTCCCCATCCTTGCGTTGCTCCTCAGTTTTTTTGCTTTTGACCTACAGAACACGAAACCACAATAAAGCCGGATAAACAGGATGAAGAGGAACAGAGAAAGGAGACAAGGAGAGGGGGCAGCTCCTCACCTTGTTGGCCTCTTTCTTCTTCTTTTTCACCTCCTCGTCCGTTGACGAGGAATTCTTCTTCTTCTTCTCCTGTTTGTCATTTCCGTTCGGGGCAGGTTTCTGCACCGCAGGCTTAGCCGACGTCGGTGCAAAGAACCGCCTGATGTCCTGCACACACAGAAGAGTACAAACTGTAAGAATTACAGAATTACGTAAAAGGAAAAAACAGGGAAAAAAAAATCACTTTTATCAAAACTATACATCCTGACTCATAAAGTGCCTGGGAGTAGGAGCTACGAATGCAAAACTATTTCATTCTTTGACATCTCAGTGAGACTTTGTATCCTTCCATCCTACCCCATCCACATCTTTGCAGCTCAAGCACATGATCTCATTTTGCAAATTAGAAAAGATGAATTTCACAGTCAAAGGCAGCTATATTCATTTTTTCCCCAAAAAGTGGAAATCTTTTATTATTTTAATTATTTACCAATCTTGTCTGTAGACTAGCTCACTTATTTTATACCTATTTGTAGTTATTTTGGTTCCCCAATAACTTATTTTACTTAAATCCATTTTATTATGCTTACTCAGATACATAAATTAATACCGACTGGCCCTCCTTGATAATATATTCATACCCACTAGTTCCTCCCTATATTTTCCCTAATTGAATGAAGCCATCCTCTTCACTCTGCTGCTCCCATTAGTGGACATAACCACCATCTGTCACACCAACCCTCTGCATGTCCTCACTACATCTATGAATGTTCCCTCATCCTGTCACTCCCAGTGAAAATCTTAGCATAAGGACATTTCCTTATGCTAGGTTTTATGAGTTTACACCACGAGTCAACTTTTGATTTTACATCAGTTAATTTTGCTTTTTTAAAAAACAAACAAACAAACAAACAAACAAAACGATTTTATCTTTAGTTTTATTTAAGTGAATTAAAATCACCTTATTGGCACCCAAACAAAAACAAACGTATTCAAAGTCAGCTCAGTCTTTTCACTCATGCCACAGATGTTGCTGCTTCACTGTAGCCTGCAGTGCAGCTGTGAGGAAGCATCTGCACCTGTGTGTGTCCTTCTACACCCACTGCTTCATGGTTTTCCTTTAAACTGTCACCCCTCTGCATGTTAGTCAGTGTGCTTCCACAGCAGACCGCACAGCTACACAAACTACAAACTGTACGCTCTTACACTTCACAGATTTCACCTTCTTCACCTGCTGCTCAAAGCTTCACCTGAACCAAAGGATTGAAGTTTATCCTCTTTAGCAGGAGCTAACTGCGCACTGCGCTTCATCATCATCATCATCAGTAGCAGCAGCAAGGTTTAACCACACAACAGCATCATTTCCTCCATATTTACCCGCTGTGTTTATGCACACAGGCTCCAGGTTTGAGTGAAAAAGCAGCTGAAATATGTCACGTACCATTATGAACGCGCTTTCTCGCTGTGTTGGTCTGTTATCAAAAAAAAAAGTAAGAAAAAGCTTCAACTGCTTGGCGCGAAGCAAGAGTCCGCGGTCGCCTGGAAATGACGCTCCGGCAGCTGGTTGGCGTGCGTCACCGCGTCACCACGAGTACGTTTTTTTATTCGACTAAAGAAAACCTAAATGTTTACAGATATGTCAAGATAAATAAATAAAAAAAAGTTTAAAACAATAAATAACAAAAATTATTTTTTTGTTGTGGTATAAATTAGCAGATTTTTTTTTTGCATTCATTTCTTATTGTGAAGAATTTCCGGTAAAATCTGCGCGCTTTTACCACTGAAAGCAATGAGCTGTATCACTGATTTGATAATGCTCGACTTTCATATCCATAATTGTAGAATTGAAAGTAAAATAAATAAATATATGAACTAAAATTAAACTCAAAAAATGACCACAATACATATGGTTTGAGCAATCAATACAAAATAAAAATAAACTGTAGTGTCTGCACTGTTTGAATATTGTTTAAAACTTGAATAACCTACAGATTCTGACTAAAAATGCAAATACAAATAAAAACAAAACAAAACTACTCTCCCGGAGGAAAACACCACTCAAACTACTTCCTTTCATTTTTTCCCCCCAGCAAATCCACTTTCTTGCTTCCGCGTTATTGTTTGTTCTTTAAAAAATAATAGTATGAAGAAGAGAAGCGACCTGGATGTATTTAATCCGAGTTGTATAGCCCAAATAATTTATAGATACTGTGAGGAATGAAGGTTTAATCTTTTTTTTCTGCTCCTCTTGCATTTAAACGTGAGACTTTCACACAAACCACACATGGTGAGTTTATGAAAACCTTCAGGTTAGGTTGCATTTGAGTTCCTCTGGTTTTTAGAACAGGTTGTCTGTTTGACTCCTGGTCCTCCTGAAGATGTTCCTGAGGTCAGACAAACGCCTCACACATCAAACCACCTCAGTCTGTGTGAGACTGAAGTATCAGCGCTGTGAGGAGTCTGAAATGCTGTGCTAAGAACAAAAAGTAAAAATCTAGGTAACAAATGTGACATTTGTTTTAGGCAAGTCTTAGGGTTAAATCTTTTGCTTTTAGTAGTCTGTGTTCGATTACATGTTCAAAATTAAAACTTGCCATTCTGGCAACAAACCAGTGGATGTGCTGGAAACTGTCTGTGAACCACTTTGGTCCTCAAGAAATCTCAGTATTTTCACAAGCTCCTCAGTGAATCTGATCCATCAGTTTTATTGTTATTATAATGAACTACAAGGAAAAACTGACCATGAGCTTAGCAGAAATTTAACAAAAACAGTATACTTGTATAAGTAAAAGAAAATCAGTTTTGGGGGCACAGTGTTGTAGTGTTTAACACCGTCGCTGAGCATGATCCCAGCATTCTGTCCACGATGTACTTTGCATCTCATCCTGTGACAGCAGGGATCCAGCCCATTCACAGCCCTTAAGTTCATCGGTGATTACAATGTCTTTAGTTTTAGTATTCAAAACCTGGCCGGTGAAACAACCTCTAACAAGCACTGTTTGATTATTAATATTCATCCTGAATTTCTTAAATCTTTCCTCTGAAACAGAACAACTCAAACTAACAGTGAAGCTAAACTAAAACAAGGAAATCCACTGAACAAAGTGAAAATAAAAATCTTCAAATCTTAAACTTCTGATGATGGGTAGAACTACCCCAGTGACTCTTTCGTGTGCAATTTATAACAATATCAAGATTTTGCTGAACTATTCTCAAAAACCAATAAGAAAGGGAGGCAGAGACTGGATTAACTGGAAAACACATTAGTTTATTGGTCTTATTAGCTTGTCATTAGCACTGTGCTGTGCAGGAACTTCCTGATGTCCTTCTTTCCGACTGTGGTGGTCTGCTGGATCAGGGCTGCTGGAAACAAACAGAGGAGCCGAGTGTGAGGACAGAGATCAACTGAGTGGGAGGATTAATGAAGAGTTTACTTCAAAAATAATGGGCAGCTTTAGGAGCACAGATGCACGCTGTGGTGCACATTCATGCAAACAGTGACGCCAAAAGCATCCACACAAACACCACATGGGGCTGGAAAACAGTTCGTATCAGTTACAGCTTTTATGAAACTGGTAATGATCTGAAACTGCCGATAAAATGTTAAAAGCCCAGTCAGATTTTTGGAGATTGATTCACACATGAAGGCGACTTCATGTAAGGAGTATTTATTAATGGAAAATAATTTAACTACATCCATGAGCCCCAACAAATAAGTTTAAATAAAGTGGAGCAGCAGCGCATTGTGTAAAAAGATCTGAAAGAATGAAACCATTAAAAGGAAGAAAAACCAGCAGAGCATGCAGGACAGGAGGATGGTGATGTCTAACCTCCGAGAGTGTAGGTGTAACTTTTACTGTTCCGGTTCCAAGACTGTTCCCTTCTCAGACACGTAAATGCCGTCCAAGAACTTCCTGATATCCTTATTTTTGACAGTTGTGGCCTGCTGGATCAGAGCAGCTGCAACAGAGAAGTTGGGGTGATAAGTAGCACATCACAACAGGATTACACAAGATTCAGGAAGGACTGTGTGACACACTGTTTGCTGTCTTTTTGGCTCCAAGTTCAAATTTCATCTCCAACGTGTTTACTAAGAATCTGGATACAAGTCCAGAAAAACCTGATATGTCCCTGAGGCAGCGGTCTCATACCTACCCTCCTTTTTATACATGCAGGTCGAGCTGTTTGGATTGTAGCATGTGAATCAAAAGGTAGTTAAAAAGGTCTAAAAGCATCTCACACTCGCATCTCACAGCTCCATCAGGGATTTACAGGAAAATCCACCTGCAGGAGCATTTTGACTTTAAACTCATTTTCAGAAATTATATACAGTCTTGAGTGGATTATGGTCAGGTGACAGTTTTTGGCCTTTGTTTGACATCAATATGATATTTATACTCACTGCTGTATAACAAAGCTTTGCCTTCAAAAGCTGAGCCAAATAAAAAACAACTAATATGGACAAAAACTAAAAATACAGATTCTGGAGAACAACTATAGACTAGCAAAAAAAAAAAAAAAAAAAAAACCCAACTGAGGTGGAGCAATGGGGTTTTTGTTCATCAAAGTAGACGTGCAAACAAGACCGTGCTCAGTCCTTAATGTAGAAGAGTGAAGGCGAAAAATCAACTCAAGGAGAAACTCAAACTTACAATAGTCTAGAAACACTGGTGAGATCAGACGCTGTTCTTCTCTGATTTGAGTTTATCCTCTTTCCATAATTTCATTTGAGAACCTGAACTTAATGTCTGTCAGATAATCGATAAAACCCTCACTGCACCCCAGTAAGGAGAACAGTAGGACTTTAGGTGGAGGGAAACTTGATCAGAAGTCAAGTGTGATAAACTGGATTAGCAGCTGCACTGATGTCCAACTGCATGTAGTGTGTACAGATGATGTGCAACAACTGTCCACAGAGTCCAGTTTTCCAACCATAAGGTCGGTGACAAACATCCGCTGATGTTTTATTCACTCTTATCTACACCGAGCATCAAGGTGACACTGAATCAGTTTCAGGACGGCTGCGACTGAAATAATGAAAAACTTCTCATCTGCTGGTGGAGCTTGACATAATCATATCATTTCATCCTATGGTGTAGAAAACCTAAAGAGGAAACAGCAGGCAGACGTACCAGAGTTGGACACCAGCTCAATGTCGTTACCCTCCAGGACCAGCTCGTCCTTCTGTGCGGCTGAGACTGAACACAGCACACCTGAAAGAGAACAAGGACAAAAGTTTAGTCTTATTATACAAAATTAGAAATGTTTAAAAAAAAGAAAAAACCTCCACTACATTTTCAGAAATATTTGTCTGTGTTTTGTTTTTTCTGTACTACTTGAACACTAAAGTGGCCCTCCAATGAGATGACAGTTCCACCAAATAATAAATATCCAGCTTCAGACATTACATCACCAAAATGAGGCGAGCTCAGGATCTTTAGATCTGCTGAGAGAAAAGTCGATATGCTTAACTGACCATGTTTGAACTCTGAGTGCAACTCCAGACTTCATCACAAATTAAAGAATCTGCTTCAATGACTCCACAAAGTCTGCACGTGCCTCACTCTCTGCCAATTCTAAATCCCTCCTCAGAGACTCACTACACCAATTAATCTGTATGTGCCTGGCGGGACTGTCGATCGAGGACGCTGAAGATATCTATCTATTCGGAACCGTGATAACAGGGTTCATGCTGATCGGAGTTGGCTTAGCCCTGGTTTATCGGAGAAATAAGAGAGCGGAACCGGCTGTTCAAACCCCCCCAAGGCTGCCCGCTGGAATCGCAATGGAACGAGGCGCAACCTCTCACAACGAACGTAATATGGTCAACACCTTTGAGACGCTTACAGCTGCTGTGAAGGCTCAAAACAACACCATTGAGCGTATGAGGGGAAACATCAGAGAGAGGCCTGCTCAAAATGAGACCCTTGAGCGACAGTTGGAAGACATCGCGGAACGGATCATTGCAGCTGTGAGGTCTCAGAATCAAAAGAATGACAACACCATGGAACAGAAGTTTGATACCATCATGGGGAGGCTCGCGACTCTCCAACGGGAGATTGAGAGGCCAGTGTCAGAGTGTTAAAGAGCAGCCTGAAAATTCTCCTGGGCTGCTCGCATGGAAATTAACAAAACCAACATGAACATTGCGGATCCCCATCACGGCGCCAGCTGCAGGCCCAAGGCTGGAGCCGAACAATCACTCCCTGATAACGACTGTGTTACGGCTATTCTTCCCATCCCATGCAAGGACACCTGGATTGGCTGGAGGACTGTTTACTTAGCCTGATAGTTCAGCTGAGACAGTGTCCTTCGGCCTATGGACACGCACACACATACACTTACACTGATAGGCACTCACTCATCCCCCCTCCCTTTCCAACACCTTCGATTCTTGTTTCCTGCGAGGGAACACGGCGGGTCTGTGTGCCGCGCTGGAATGGTAGCGCTGTGCAGGGCGGCTGCTGTGTTCACTTCGGATTACTCCTCACCCCCCACCCACCCCTGTGGCTTGTCATGTCTTCACAATGTTGTGCTGTGGACATTTATGTGCTTTTTGTGCAGAGGAGTTTTTTTTTGTTTCCTATTCTCATGCTGTCCTACCATGGAAGCATAGCTTGAGTAGGGGTCTCTTTTTTTCCTCTTGTACTTTCCCCATTGTAGTGTACATTTCAATGTTTTTTCTCTGATTCTACCAATCTCCGACCTGTATCCCCATGTAATGTTTGTGCTATATGTGTAAGGTCGGGGGGGGGGGGGGTCCCATTTCACTGCAGGGCAACCTGCATGTGACGAATAAAGCTTTGATTGATTGACAAAATAATTTCCTAATCCATAAATTTAACGAGCCCTGGTTTTCAAATCAGCCGTTAGCAGTTTTTGCCCAACCAGCAGCTCGTTCAGCTTCACAAGTGTGTGAATTTCATGATTTTAGTATGATGCCTCTTGGGCTTTGAACTGATGAAACAAAAGATCAGAAAAACAAGTCTTTAATGATCTTTAAAGATAATTTGACATTTTGAAGACTAAAATGATAAATTCACTGTGGTCCCTTCCATCTGGCTATTTTAACTTTTAATGTGTCACAAGTATTTGTGTCTAATCAACCACAAACCCAATATGAAGTTATACATAACTTCCAACTTCTCCTGACAAAGTCATTTACGCCACACCTCAGAAACTTTGAATATTTCTGGACTTCACACATGCCATTCTCATAAACATTTCCATGATGTGACGCAGACTCACCACCCCTCATTCGGACACGGCGAATGTATTTCTCTCCCAAGAAGTTCCTGATCTCGACCAGGGTGCCGCTCTCCTGGATGACCACGTTGATGGGGAAATGGGCGTACACGGAACGCATTTTGTACCGGAAACCCTGCAGTGGCACAAAAGCATGAGAGGCAAACAGAATTGATGCTGGAACAATAGGCAGGGTCAGCCAGAAGCATGCACAGGGTTTATAACTGGACCGACTGAAACAAGCATATCTGAGCTCTCACCAAAGTGACTCCCTTGATCATGTTCTGGACGTGGCTGCAGATGGTGCGGACTGTGGCCAACTCCTTCCTGTTTCCCCACCATTTATCCACACGAAGCTGAGGAAAAAAAAAAAAAAAAAAAAAAAAAAAAAAAAGCACAGCAGCTCAAATCACTTGCATGAAACAGGTGTTGAAGCAATCAGCCCACATGTGAGCGAAATACTGGCCTTGCAGACCGCCATTGGAAAATGCAACCACATTTACCTTTTGCAGTAGCTGCTGTTTACCTGTTGCGATACACTAACTACACCCCGGCTAACAGCCTCAAATCTGACAGGAACACATGTCAGAACACCAAAAACCAACTCTGTCGTCCAAATGCATTAATGTCAGTATACACTTACTATACAGCAAGTGCAAACCACACAGACTATTGGACACATTCTAGAGGTTTTAAACGAGGGGCAGCACGGAGGTGTGGTGCTTAGCCCAGTAAGAAGGTCCTGGGTTTAAATCCACTGGTTGGCCAGGGTCTTTCAGTGTGGAGTTTGTATGTTCTCCCCTTGTTTTGTTCTTTCAGAGTATCCTGGTTTCCTCCCACACTTCCAATATATGCCATTCATCCGCTTCTCCTTTTCAGGGTCACAGGGGGCGCTGGAGCGTATCCCAGCTGTCACAGGGCGAGAGGAAGGGTACAC
This sequence comes from Maylandia zebra, assembly GCF_041146795.1. Classification (NCBI taxonomy): domain Eukaryota; kingdom Metazoa; phylum Chordata; class Actinopteri; order Cichliformes; family Cichlidae; genus Maylandia; species Maylandia zebra. The sequence continues at coordinate 25,492,616 of NC_135172.1, read as the reverse complement.
CCTGGACAGGTCGCCAGTCTGTCGCAGGGCTAACACACAGAGACAGACAACCATTCGCGCTCACATTCACTCCCGCATTCACAACTATGGGCGACTTAGATTGATCAATTAACCTAACCCCACTAATTGCATGTCTTTGGACTGTGGGAGGAAGCTGGAGTACCCGGAGGGAACCCACGCAAACACGGGGAGAACATGCAAACTCCACACAGAAAGACCCCGGCCTGATGGTGGAATGAACTCAGGACCTTCTTGCTGTGCGGCAACAGTGCTGCTGTCAAATATATGCATGATACATTAATAACAAAGTGTGCCATAGGCGTGAATGTGAGCATTAACAGCTGTCTGTCTCTCTGTGTTAGCTCTGCAATAGACTGAAAACCTGTTCATGCACCCTGCCTCTCGCCCTATCACAGCTGGGATTGGATCAATTGAAGAAAACAGTTGGATGGTTTCAAACGCTGATATCATCTCAGTCACAGCCAGTCAGATATTTCAATAGTTTCCCTCTAAAATTAAAGACTTTTTCTACAACTTGTTCTTAGCACTGTTGACACCAGCCGTGTATGTATTAAACCTTTTTTTCAACAGTCATATAAACAGCCCTGTACAAAAACTCATTCTGCAATCCACTTATGGCACTTTTAGGCAAAGCACATAACTGGCTTTTAGGATTACTCCCATTTTAAGACAATAAATTGACATTTTAAGCCCTTTATCTACAAACTTCGCACTGAGCAGAGTAGTTTGAAGACCCGACCAGTTCTTAAAGCACTTTTCTAAATGATGCAGTTGTTAATTTTACATATCCAACCTCAACCAAAACAACTCACTATTTAAATCTGAAAACTTATACACTCTAAAATCACACATCCTTAATACCAAACATGTGTGATGCCCTCCTGCCATCACATCCTGGGGCTGCTAACTTCACTTTAAGTAACTTAGCATTATTCTGGCTCTTTCATACCTTCTTCTGTTTCTTGCCCAGCAGGCTGAGCTCCAGGTTGATGTGGTTGAACTCCCTGGTGAGCTTGCCACGGGGGCCTTTGACAGTCACAGTTCGGCCCTTCAGCCTCACCTCGACTGCCGCACAACAAGCACAAATATAAAAAAAAAAAGGTTAGAAGCTACATAAATACATCTGTGTGGAAAACTGATTTTCCCCTTACCATTGTCGGGGAGGTCGACAGTTTGGCTGCTGAGAATGGTCTTCATTCTGTAAAGAGACAAAATAGGTGCTTTCAACTCTGAAAAGTTTGACTGGCTAAAGATTCAGGCTAAAGCGTGTATGCCTTTATATCTGTGATATTAACAGCTCCACAATGACTGTTTACTAAAGTTCGGACTGTGAGATACAGGCACACCACACTGGTGTCAGCAAGCTTTAGCTACAATGCTAACAGAAGTAAGCATTAGATAGCCGACCAGCTCCTTTCATGAGATACCGATACAGTAAAAACGTTAGAAATTGTTAAATAACACCTGAAGCCGCGCAAACGCCATGTTTAATATGAGCATTGTTGAATCCGCTGTGGGCCTCAGCGCTTACAGAGCGCCAGGCCTCAAGCATCAAACCTGATTAAAACTAACATCATATATCCCGACAGAGCTAAAGTAGGCTACAAATACAGATTATGGCGAGAAGTGTAACATATTCTCAGTGTGATGGCTCAAAATCGAGCGAAATATAGGTTTAAGAGACATAGATGTAGTTAGATGAAAGCAAGGCAACAATTTTTCGGTTATCCTCACCTCGCCGGTAGCAGAGGAAAGGAGGAAAGGACGACGTCACCACGCAATTGTACGTGCCACCAGCAGGCATTACCAGACGATCGAGGAGCGCATATTTTGGATGTAAATATTTGAACAGAGGTGTCGCAAACCACCAAAAAGATTCCAAAAGTTAAAGAGCAGCGTTTTCTGTTGTTATTTTTTACTGCAAGCTTTTCAAACATTTTATTTAGCTTTGCTGCATTCGAGTGGCATCGTACAGTCTACATTCAGCACTCCCAGAGACGCGTTCACTGTCACTTCACTGCAAAGGGATTTCAACATTATAACTGATGGGCGATTTCGCTTACTTAAGTATTGTATAATATTGAGTATTGTCTCTCAATTTGAATCTGATTCAATTTGTTAAATAGTATTTAAACATGTTTTCATGTAAGTCCCTTTCAAATTATCATCATTAATGGCCATCTTTTAGTCCATCTGTTGCCTTATTTTGTTTTAGAAATTTTTTAATGCTGCCATAATGTTATGTTCCAGCTCGTCTAGTCTTCATTTTAAAATATATCTATAACCCATTAAGTTCGTAAAAAAATCACCTACGTTGAAATTTTAGCTCATTTTTTTTAAAGAATACTTTCCAATTCTGTCCGCTTCACGTGAAGCACCAGACCAAAGCAGTCGTTCACCGAGGTGCTATCCCAACGTTAACCGCCTGCTAGCCAAAGTCATGGCGCTACTCAAGCAAAGTTGTTGCGTAGCGGGTCGTTTCTCCACAAACCACCTATGGCTGAGTCCCAGATGCATCCCACACGTGAGTAGTTAAATTCACAACTCAGTCTAACAAACTTGGGCTCGGATAGTCTATTAACGGCTCCAGCCGGTGAAAAAATCTGACTGCGGGCTTCCCAGCTGGGTCTGTCAGGAGGCCTCTGACAGATTGTAAGTGTCTAAGCGAATATGTAGTTTAGTAGCCGGAGTCGTGACCACCTTGTCAGTGTGAATTGCCGTGTGTAGAAACACAGAGAAGCTCCTGAACTAATCGTCAGTGTTGCTCTGCAGGTTTACACCAGCTGCTTATCAACCAGACCCTCCCCGGAGAGAAGTGACAGAAAGAAGGAGCTGCTCAGAGACGACGGGCCTGACCTGCAAGACTTTATTTCAGGGGAATTATCTGAAAAAAGCAAGTGGGCTGAGTACAAAGGCACCCTGAAGAGACAGAAGGGAGAGAGGTGAGGCTTCAGGCCCCGGGGAGCTTGAGCTTTGGTTTGAGTCCATGTTAAGATGCTGGCATGTCTGAGTTTTAAACTCATGATCACTGACAAAAATAAACAGACTGCATTTCACTTGTAGCAGCTGTTGGATTATACTAAATGATAGGTCGACTATCATTTAGTATAGAAATCAGCATCTGCACGTTTATTTTGTTCTGTTAATGCACACAAACAGAAGCTGAGTCTCTGAGTCCAAAACTTCATCACAAACACTGCTATAAGCAACGCTGTTAAAGCTTCAGTAAAAGCTAGTCAAAATGTTTGCATTAAACATTCAAATGGAAAAATGGATTTCAGAGGAAATATAAAAGTGTTTGTTGGATAATGAGCTGTTGGCCTGCTCGGCTCTACCATAAATGTGCAGACACATGCTATAGAGAACAGTTCAACACCATAATGAGCATTAAAGGCGAAGTCGACACATGCAAAAAGTAACGGGCGCTTGGTTAGCGCCCTGCAGCCAGTCACAAAAGATGCAAGTGAAGTTGAGATTAAGAAAACGACTGTTTAGTAGCAAAACGCATCCAAATGCATGCAGGATTTTTCATCATAGAGCTCAAAATACAGATGAGGACAAAGTTATTACATGTAGGGGCATCAGGCAGACCTGAGAGCCTGCCACTAATTCTCAATGAGCTCTTCCCCGTACTGCAGGCTCTGACCTAGCAGGTTTCTTTATTATCAGTAAACGTTTTTTAGCAGTATTTAGACACAGATACTTAGAGATGAGAGCACTGTTAGACACCGAGCTGTCTGCTGTTGTTCCTGTCAGGCTGCGGCTTCCTCCATGGTTGAAGACTGAGATCCCCATTGGAAAGAATTACAACAGGCTGAAGAACACCCTGAGAGATCTCAACCTTCACACGGTAAGTTTTCCGTCTGTAAGTTGTCAGGCAGCCCAGCTGCTTTTTGGCTGCTGTTAAAGAAATGTTTGAGGTGCAACTAATGTGATCTTTGAAGGTCTCCGCTGATTCGCCTTCACACTGCTGTAGCACTGACGCACTTATCAAAATATTGCAGTTTCTCAGCTCACTGAACGGCACATGCTACGTTTTTGACTATTCAACCTTCAACAGAAAGGCTGAAAAATGTTTAATAAGATAAGAAAGAAATTTTGAAATTCCCGTGTAACAGCAGCCAAAACATTAAACAGCCCATTAAAACAGTTTAAATGCAGTAGGATAGCTCAAAAAATTCCAAAGCTTCCAGCACCCAGTTTGGATTTCAGCAGATGGCTGCCCCTTCCTGAGCCTGGTTCTGCTGGAGGTTTCTTCCTGTTGAAGTGTTTTTTGTGTTGTTGTTTTTTTTGCCTTCCCTCTGTCACAAAGTCCTATCTCATAGGAGCTCATCTGGTTTTGGAGTTCTTTCTAATATTGTTGGGTCTTTACCTTATGATATAAAGCATCTTTAGATGACTGTTGTTGTGATTTATGAATAATCTGTCTGTTATCTCAGGTGTGTGAGGAGGCCAGGTGTCCGAACATCGGGGAATGCTGGGGAGGAGGAGAGTACGCCACAGCCACAGCCACCATCATGGTGAGTCTCTGCCGCTCTCTGAATTTACTTCCAGTTTTTGAAGAGGGCAAAGAAGCACTTTAATCTTTAATATTCACCATCTGTTCTTTTATGAACTGGCGCTGCCATATCAGTGTTTTGTATTTGTCTGGATTCTTTGTTCTATTTTAGCGAGATAATGTATTTGTGTGTGTAGCTGATGGGAGACACATGCACCCGTGGGTGCAGGTTTTGCTCAGTAAAGACAGCACGTCAGCCTCCGCCTCTTGACCCTGACGAGCCGTACAACACAGCCAAAGCCATCGCCGCCTGGGGACTGGATTACGTGGTCCTCACCTCGGTCGACAGAGACGGTACTAGTTTCTTACCTGACTGTATCTGCATGAGTCTCTTGCTGTTGTGCATCAGCAAGAATTACATGAGTGACGATCAACTGCATTGCAATTTGTAGAATTTAATAACATAAAGCTGTAAAGAAATCAGACTGTTCTGGTTTTAACTTTCAGTTTACAAATACAAAAATGTCCACAAATTAAAGATAAAATTCAAGGCATTTTCAAAATATTATATATCATATATATCTTAGATTTTTCTTCTCTCTGTATTTTTGTGCAGATATTGCTGATGGTGGAGCGGAGCACTTTGCTAAGACGGTTACTAACCTGAAAGAAAGGTAAACACGACTCCGCCCCTTTTGGATTTATTACATTATCTGAATGTCTTTGTAAAAGCAACTTTGATCCTGCCTGCTAGAAATCCTCAGATTCTGGTTGAATGCCTGACTCCTGATTTCCGTGGAGACCTGGCAGCGGTGGAAAAGATCGCCCTGTCGGGATTAGACGTGTACGCCCACAATGTGGAAACAGTGCGCGAGCTACAAAGGTACTGAGGGATTTTTAATAGACTGTAAGTCCTCAGAGTCAAAATCTGAGCATCTAATTTCTAGTTCTGCCATTAAAAAGCTTAAATTCATGGTCATAAACACACAGTATAAAGCAGGCTCGTGTGAAGTATTGTTAAAGTTAATAACAACATGCAATGTCGTTACACTGCAGTAACACATGTTGACCAGCAGGTGGTGCAGCAGAGACATTTCTCAGATGCACAGTGATGTTTGTCGTGTATTTACAGGCATGTACGTGATCCCAGAGCAAACTTTGATCAGTCTCTGAGCGTCCTGAAGCACGCTAAAAAGGTCAAACCGACGGTGCTCACCAAGACCTCCATCATGCTGGGGCTCGGAGAGACTGACCAACAGATCGTCAGCACTATGACGGGTGTGTAGTCCGCTGTCTCACGCACACACACATTATAAAAAATCAGACAAACTCTACAGTTTTCTGACAGGATGTCATTACAGAGTTGCGAGAGGCAGAAGTGGACTGTCTAACACTCGGGCAGTACATGCAGCCGACCAAACGCCACCTAAAGGTAAACACTCCTACTGCTGTGCTGCTGGCTACAGACACATTCACTCTGACTCTGTGCGTGTCTTTGGGATTTAGGTGGAGGAATATGTCACTCCAGAGAGGTTTGCCCACTGGGAAAAAGTTGGCAGTGATATGGGCTTCACCTACACAGCCAGCGGACCACTGGTGCGATCCTCCTACAAAGCAGGTGAGAAGTGATGTTAATAAATGTTTATTAGTATTTTTTGGATATATTAATATTCAACATGTCCAGCCAGTGTGCAAAGAATATTAAATCTCTATATGAAATCATTTTAGTTACATATTTTCAACTTTGCACTTCTGGAAACATATTATAGACTTTGTCAGATAAACATTGCAATTTTTTTTTTTTTTAAAGAGACGATCAGGTGGGGAAAAGAGTGCCTAATGAAGTGCACAAATCATCCTCGTGACTGTCCAAAGCCAACTAAGCCAAAAACATTCAAATAAAAATGGAGATATTAGGTCAGAGATAAAAATAAAAACAAAACACTGTGATCAGGGATATCAACTATAAGCATAATTATATGATTACAAAGACAAAAGAGAGACAGTTAATTTGTTTCAGTTAAGAAGAGAAATCATGTTATTAAACGTGGCTTTGCATTTTCAGACAAATTCAGCAGTAAAACTTGGGCCAAATCACTCAATAAAAATTAGATCAATTCACGTGGTGGAAATGAGCTTCCTCTGAAGGGCGGGTGGGCTCCCCCTCAGAGACAGGAATGTAGAGCTCAGTCATTTCGAAGGGAATCGGTGTGGAGCTGCTACTCCTCCTCCTCCTAAATGAGGTATTTTAGGTATGTCCTATTTAGAGGAGGACCTGGGGCAGACCCCACAGTAGCCTTAAGAGGTTATCTCTCTCAGGTGAATTGGGAATGCTTCAGGGTCCCCCATGGAAGAACTGGGATAAGTGGGCAGGGAAAGTAGGTTTGGGGATCTCTGCTTAGACTGCTGCTCCTGTGAACGGGACAAGAAGCAGAGGATGGATGAATTCAGTGCATTTCTTCTTTTCTTTCTTCACAGGCGAATTCTTCTTAAAGAATCTACTGAAGAAGAGGGAAACAGAAGCAGCAGAATGAGGAGCCTGCTGTGTGCGTTCAGCTGTACGCAGTGACAAAATGAGCTTCGTCCATCTGTAACGTAATGCACCGATTTAAAGTACAGCACAGGAAACATGTTTAATATTAGTACAATGTTTGTGGGAGGCATTAAATAAAGCTACAGAAGTGACAATAACAGACTTGTAAGTACAGGGACCATACTCTAACTGCTGCTCTGTGTTCCCTGAGAAAAAGCCAGAGGGCTGCATTTTAAAGAGACTATCAAAGAACAAACAGCAGACACGTTGGGTAACCCGAGTGTCCACCAACTCGCCCAGCTGTCAGGAGCAGAGGCTGTAATTTGCTTCCGCTCCTTGGGGATTCCTAAATCCCATCCCTCGTCTCAGTGAACTTTGGGTTTAAAAAAAAAAAAAAAGCTATGTTGAGACAACGCCGGTCTCTGCGATTCTTTTGGTCCTGGTAGAGCTCACGCTGAGATGTTTCCATGTTTTACACAATCCTTTTATTACCCATTATTCTTACAGATGCATCTGGAGATCAGCACACTGCAGTCCTATGCTAAAGGCTGATCTAAAGAACTCCACACAACAGTTACAGTTATAACCTCTGGTCTCCTCCCCCCTACAGTAAACACCCCCACAATGGAAATACACTAGTACAGTGGCCAAGGGTGCTGACACCCTGACCCCATCTCCTTTTAAGGTAGTGTCCCTTTGCCTGCCCCTCACCCTCAGTAATTCTTGCTTCCTGGCCCAGGTTGATTGTCCTCCTGCCCTGCACCCCAGTTCTTTGTTCCCATTCCAGGCCTTCTTACACCCATTAACGGCCATATTGTAATATTACAATCAATCCCAAACTATATTCTCTTTAACTATGATGTATATTAAGGAATCTATTCTCAACAGCTACTGACCTTTAACAGTGGGCTCTGTTCACGATCACCTTGTTGTGGAAGTTTTCGATTAAATAAAGCCTACAGACGAGCAGTAGCTAACACTCTTTAATCCAAACACACAAAGACAACAGACAACCAAGTTGGCGGAGAGCCTGCATGACCGCGGGGCAGACGGTCAGCAGAGTCTCCCTGAGCCTAGCATGGCTCCCAGTTAAATACCTTCTTCAGGAACAAAAGGCAGTACGCAGCTGTTTCACACCTTAAGGTTCACACTCCCTTGCTACCTCCCAGAGTCCTCGAAGAGACAAAAGACTCTTCCTGTGGAGTTGTCTGCGTCCACCAACTTCCTTACTAGACCCCCACCATTTGTCTTACTGTATGAGTGTGAGACATGTTAAAATCCAGTGGCACCAAGGCATTATACAATAAAATAATGTGATTAATACATAAGTAAAAGAAATTCCTATACAATCTTCATGTCTGCTTCTTTAGAACTGATTTAATGAAGCGGGATCCTTTTTTTTTTTTTTGATCAGTCTTGTGATACAAAAACAAGAAGCACCATCCATCCTGTACTGTGTGGAAGAAAGGTACAAAGCAAGGGCAATTAGCCTCCCAGCAGGTAAATGGGTGGCAAAAGATTTTGATACCCGTGTATTTGCTGAACAGCCAATTTGGAAGAAAGTGCACTTTTTCTAGAGTAAAACAGTGTAAATGTCACAGCTGGACAAGAAAGATGTTTGTGCTGCACACCGATCAGTTCAAATGTACATTGATATTTATAGAAATAAAAGTCTTAAAGGTCACATTTTTGCAGTTTGTCATTTCTTAATTATTTTTTTTTTATTATTACTTTTGAAACAGACAAAACAGAAAAATTAATTTACTTGCATTGGCCCTTTTGAGTAAACAGCCACAGATATTGAGGACAGACTAACATACAGTAGATTTATAAAAAATACTATAAGTATAAAATTTGTGATTTAGAACAATAGTTGATTGTACAGTAAATATAACACTCAGGCTGATAGTGTTCATCAGAAATCAGTCCAACAGGTGTACCTGATATGTGAAATGTATAAAACTAACCGCATATGGAATGCTTTAATCAAAAACAAAAAACAATCATTCACAAATTTTGGATTCAAGGATCAGCAGCTCTCATCCAATCCCCCCCACACACACTGTTCATCGGGCATGATACAGCATCTGAGGGAGAAGGATCTGGATTGTTTCACCAGCTACAGGGGGGGAAAGGCTAGGAGGAATCTGCTGCATGTTGAGTGATGAAGAAATGAGTTTCAGACTTTTGCTTTGCTGGTGGGAACGTCGCTGGCAGTGATTCGAGGACCAGCAGCTGCTGGAGTGTAGGGGATTCGTGCTGGTGTCACCTTTTTACCGATGGTCTCAATCTGCAGACAGGAAAACAAACAAACCAAAAAAACCAAAACTTAAATACTTTGGATTTTTACATGATGGAGGGGTTGGAACTTTTTTTTTTTTTGTAAATCTTACCTGGAAGCCAAGGCTCTGGAGATGAGGGTGAAGGTGGTCCAGCACTCTGCGGCCATCAAACATGAAAGCCGGCTTCAGCATGTTCTTGTAAATCTTATCGTAGTCCAGTTCCTGTGGTGGGATTAAGCAGATATGACTATTAAAATGTTTTCTCACATATTCCTCAAATACGAAGCATTTAAAAAAAAATAAAAGTAGTAGTAAAATGTAACTGGGACCTTAAACATGTCCCACTCTGTGCAGATGACCAATGCATGAGCGCTCTGGCAAGCCTCATAAGGGTCTGATGTCACAGTCACCAACTCAGACACTAAAAATGAAGAACAGTTCAAACAAATTAGTGTTAGTGAGTGCTGCTTTAGTTACTGATAAAGCAACTGAAAGTTACTGAGATCTCAGTGGCATCTAAGAGAAGCAATATCTAATGTGGTTCTCTCTGCTACAGCTGCCACGCCCGCCTGCTCTTCACACCTGCTGTTTGTGAGGGACAGCCAATCAGAAGAGAGGAAAGACAAACACTTTCTGCACCAAGGCCCAGTAAAAGCCAAACAATGATCATTTTGAAATGTGAATTGTACCAAAGTTCAAGAATGAAAATATGGAGCAGGAATGGAGCAAAAACAGGCGATGTTTAAGAAGTTTAGTCGCTTCTGACATGGTGTGTCCCTATCCTATCTTAGGTTCTCTTGAAAATGTCCTTTACACCCACCCAAAGATAACATTGGTGGGTGTAGAGGACATGATATACTTTGTTGGCTTAAATTCTCCCCAACAGACAATTTGAACTATTACAGCACAGTCAGAGTTACAGTTTTATAAATCTTATTAAATACATCCTGGAATTCTGGTTTATTTTCAAGTCCTATCAGATTTTATTATCAGAAAAGGAGTAGTCATTTAATAGTTTTGATCTTAAAGGTGTTTGATTATAACATCATTACCTCTCCTGTCTGCATGTAAAGTGTCAAGCTCGAGCCCGTAACCAGTTTGCTTAGCAATGCCCTGTACAAAGGTAACACCACCCACAGAGCAGCATCTCTATAGCTCACTTATTACCACATTACAATCATGTTTATTTAAGCTGTCTGCAGCCAGGTACTGAAGTGAGCTGAAGGTGTCTTTACACTAAACCACCTGGTTCACTCATACAGACATGAAGTAAATCAGGGTGTTGACAAAAATAAACTACACAATGAGTTTTTCAGTACTGCACTGGAAACTGCAACCTGCAAACTGCACACACACCTCTCTCTGGGTTGTCCTCGGAGATGCTGGGCTGGGAGAGGTCGTGAATGATTTGCTCTTTAAGGACTTTGGGGTCATAGATGAACAGCTTGGCGCCCTCATCCATCAGGTACTTAGAAATGTAGATACTGGACGACTCCCTGGAGTTACACAACACACGTGCACCTTGATGTCAGCTCCAATCGAGGTTACAGTTCACAGATGCACATTAAAGCAGTCAGCAGTGACTCTGCAGGTTTTGTATGTACAAAGAGCAAACCCAGGGTTTGAAATGGGCTCTTCATTATCCTTTCATACACTGAGGTTTATGATTAACAAAAGTTTAACAAAGCCATTTCAAGTGAATCAAAACGGGAAAGAAATGGCCAAAATAAAAGGAGGAGACCCACCTCGTGTCACCCGTGTCCTTTTTGAAGGAGAAGCCCAGCAGGGCGATCTTTTTGCCGGTAACAGTGTTGAAGAGACAGTCGATGATCCTGCAGGCAAACCGTCGTCTTTGGTACTCATTCATGTCGATCACCTTAAAAAAATAATAATAATAAAATAAGTGCTACTGTCACTACTCAGTACTAGATGTACAAGTTGTTTAATTGGAAATAAACAGTTATGTCCAAAATGTTCTGCATTGATTCTGCCACAAAATCTCCCTTAGCCTAAGGCGAAGTGTTCAGTCATTCGGGAGAGGCTCTGACTTCAGCCACTACTCCTCATCTAAAGGAGCGTCGCTCTCACCTGCTGCCAATAGGAAGCCACCTCAGGCAGGTTGAGGGCCTCGCACAGATACACCAGATTCAGCACATCCTTCTGGAAACAGCTTCCACCGAAACCTGTACGAGGCATCAGAAACAGCAAAGAGATGAACGGGAAACATTCGTACATGTTCAGCGGATGTGAAAACAAACTGTCTCTCACCTACGCTGGCTTTAAGGAACTTGTTCCCTATTCTCTGGTCCATGCCGATCGCCTTGGCCACTTCCTCCACGTCGGCTCCAGTGGCCTCGCACAGAGCACTGATACTGTTGATGCTGCTGATTCGCTGTGCCAGGAATGCATTAGCTGCCTGCACACAGACACACAGGAATACTCGTTTAGCTCTGTGATAAGGACAAGTACTGTGATAATCACTTACACACTTCTCATACACCAGGCCACTCAGCGATGACAGAAGGAGACTCACAAATCCAATTAAAAAAAAGTTTTTTTTTTTTATCAAACGAACAAAGACCTGAAATTGAGCCGTGGTGTGTGTAATCAATGTGATCCGTAGTGCAAGTGAATGCACGAGTCAAGAGATGGTGCATTCAAGGACATTTAGTCCAACAAGCAAACCAAGAAGCCACAGAAATCAAATGTGACTCAGGGCAGGAGAGACGCCCAGCAACTAACTCCAAGAGCTTTTATAGAGCACTGGCACTGGGCGAAGATGTTACTGAATGGAAACATTCAGCCAGAGCGCTTCTCAATTTCCTGCATAAAAGGACCGCTTCACAGACAGACTGAAAGGTAGGGTGGAGTGGATCGTCTCACACACATGAAATAAATAACTAAATACAACGTTTTCGCTAAATGAGTAACAACTAGCTGATTAAAATTGATCATAGAAATTAATTGACAGCACAAAGTAAAAGTTGATGTCTTAATAATTTACACAGTTTATTTTCTACAAGCAGAGTTCATCTATCTGACCCTTTTTCCATGTTTTATATACCCTTCAATATACGGATTAAATAAAGAGCAGCTATTTGGAAACAGATTAATAAACACAAATCTAATCTATGTAGTTCTGGTAATTTATTTTTTTTATTGACTGTTAAATATTAAAAATATTAATCATGAGATATTTTCCAAGAAAACTGGCCTTTTTTTGCAAACGATTAATAAATTGCTACAACAACCAACAGATTTACGAAACTGTTCTCTGTGGTCGACCTCACCCAGAGGTTCACTCACCAGCTTTGAGAGCTCAGATGACCACGTGTTGGTGGTGATGATGCGCTCCTTGGGGACCCAGTGCTCATATACAGCACACAACGCTCTGATCGCCTTTTGACCTTCAGCAGTCTCATCTCCACCAATCAGGACGCGATCTGGCTCCTTCAGATCCCGCACCGCCGTTCCTTCTGCGAGGAACTCTGGGTTGGACAGCACCTGAAGCGGCAGCACAACTTTAGAAACAAGCAGCTCAGCAAAGGTCGAAGAGCTTTGTTCACGTGACGGTACGCACTTGCAGGTTGAGGCTGGGTTTGGTGTTGGCGTCAAATATCCGTCTAATGCTCTCGGCGGCGCGCACTGGCACCGTACTCTTCTCCGTGACAATCTTGTAGCCGTCGGACATCTCGACAATGCGCCGGGCGCACGCCTCGATGAACTTCAGGTCAGCCGCGCGACCTTTCCCCATCCCGTAAGTCTTTGTTGGGGTGTTCACCTGGAGGAGTGCAAGGAGAGGTGCAGTTTAATTATGTCAGTGGGCCAAACAAGCAAAACCAGTGTGTGATGGAGAACCCTAATGAAATTTTGGTCGATCATTATCGGCCTGTGTTGAACTGTATATTTGGAACAAGATAGAAACTTAATGCAGAAAGGAGAAAAGTGGAGTAAATTAGAAACTGTGTCATTACAGAGCCGTTACACATCACAGCTGAGCAGAACGTGTTCTGCATAGCATGTTACATGCGTTGCTGAGAAGTTAAATAATAAGGCCACAATCTCCTCTTTTAAATACAACTGAAGACTGACAGACATCTTTCACTTATATTCAACCACCGAATATCCAGGATCAGTCGGGCTCTAGGGCTGTGTGTGTGTGGAGCTAAATGATGGACTCACAGAGATAAAGACGAGGTCTGCGTCCCTGATAGCCGAGTCTATGTCTGTGGAAAAAAACAAATTTCTTCCTCTGCATGATTCAACCACCTCCTTCAGTCCAGGCTGAAATGGGAGGAAGTGAGAGGCCGTGTTAGTAAGACAGCAGGAAAAATAAACGTGAAGAGTGCAACACCAGCTCACAGTGACCACTGACTAACCTTAAACTACTCACGATGATGCAATACACCGTGGTCAGAGTTGACGTAGAAAAGTTGCAACACAGTCTGGAAGTAATTTAGGTTTCATTTTGTCCATGAGGTGGAGCAATGTTTAACAAAAACATTTGCCTGGAACTGTTGCCTGGCTACACCTACTCCTTTAACACTTTAATGAATCTGAACACTTTACTGCTTTTCTGAGATGCTGAATATTAATCTCAAGCTGCACATATCAGGATAATAGCCTATGACCTACTCCTGCTTGTTAAAGTTTAACCAGATCTCTAATAATTAATCTTGTCCTACTATCCTCAGCGCCACGTTTTTTGTTTTTTTTAAATAATGGCACGCTACCTCATAAATGGGCAGAGTGTCAGAATTCCAGGCCTTGATTCGGGACTCATTGACGTCCACAACAGTCACTGTGATTTCCGGGCACATCTGGGCGATGACGCTGCATGTTGGGCCTCCTACGTAACCCGCACCAATGCAACAGATCCTCTTTATTTGAAACATCTGGGGAGGACACAACACAGAGCTATAAAGTTATCAAGTGAACACACTTCCCTGCAAATAAAGAGATAAAGTACCCATCAAGCAAGCCTTATTTGTACACATTTCAGTGCTTGCCAACAGCTTATCAGTGGGTTTGCCAGATAAGAAAATAAGAGGAGGGGGTCCCAAGGAGTCCTGGACAGTTTTTGCTCCAAATCACTTAAAAAAAACAATTTATAAGGATTTGAAGATGAAGAGTAAGTAGTAATCGATGATCTCACTCATAATTTCAGCTTCATAACAATACAATCTTTGTCAACAAAATCTTTTTTTAAAAATGAATTTGCTATCATGAAAGTCGGTATGTATATGAAAAAACATGAAAAAACTGTGGCTCAAATAGTCGAGGACAAAACATTTTAACAGCATCTCAAACATATTTCTAATAGTTTAAACGTTATAGATCCAGTTTCTCTGCAGATGATGACTGGAATATTAGTGCATAAGAAGCAAGTAAAACGCTACCATCCAACTATCAAAATAACAGAAAATTACAGTAATGACTAGTTCCGTCACAGGAAAATAATTGCTTTGCTGATGCCTCAACTTTACAAGTCAGGTAAGCTGATTCCCTGTTACACTCAGAGGGGAGTGGCTCCCCTCAAATAATTAGATTTTCTGTCTAAAATCCTCCTCGGGAGTACTTCACCTCCTCGGTGGTGCCGCGGTAATAGTTGCCAGGTGCACAGTTGTAGCCTGGTGGAATATAAAGAGCCTTTTATTGCAGCTCAGCCACGTCAAGCAGAGATGAAAAATGAGCCCTTTATCGGTGATGCCTTTCACTTAGTTCGCGTTAGCTGCCCCGCGTTGATGTGGCACATCGACAGGAGAACGATGAAGCTACTTTAAGTTCTGTTCCTTCAAACAGGGAGAACTAAACACGAAAATGAATGAGTGGGTAAGTGTTTGTTGTCAGCGGGTTAGCTAACGGTTCGTTACCTCTGCCAGCTCGACAGTCTCTGAACTTCAGTAATGCGCAGACTGTGTTAGCTCTTCCGCTAAATGTGTCCTGTCCCGGCGTCAAACCCACGGCCACGGTTCCGTTACACACGATAAATGAAAGCAAACCAGAGCTCGACGTATAAAAACCACACCAATGAAATCTCTGCAACAACTTTCCTCACCTGGACCTCAACCTAAAGTGAAGCGCTTCTTCGGAGAAACCACTATTTATTTACTGGTCAGACTTCCGGCATCATACCTTCAAAGTAAAAGCATTTTACACCGTTATATAGAGAGCTGTGGTTAGAAGTTTACAGTCATCATGGACATGAATGTAATGGTAATTGTTCTTTTTCCGAGATGAAATAATTGTATAGTATCCATCTTTCATGACTTAAGACAGCAAATATTGGACTGACCAATTCTCAGAACAATGCAAAGCTCCATGGAACTCAGTGGAGATCTAAAAGGGAGAATCATAGCTTCATAGTCAGGAAGGTCTCTTAGAGCCACTTCTAAACAACTGCAGATTCCAGGGTGATTAGTTCAAATAATTGTACAAATTATTCAAACGTGTTCAGCAACAACCCAGAGACCACTAAGAATCAAGCCTGCCATTAAGAACTGCTGGAATATCAACCCCCTAACCTCAACCCTGTTGAAAATTTGTGAACTACAGTTAAAAGTCAACTCCATGCCAGGAAAGCAACCAATTTAAAGTTGTTTTTTTAAACCATGTTTAGAATTCTGTCAAATAAATGAAAGAAGCTTGAAGCATTTCTGAGATGCTGTATTTGAATCTCAAAGGTGAGCATATCAATACAGCCTATGACCAACTGCTGCTAGTTAAAGCTTTACCAGATCTCTAACAATTAATCCTGTCCGACTATCCTCATATCAGCTTTTTAGATAATGGTATTATGAATGAGAATTAACGGGACCCATTGACCTCCACAACAGTCACCGTGATCTCTGGGCACATCTGGGCGATGACTCTGCATTTTGGGCCTCCTACATGTCAGTTAATTCTCTAATTCCATTTGAGCTGTGAAAATAGGAGCCTGTGTAAAACAATTATTCAATATTTAGTTAAATCCCCAGAATTAAAACAGGAAGTCTGCACCTCAAAATCTACTGTGGTGGTGTACAGAGGCAAAATACAAAAACCTGTCTTCCTCCAAATACTTATAAACATAACTGTGGGTGAGAAGTTATTAAGTAATTACTGAAATGCCCTTACAATACAAAAAATAAATAAATCATTTGCAGGTTTGTGAGTTCTTCTTAACCAGAAGACAAAAATAAACATTAAAAGGGAATCAGCAAAAACAACAACAACAATGTTAAACTGCTTTACTGCACATTCTCATGTTAAGCCCTAATTGTCTGTTGTTTTATTGAAAATTTTATCTTAACTTTTAATTCTAAGTTGTTTTTCAACTGTAATTTCAATCATAATATGATATTTAATTGGGTGTAACGTGTCCTTGAGTGCCTGTAAAGGGCCTTTAAATACATTCATTATTATTATCATCATTATTATTATTATTATTACATGCTAAAGCATAAACATATTTATAAAAATAATCAAATACAATTTTAAAAAATTAAATACATGAATTTTTCCTTGACATATCACAAAATCATTCTGTCCCACAACTGTTTCCAATTTTGCAAACATCTGAGTTAGAAAACATATAAAAATATAAACACACACTAGATCTGCTGTCTAATACAAAATCATATGAAAGTAGCTATCAGAGAACAACATACATTACAAACTTGCATTTGCAAAAACATGTAACATAGCACCAACAGACATTACACGGGTGTTATGTTACATTTTATTCGTCATCTTCGAAACGGTATGGTTTTATTTGGGGGGCTCCATGGTGGAGGTGGGCTGTCTCCGAGTATCTCTTGTATCCGTCTCTCTTCTCTGCGTCTCTTCTGCTCTAGATCTTTTCTTGCCTAAAGAACAACAAGAAAATCTGTGACACTAGCCACAAGGACAAGGACTGCTCACACATACAATATATTCAAAAATACTAGATTTGTACACCTGATAACAACGCCTTATACAACCAGAAATTAAGAAGACCGTGGGACAGTGGTGTGAACCTCATATTTAACTTAATAAAAGTTCAAATCAATTATGTATGTAACAGGTACTGACAGGGATGATGTGATCTCGTCTCTATAAATTAGTCTGAACATCGAGGGGGAAGATGGACTTCAGGCAGACAAAACAAAGCTCTGAGTCAAAGATCACGCCCATTATGATCTCAAGACACGTGTACAATTTCATAACTGTGGTCATGCTGTGAAAGCTCTATGAAATGGAGAGAGTTACTGCGCTACGAGTCACGCACATCCAAGGCAACACAACAAAAAACTCCGAGGTCAGGAAATGATTAATCAAAGAGGGAGTAAGGCTGGATATACAATACTGGGCAAAAGTCTTGAGCCATACCTGGTGCAATACCAACAAGCTTGAAAGTCAATATTTCATACGAATACTTTTATTACTGCATGGTGATCCACAAGAAAAAACAAAGAAATCCTCTAAAAATGAGTTCAAAAATGTCCAGCAGACCTTCAGAAAGCCTGGAGATTTATCACTCAACGCCAAGTCTGGCTCCTTGGAAGCAAAATATAAACAAATGAGGGATGGATCAACAGTTTTGCACAGTACTGTACATATTTAATTTGAGCTTTATGTGTAAAATGCAGGCTCATTTGGCCAAAAAGTTACACAAACAAAAAATATATTTAGATGCTGATTTAATCTACAATCTATATAACGTAAGGTTCTGATCTTATTAAGCTATCACACTTTTTTTATTTTAAAAACTTTCAGAAAAAATTCTCAGAAACAGAATGAGGTAAAAGCATTAAATCAGAAGAAATTCACAACAGTTTCATTAAAGATATGCTGAAACAGTTGGTTGAACGTTCAGATTTTCCCCTCCTGAGCAGTGAAATCTGTCAGTGCCATCTAAGTAGTCACAAAAGAAGAGTTCACACTGGAGCCTGGTCGCGACTGCTAAGCGAGAGACCATCTGTCTCATGAACAAAAAAGGATGCGGCGAGCAGCACCTCAGATGCTGGTAATAATCATTAATAATTCTACTTACCAGCCAGTTTTCATACACCTCTAAAGCCATTTTATCTCTTTCTTCCTTCGTGTATTTCTCCTCCTCCGCTTTATTTTTGATTTCTTTGCGCTCTGACGTGAATTTGTCATCGATAACTTCTTTCTTCTTTTCACACCTTAATCATGTTTAAAAAGAGGATTAAAAAATCAGTATACATGACTTTTCTGTGAGGTTTTTAGAAATAAACAGTGGATGAAGATCTGAGCTTTGACTGCCATCTGGTGGGCGATATTTTTCAACCCGGCACCACAGCTGTTACAAGTTTTATTAAACATATATGCACATTTAAATCTATGTATTACCACCACTAAAAGCAAAGCTCAGTCATCTTTTGGATCTGTTGTTCAGATCATTCTGCAAAAAATGAATTCTCAGTGCCTTAAAAAAAGAGATATCTCTTTTCATCACCTTTAAATAAATGGGACAAATTAATAATGAATGATTTCCACTCACCAGTTAGAAAAGGCAGACCTGCTGTCCCTTTTTCTCACCTCCTCCTGTTCTTTGTTTTTAAGCTTCAATTTATTTTCAGCCTCCTTTTGTTTTCTGTAATTCTCTTTTAGCAGATGATCATGCTCACGTTTCCATTTCTCAAACACCTTTAATTGTTATTAAAATACCAAATTAACCTCACGGATACACACAAGCAATCTCATTATAGGTGTCAGAGTGATGTATGCTTTTACCTGTTGAGCAGTCTGCCTTTTTTCTTCTTTCTCCTCAGCTGCTTTTTGTTCTTTTCTAATCACAGCTTCCTTCTCTTTGGCCTTAGATTTGAGGCTTTCTGCCTTCTTTTTCTTCCAAGCCTCATAGAACGCAACAGCATCTTCTTTTTTAGCCTCCTCTTCCTGTTTGTTTTTTGAAAAAAATTGAAGAGCATCCATGTAATCTTTAAAGCTTGTAAGGTGCTCTGTAGTTTGTCTAAAACACAGATGACTCACCTTTTCCTTTTTTTCTTTCAACATGGCCTCTTTCTTCTTCAGTTGCATGTTCTCCCTCGACTTTTCCTTCTTCTTTTTGAGCCATTCCTTGTAAAAGTGAGGGTGGATTTTACTGGACTGAGAATGTGCTTTTGATACTCTGAGGCCCGCTTAACACATACACACATTCATTCAAATCTAAATGTTCAATGTGCAGTACATTGTTTTCTCCCAACAACTCACACGATTACGAAACACTCTTTTAATTTAGATTAGTAAAACCACTGCTACTCTATATTTAGCTGCATGGTTCTTCGGAGCAGTGCTGAGTAAGGTTTTCATTGTCTTTTACACACAGACTTTTAACTGTAGATATAAGGGTACGTCACAGTGCTTTTCTCCACTGCATGGCTGACAATTTAAAAAAAACTAGAAAAGACAACACCCTCAGAACCACACCGACCTGATAAATGGCAGCTCGGAGGGAATCTGCTTCTTGTGGCTGAGACTCTTGTAAAGAGACTTTACGGTCCAGAACTTTGAGAGACCCCAAATACTTGGACTCCACTTTCCTGGAGCATGCACTCTGAGATCTTGGAGTGGTCTTAGAGTGAGAACTCAAAGTCCTAATTTAAACAAAACAACAACAGAAAGGCCAGCTAAGTGATCAGGTCTGCTTCACACATAGAGCTCTGCTACTGCAGCTTGATTACCAACCTTGCTTCAACAGATTCCTCAGAGACATGAGAGAGATGAGCTGAGGGATCTCCTGAGCATCCCTGGAAGACAACAATGCACAGACTGAGCTCTTAGACTCTTGAAATGGAAGCAACCGGACTTGATTTTGGTTCGTGAAGATGTTTGACCTCTCATCCACAAGGCTTCTTCTATGTGTTCAATCTGGAATGCAGCGTAATGACGCATGCCTTGATTCATACCTTCAGACCCTCATGTGACCTTTAATAATTACAAGGTGGGTCAACAACTCTCAGGACCACCTCCAAGAGGACGACCTCGCTATAGGTTAAATACACAGAATTCTCCATCAGTTTTTAGAACATAAGAAGCCTCTTAGATGACATGTGTAACGTCTTCACAAACCTACAAAACAGTCCTGTTGCCTCAACTCAAGCGCTTAAGACTACCATCAGCCGAGTGACTGAAAACCCACACAAACTGAAGCTGGAGCTCTCCTCAGAATAAGCTGTGATTCATTAAAAAAAACTAAACTTCACAGCGACGTTACACAGTGCAGAATATGTCTTACAGTAAATTCTTCAAATGATGTGGAGTAGTTCCTCTCCTGCTCTTTGCTGTCATCAGAAATAAAGCCATCTAAAACAATAAAACAAATATTAAGAGCATTAATTAGACATGTAGCAAAAATATTGGTTATTTTCTTTTGACTTTTTAATGATTATTATAATGTGGAGTGATTGATTTTTCTCCCACAGTAGGTTTAAAATATATATATATATATATATATATATATATATATATATATATATATATATATATATATATATATATATATATATATATATATATATATATATTTAAACAACACATTTTTCTACATTTTTCTAAAGTCCAGATTTTAATGAATATTTTTTGTGTTAAATTTTGCTGCCCAAGTCAGTGCATAACTAATCAATAATTGCATGCAAACTCCAATACCTATAAATATAAAAGTATTTTTATTCTCGTCTTCCTTACGATTTGCTAACGTCACACCATATTATCTGTAGTTGCCCTTTTTTAAATGTCCTGAATAAAAAGAAAAAAAGGTTTTGAAGATTTTTTTTATGATCATTACCTTTCGATCCAGAATCAACAGTGGACTTTGTGAGGAGTGCAGACCGTGCACTCTTATTTGAAGAGGGTGAAACTGTGTGGTCTCCTTCTGTCCACTATGATGAAACAACATCACAAACATCCTCTGATTATGAAAAGTTTCATTTTAGTTTGCAGCTTAAAACACTGATTAACAAAGCACAGCTGGACTGCAGCTCCTTACAGCTATGGTGCCAGATGTATCAGTTGAGAGAGGAATTGATACAGAAGAAGTCTGAGGCCTGCTGAGATCCTGAAAGTCTTCAGCTGGCTTCTCTGAAGTGTGAAAGCTCAATCTTAGGGTCCTTTGCCGGGGTTTAGGTCTTGGTGGCTCCCTCTCTGAAACACTATCTGAATGGTGACAGGTGTAAATCTAAATGTAAAATCTGCACTGATTCCTGATAGCAGTATTGTGTATTAAACTAAACAGACCTGCTGAAGCTGTGTGGTTCAGGTCACATGTTGATAACTGTGAAGTCTGTGAGCTTTCTTCAGCAGCAGAGCCGCTCTTTTGCTCTGGCCCTGGAGTTTCCACCACGCTGCTGTCAGATGGTAACGGTAAAGGCATGTCCAGGAGAGTATCGTCTGATGTTTGGTATGACAGAGATTTACTTGAGCTTTCTCTTGTGATCTGAGGATCAGCTGAATCCACACGAGCATTTTTAAACTGTGCGTCATCTGTGGAGCGTTGTGAAGATGCTGACCCATTAGAACTATCACGTGCAGCCGTGTGTGAGTCTAGGGGCTCGTTTTTTTCTTGTGACTCTGACGCAGTGGTGCTGTTGGAGGGAGAGCTGATTCTTTTTGTTTTCAGGAATGAAACTTTCTTTGTCCTCCTGTGTTTGTCTTCATCATCTGAGAGGTCAAAGTTGTTAATGATTTTGGCTTTATTCTTCCCAGCTTTGAGAGGATCTGTCTTCTTTTTTCTTAATTTAAGGAGTCTGTTTAAAAAATCTGAAAAACAAAAAGATAAACTGTCAACACACACACTGTTGTTGTTGTTGTTTTTAATCAATCATCTTCTTCCCTCCCACCCTACTCCTAGCATCCCTTTCTGTCACACCAACCCTCTACATGTCCTCCTTCACTTACATCTAGGCAGCTCTACCTGCAGCATCCACTATCCCTCCTGTGCATGTCTTCAAACCATCTCAACCTTCTCTCTAGCTTTGTCTCCTGACAGCCTAACCCAAGCTGTCAATCTCAGTCGCTCCCATTGAAAATCCCAACATCTCCAGCTCTGCCACCTCCAGCTCCACTTCCAGTCTATTTTTCAGTATAACGCTCTCTAAACCATGCATCACAGCAGGTCTTACGTCCATCTTTTAAGCCTTCCCTTTAACCTTCGCTACTATCCCTCTGTAACAAATGAACTACTCCATTCACTTAGAGTCCTTTTTAGATATAATAACTCTTTTTCGTTATACCATCTTCATCTTCTTCGAAGTCATCAGAGTAGGTGTACTGATCTGTCTTGGCTTTGGTCGCCCTGGCAGAGACAGCAGCCTGGAGTTCATCCTAAAGCGACATAATTTCAGGTTAACATGATTCTCCTTTAATAATCAGGTTTAACTGAGCCGCTCATTTCTTATTTTGTTTAGAAACGGTCCTTACCTGAAATGTTGTTCTTTTAGATGTTTTCGGACTTTTTGAATAAGCAAGAGTCCCGTACTCCTGCTCGGTCATCCTAAAGCTGTAAACAGCTCCCTAAAATGCTAGCTGGGGTTCATTCGCTCGAGCTAATTAGCCTCTAAACACGTTATTAACCTCCCGTGCTGCTCTTCAAGCTTAATCACCTATTCTATACATATTTTTATGCCGATGTATAATGATACACGAGACCCTAAAGCCACGCTAGCATACTGAAGATACTGTGGGCTAGCGAAGTTGTTGATGGTAACCCAGGGAAACAGACGGACAGTTCCGTTTTAGCACTGCGCATGCTTAGAAGACTTAGGACAAGACTTGTTTCGGAAGGAATATGTTTGTTTATTTAATTATTAAAATGTCTAAACTATTGTGTTCAGTGCTTGGGAGACATGATTCATAGTTTTATAGTCCAAAGTTTATTTAAAGGTAACAAGAAGGCTAATTAGAGATAGACTATTTAAAACCTTCCTGCCGTGTTCAGGTCAAATCTGACCGATTTACAAATGTAAAAACTCATAACTATTGTGTTTCACATCCGATTTCCTTGAGGACTTGTGGCATCCTCCACACGATGCACTTGAACATCTAAAAGTGATGAGCACCTCTTTCGTTGAATTTTGAGTTTTTTAGGAAATTAATGGGAATCCACCCCTCACGCCCCTTTGGCCTCTGACCCCCTGAATACCTCACTGAATGGCCAAGTGAATGACCACTGAACGACCCACTGACCCACCCACTGAACTGAATCTGGTGGTGAAAAATGTTTCTTATGTTAATTTAAGAGCTGTTAAAACTGGCTGGTCACTTGTGACCAGAACACTACATGTAAGGGAAGGGGGGTTGCACACAACCAGAGGGCTATATAGCAAAAACACAATGAAGGAATTTTATGTGAAAAAATACTGTAACGTCAGAAGTTATCTACTTTATTTACCCAGTCTAGCCTCAAATTGATATTAATAAGGACCACTTTTTTTTTTGAATAAGTGATTTAATTATCAAGAGGAGTAATCACATAAATAATAATGGATTGGATTTATATAGCCCTTTTCAAGGCACCCAAAGCGCTTTACAATACCACTATTCATTCACTCTCACATTCATACACTGGTGGAGGCAGCTACAGTTGTAGCCACAGCTGCTCTGGGGCAGACTGACAGAAGCGAGGCTGCCATATCGTGCCATCGGCCCCTCTGGCCAACACCAGTAGGCGGTAGGGTAAAGTGTCTTGCCCAAGGACACAACGACCAGGACAGAGAGCCCAGGGATCAAACCGGCGACCTTCCGGTTACAGATGCGATTTCCAACCCCCTGAGCTACGGTTAACATTGTTAAAATTTATTTTGAAAATACCTTAACTAGAGAGAGCCTAATCTTTAAGGATGACAAACACATACAAATATGCAGTCCTGTGAAAAACTAAAGAATCACTTTTAGCAGCAGTAACTGGAAGAAGTGGTTTTCTATATGATTTAATCAGTCCCTCATATCACTGTTGAGAAATTTTGGCCCACTGTTTATTACAGTATAGCTTGAGTCACTGAGATTTTACAGGCATTTGTTTATGCACAGCTCTCTTGAGGTCCCTTCACTGCATTTCAGTCAGGTTGAGGTCTAGACTGGGTCACTGCAACACCTTGATTCTTTTCTTTTTCAGCCATTCTGTTGTAGCTTTGATGCTACAACAGAAAGACCATCAGTGGTTTTGTTGAATACTCAGAGTCACCAACTACACCTGATAATCAAATGTTTAAAAGTGTAAGTGTTACATTCTTACTCTGGCTGGAAGCATATATCAATTATAAATCTGATGAGAAGGAAATGTGCCAGCTTCACACAAAAACACAGCCAAGCTTCAGACATAAGTCTTTTTATTTTCTGTTTTGTTGTAGGAAAAGTGCATAGTTGAAGCCCTTTTACTCTTAAACAGTAACAGTGTAAATTGAGGTCTACTTGATGCCACCAATCATCTCAATAGTCTCATGGCTTCCCCATTGATACCATACAATTGACCCAGCATTTTCAATCTTTCAGCTCTTCCCCGTGACCTCGCAGAACAACCCTAGAAAGCCATAGTACAACATAATTCAGAGGACTTTCGCTGATAATGAAGAGCAGCCAGATTCAGATGTGTTTAAAACTCCCTCCATGCATTCAACAAATACTCTTCCATTTTAAGATTAATGCATGTAATTTCTGGTATCACAGACACCCTGGGATATATCCCAAGGCTCATATACACTTTAATAACCACACACTATACAGATGTTCACAAAACACAAACAGACTCACTCAGCTGATGGTTCTGAAAACATGTGGGTTCAATGGTTTTGTTGCTTTGTGTGGGTCAATACAATAGGAGGGAGCTATATATTTATTTATGGTAAGGCTCCAGTATCGGTAATGTTCCCAATTAAAATGTGGAAAATGAAAAATCATTCCCAAATAAAGTGAAAATCATAAAAGGACCCCTCAGTATTGCCATTTCAACACAAATAATTCGAAACTAAAAACTCACATTGGCACGTTTCATTAATTTCCACTGACAAACCGTGGTACTGAAGTTGTGAAGCAGAAACTTTGATTGCGTTCATCTTTTAGAAAGCTTAATCTGTACACAAGACCTCCAAAAGGAATCAAAAAAGTGCTAATAATGTATTATTTTGGGTACTAGTACAACTTTCTTTTAAAGCACAATAATACACACAATCATCCTAACATACGATGATGATATAACTGCAGATAGTTTCATTTTGTCAAATGAGGCTAAGCATCTCTGTATTACTGGAGGTGAATAATAGTTTTCTCTGGTGTGTGCATCAAATATTTTGCTCACATTTTACAGATCAACTTCAATTTTGTCCTTCAAACGTGCTGCTGCACCACCTTATTTAAAGGGACAGCCTTACAGTCAATATAGCAGAGCCGACTACCTGCTTGAGTCAGATGAGTATCTCACCAAGGCCTGAATGTAAACACACTAGACTTACTCACTGCATTAAGAATCCTATGTTGTGTTACTGTAATGAGACTATAACCTTATCAAAAAAATTCTGCAGGGTTAAATATGAAACTAAAACATGATACAAAATGTCATGGTTACTGGCACCGTATAGAGTTTTATCTTCATAAAGTAAGAAGTGTGGAATGTTTGAGAGAGACTGAAGGACCCTCCACCCTTTGTTATTTCAAGCACCGGAAAAACAAATTAACGATTCAACAGGAACTCTTTACTACTGCCCCCTCCCTTCTTCCCCGATTATGTGACACATTCCTTCATCATAGATTTGCATCCGAGTCCCTGCAGATCCGCAGGCATCAGAGCTGGGATCAGGGACCAGCTCTGATGCCTGCGATTGCTCATTTAAGCAAATCCAACTGATATATATTTTTAAGCCACAGCTGTTTGGTAGTTGAGTGTGTACTTCTGCTATGAAAAGCCATGTGTCGTACCAAGTTTTATATTTTTTATGTGATTGTGTTCAGCTATTATCACATTCCTCTGGATAAAATCTTTTAAATTGAGAAATGCAACTGTTTTTAAGAGAACATATTTTGCTTTTCACCATTTTCCCCATGTGTGTCACATATATGCTTTTACATGGGTGGATGCTCATACTAAATACGGTCAAAGTTGCTCAGTTTTTTTCTACTCTTCCTCCTTTGTGATGTCAGTGAGAGCAGTAATCCTTAATTGATATCAGGCTTGTAGCTCTGACTGTAAGCATAGAAGCTACACCCACCTTCATTTCAAATTCTGCGCATGGCAGCGAATAAGAATGAAGCTGACTTAAAGAGGGAGGGGCTAACACCTCTCCAGCTAAGGAGCTGCACCAGGACAAGTATAACCTAAAAAAGGATCATTTCAAACTCTAAATCATGCCATTGTAATTGAGTAAAATAAGTTTTGGAGCTGGACATGAGCTATAATAGGTCCCCTTTAAATATCATAGTTGTGCTGGCCTCGTTGATTAGTTGGACTCTAGTAATAAGAAATCAAAGACAAGTCTGTGGCAGCATCAGAAGAAGAAAGAAAAAGATATGTGAGGGAATGTTGACAGAAAGACAGATGGTGCTGTCCTGGTTGCAGCTACTGTGCAACTCCAGTCAGAGGAGGTGTACATTTGCTGTTTGTTTGGCTCCACTGCTAGTCGATAGGTGGTGCTGGGGGCTCTCTTCCATCACTCTGCAAAAAACAAAACAAACCCAGAAATAAATAAATAAATAAATAATAAATAAATAATAATTTTGGGTATAAATACATGAAAAAAGACAATGTTTTTAACCTTTTTTTTTGGTTTTGCCTCACAGATAGTGTGCAGGCTTGCAGCATTTCCTTTCCCATCATTCTGGTACAAGTTAATCTGGGTTTAATCTTCCAAAGAACTCTTTTAGATGTTGTCTGCAAAAATCTAATCTGACTTTCTTGTCCTTCAGAGTAACCAGTGGTTTGCACATAGTTTTGAATCCTCTGTATTTCCATTCTGGAAGACATCTTTGCCAAGGTCATTGTAGACGATGACAAGTCTACCTACTTGAGTGCTCTTGACTTGGTTAGATGATGTGAAGCTGTTTTTCTTAGCCAAGGAAGAGTTTCTGTCATCATCCATTTTACTTCATCTGTGGTCTTTCATGTATTTTGGCATTGCTGGGCTTGTCAGAGCATTTATTCTTTTTAAGAATGTACCACACTTGGCCACTCTTAGAGTTAGCTATATTTTGTTTTTTTGTTTTCCTGCACCTGTTGCAAATCCTTGTAAATAAGGGAGCAGCTGTAAGTGGCTTTTTGTGAATGTATTTTCAAAGATCACTGGGATTTAAAAACTCCTAGCATGGAATTACCAGTCAAATCCAAAAATGTCTATAAATATTTTACTGATTTTTAAAGGCTTAAAAAGTGTCCCTTACAAAGGTTTGAACCACGATCCTTTGGGGAAAACTTTGCAGTGTTTGGAGCTGAAGTTTCAGCTAACAGACATGGCCACATACCCCTCAATTTAGCCCACTTCAAATAAGCCGTTTCTGTACCTGTAGCTTTAAATGAAATGATGATCTGCACATGCCCACATGTCACAAGTAAACCTGCTATCATAAAAATTAAAAAAACATTATTGGATCCTGACCATTTACATTTCCTGTATTGCTAATAAAGCAGTTGGTTATGATGAGGCTACACTTCACAACACAAAAGGCACCATGCAAACACACTGACACACACACCCTCCTCCTAGTATTTCAAAGATAAGGTCTGAAGTTTCTGCAGTTTCTCATTAGCCATATAAAGCTAATGGCGACAGTGGCATCAAGAACAAAAGTAATCCACCAAGTCTTGTAAATCAGCACATAGTCTTTGAAGATTTAGCAGACCTGCTGAGACATTTTAGCATTAGAGATGGGACAAGACGCTATAGATAGTAAATAAAAATGTTTGTGAGGCAGCTGCTCATTATAGTCACTTTTTGTAGACTCAAGTATAGCAGAAATGCTATTCTTTCCTCTTTTTAAAATAAAAAATTAGATTATAGGAAAGTCTTGCTGTTAGAGTTGAGCTTTGCAACTCTGCGGATTTTTGTCACATACACATAAAAGGGAAGGAGAACCCCCCAAAACCATAATAACCACAATGTCATAATATGTTGTCCTTAAAATAAAGCTCCAGTTTGGTCTGTGAAGGACATCACAGAATAAATATTAGGTTCCTGGTTTCTATTCAGGGAGAGAATTAGTCATCTTTGCAAATATTAACCTATCCGCTTTGAAATACAGCAACTGCGTTTTTTGCATTGGGAAATAATGTTACTTGTCTAAAACTCAAATAATACACACAGTTATAAAAATCAACAGAGCTATGACAACAACATTCCCAAGAATTACATTTATTATTACTATTAGTAATGTTTATTGACAGAAGTGAAAAGGACAGGAAAGCAGGCAGAGAGAAATTCAAAAATCAAATGTTTAGTGGCAGAAAAACTTGTTTGGAAGCGACTTTATGTTAGTTTTACTCTGAGATTTTGGTTGGTTTTATGTTGCAGCCTTTTGTTATAAAAGACATGTGCCTTGTCAGAGAGGTATCAGGTTTGTCTAATCCCCTGACCTCATTACAACAAAACCTTTTTTTATTTCAGATGACGCAGATTTTCCTCCGTGCTTCTCCAAGTCTCTTATCGCAATGACTAAAGGTCCTGTGTTTTTAGGCTGATTGCTACATAAACACTGGTCTATGTTTTTTTTAAACATAAGTTCATGCAGCAGCTGTTAGCCCTACTAACTCTGCAGTACACACCAGATGTAAAACCTTTTTCAGTAATATTTTTACCACGAATTTCCTGAAGCAGAATACAGCGTATTAACAACCAAATTGGCTTTTCTATTTAATCATCTGTGATAATAGCTCTCTTTCATTCATAGCAATCAAACGTTGCATTATTAGATTCAAGGAAATATGTTTCCCTGATAAAACACCTTCCTTTTTATTTAATGTGCACGTGGTATCTGGACTGTTCAGGTGGAGGCAAAAGGGAAAAAAACAAACAAAACTCCAGTACTGTGCAAAAGTCTTGAGCCACACCTCATGTCTTTATATTTTGTTTTCAAAAAGCCAGACTTTGCAGGTAGTTAATGCAAGGCATTAACTAGTTTTGTGCATACACATAACAGGTAACCTAGCAAAGACCTTTGTCACTTTGTCTTTTGCAAAAACATTTTCCCCATTTCTTTAGTTGAATCTATACAAAATGCAAAAGATAACATGTCAGGAAGTGTCAGGCCTAAAAACACATCTCCGGCAGATGAACATCATCTCAAAGTCTTGTCCTGCACCTTTCTAATTTTCCTAGCAAATATAAAGAAATGAGTGGCGGTTCAAGACTTTTGCACATTACTGTACGTCTTTACATTTCAGATATATTTGTTATGTAAAATGAGTGTGATCTGCACTCACGTTGCGGGGTCCACTGGGCTTGCCAGAATGATGGGTTCCCCTGAGACTGGATGGGCGCAGCAAAAACAGGACCAGGGCTAACACCGCCCATCCCATCAGAACCATGGGGAGGGTCAGGTCACCTCCCCCGCCCACTGACCCACTGGGACCTGGCACTGAAGAAAAACAATAAAATAAAATAAAATACTTCTTATTCAGACACACATTTGAGTCCTATCGTGCGTTCAAACACTTACAAAATGTGAGCTACACTGAGAGAAGTTCATACATACGTTCCTGAGGGCACTCTGTGTCTGTGCAGTAGGACTGAGATTGCCTCAGCTGGAAGAAAATTACAGAAGAACAAAATGATTTACTCTTTGCCCTCAAACTGGGAGGAAATGACACTGCCTACTAACTTTGATTCATTAACCAGCAGAGATATTGTGGTGAGTAGTGTTACAAAGCCACCATCTGAGCTCTACCTGGTTCCTGAGATAAACACTATAGCTATGACGAAGAATTATTTAGACATCTGAACAACATCCTTTAACACTGTAAGCAAATCAGATGGCCCAGTGTGTATCCAGCTCTCTGCCATGTAGGCTACACCTGTGCACCAAATGTAAATTAGGTCAACTGTAAGCTGCCATACAGTAACTATGAACTGTGTCCTTCATGAAACTGGGAAACTCACAACAACAAATGTTATATTTTGAAATAAGAAGAGCCAAAGTATATTTCCAAGCACAATACAAGCCTGAGGGCAATAAAACTGTCTTTGCATGGCAGAGCAGACAGGCTGTCAAGACAAACACTGAGCAGGAACCCGGATGTAGCTTTGCATTTCCTTCTCCCCACATCTCTTTAAGGCTTGAATTTACTTGCAAGTTGATCTTCGTTTCCTTTTAAACTTCAGCTGATGATGTTATCACTTCACACCACATACTTTGAATATTTTGACATGTCTACACGCCGTCTCTTCAACTTAAATTAGAGGCGATTTAGAAAACCTCCAAGCTGTGTCGCTTACCAAATTGATGAGGCGCCTCATTGCGTACTCCTGCGTGCAGATGCACTCACAAGGGTCAAAGCCTCCCTCCGCCATTCCTCACCAGACAGTATCCACCTGAAGAGAAGTACAGCATGTAACTAGGACGTACATGAACAACTGAAAGAAACCTAACACTCCCTCTTGTTCTACAAGCGCACACTGATTAGGGGGAGGAGACTGTTCAGGTAAGGAGACTCTGCATAGAGTGCTGGCGTTTCGTTTTGCTGCATGTCAGCAACAGTGAAAAGTTAATTTCGGTTTTCTAGCTTTTGCTGGGAATACCAACAAATCCCCATATTCCGCCAATCTCACAGTTTCATCGCAGTAACCTTGAAAGAGAAAATAAACTTTAACTGTGGAATGTTGAGCCTCTATTTAAAATAGCCTTCACCTTTATCACTCTATGAAGCCCTTTATGAAACACCATGTTGGATCATTCAGAGCTGATTTCTGCACTCTCAGTGTATTAGCATGTTTTGTATGAACATACTTTTTTAAAAAAGATGAATCCATATGACACAAACTAGCAGTCCAACTATGAGCTTAGAACCTGCTAATAAAGTGGCTCATACTAGCAAGAACTTGGATGATTGCTGTCATTATGAGTGACAACGGAAGATGAGCTATTTCTGGCTTGGATAAAGCATTGATGGAGTAAGATCAAGCTGGTTAATGCTGACAATGATGGAGGTGAAACACACACTGACAATGGTTCAAAAAACACCCCCCCAAAAACAAAACAACCACAAACACACAGATGTCTGCTACAGGTGTCTAATCGTGGTTATCAAACCCATAACAAACCCCAGATGAACTTCTAAAGCTCATAACGATACTGAAATACATTCATTTCCACTTTCTTGGGTACACCTTGCCAGTACTTTGTTGGGCCCATTACATTACCAACAGCCTCAACAATTCAGGCCGCTGAACCATCATCTTATATGAAACCTGAAAATCCATACTTTCAGGCTGTTTACGCCAAATTCTAACTCTATCATCTAAATGTCACTGCACAAATTGAGACTGGTCAGACCAGACAACATTTTTCCAATCTTCTGTTGTCAATTTTAATGAGCCCATGTGAACGGTAACCTTCCTATTTCTAACATGAGTAGCACCAGGTGTGGTCTTCTGCTGCTGTAGCCCATTTGCTTCAAGGTTCAATGTGGCAGCTCAATTACTGCCCACAGAGTCACAGAGGTTATAACAGAGAGCACAGAGTTTATTTTTTGCACTGATAATAAATCTACAGTGTAATTGTTGGATACATCTTTACACTGAGTATTGGTTGATTATAAAAGAGCTCATATTAAGTATAAAAAACTGCAAACTATAAACTAACTGAGGCTTCTGCAAATGGATTTGCGCTGCTATGAGCTCTGATAGAATCTCAGTTTGTTGAAGTAAACCGGCCAGTGAGCAGGTTGGGTTCACACAGTGTTACCCCTTGGACACTGGCTCAGAGTTCAATTTAATGCTCTCTCTGGAACAGAAAACCCAGAGTTTCCCCTCAACTCAGGATTAACAAACTCAGCCCCTGTGGGCGATCGTGGCTCAAGAGTTGGGAGTTCGCCTTGTAATCGGAAGGTTGCCGGTTCGAGCCCCGGCTCGGACAGTCTCGGTCGTTGTGTCCTTGGGCAAGACACTTCACCCGTTGCCTGCTGGTGGTGGTCAGAGGGCCCGGTGGCGCCAGTGTCCGGCAGCCTCGCCTCTGTCGGTGCGCCCCAGGGTGGCTGTGGCTACAATGTAGCTTGCCATCACCAGTGTGTGAATGGGTGGATGACTGGATATGTAAAGTGCTTTGGGGTCCTTAGGGACTAGTAAAAGCGAACAGAAATACATACAGGCCATTTACCATTTAAATTAGACCTCATCCTGGAATAGGACCCAGCAGTTACTGAAACACAGCCCATCTGGCACCAACTTTCACGCTGTGTTTAAAGTCACTTAAATCCCCTTTCTTCCACATTCTTTTACAAACTATGAACCTCAGGAGTTCTTCTCGACCTTATCTGCACGCCTAAATGCACTGAATACCTGTGATGGGATTGGCTGATTTTACTGGCTGACATTTCTTTCAAGATTATATCTTGTTATCATTTAAAAACAAAACAAAAAAACAAAACAGCGGCCAACATATATACAGTGATTAGGATATTTTCAACCACTTATTTTATTTTCATGTTTCTTGCCATGCATCCACCAGCACACAATAGACATCCGAATTATCTGTCTACACCACAAAGAAACAAAATAAAAAAAATAAAAAGCCAAACATGTTTACCTAAGACTGACTACACCCAGCGGCCAGTGATGCACACCTGGCTAAACCTCACAGCCTTCAGCGAAAGATTGTGTAATAAACTAGAGGGCTGTTGGGTGAACTTTATGGGCATTCTAAAGGTTTCATTTGGTGGTGCTGTTAAATTTCTATTGGCTTATAGCTAGCTTTTTTCCTCCACCCCACTGTCGTCAATGACAGTAAACTAAACAACACAAATATGTGAAGCAACGTAGTGCAACAACACCACAAACAACCTGAATCAACACAGCTAAAGCCGAAGACCGTAATCTGTCACTGCGCGGCTTTCCGATTAAGACTGCAGGAGGTTTAACATCAGACATACAAAGGTTGCAGTATGATCCACGGGTGACTGCCTGCACTTTTGCGGAAGTCAGCTAAAACGAGGTTAAAGACATCTACGGTTACTTCCCTGTAGTTTTAAAATTACGTGATTTAGCCTAACGTTTACACTAGCTTCTTGCTAACCCCGCCAGCCAAGCCAGAGGAAACTCACACCCATTCCACCCCCCACCCCCACTCCCTTGTCTTTAGATTGTTATTAACTGAACAAAGACATGAGAGCAAAAAACAGCGACTTACTGGAGCGGCGTGATGTTAATAAAACGATCACTGTCTCTCAGGGGCCCGAGCTGCACCGCTGCTCTACACAGAGACCATCAAACTGCAAACACATCAAACCACCGTCTGTGTTTTGTTTAATACACGTGAGCCAGCGGCTATTCTTCATCCGGGACCTCGGGAGTGGGGCGGCTCCCCGATGGCTCTGCTCTGTGTTCAGCCAAACAGCTGTCTTGGTTATTGGTCTGAAAGTCTGATGGGCGGGCCCTTTGAGCCAATCACAACAAGCAACGATCACTTTTTCTGGATAGTAAACAAACAGTCCAGTTGCCTGTCAGCTTACAGAGGCCCATGAACCTACAACATCTGTGCAGTTGTGTAATCAAATACATGGTGGTGGATTCGACTTGAATACTTTTCATTACTTAAAGTTTTCATTAGTTAAAGTATTTAATTTTTATGCTACTATATAAATGCTATTCTTTTAAATAAGGAAAACAAAGAGATACCTTTCTGCAGCACAACACATACTTTAACTTTGAATCTGGGCTTTTATTTATTTATTTATTATATAACTTATTGGTTTTATTTTGTCACTGTGGGAGTGGAAGTTAATCTATCACCATTCCCAAATAAGCTTATAAGACACCAATACTTAGAAATAAGAGCCAGAGAAGCACCAACCTGTTGTATTTTCCAAGTTTTAGAAACATTACAAGCTCAGTTACACACACCATTAACCCCCCCCCTCATTGAATATAATAATATATGTGGAGGTTATTATTAATATTATTATCAATATAAAAAAAAATATGAGAGGTTCTTTACCTTACTTTCATCTGTTACCAACCTGGAATACATTCACTTCTGTGAATGAAACAAAAGTTTATTCTAGTGACTATAAAGATGCATCTGTAAGAGATGGAAGCAACTCCTTTTCTTTCATCTGGTCCCTTTAGGGTTCGCCACAATGGATCATCCGCCTCCATCTCACCCTGTCCCTAGTATCCATCTCTGTCACACAAACCTTCTGCATGTCCTCCTCCATTACATCCATTAACCTCCTCTGCGGGCCTTCTTTTCCCTACTGCCTGGCAGCTCCATTTTCAACATCCTTTGCCCAATATATCTCCTTTCCTCCTCTGTACATGCCCATACCATCTCAGCCTCGTCTCTACAACTTTATCTCCAAACTGCTCAACCTGAGCTGTCCCTCTAATGTACTGATTTCTATTCCTGTCCATGCTGGTCAATCCCAAGGAAAACTTGAGAATCTTCAGCTCTGTCACCTCCTGCTCAGCCTTCTGTCTTTTTGTCAGTTTTGACATCTCCAAACCATACATCATATCATCTTATAAACCTCCCCTTCACTCTTGCATCCTTCAAATCCCCCCTCATAACATGCCCCCACCCCCTCCATCCGCTCTCTTCTGCACCTCCAAGAGTTGAAAGCCACTGAAATGCCATTCATGTTACAAACCACAAAGGTGTGAATGCAGCTGAAAAGTTTTAAGTTTAAGCTGAAGAACTGTAGATGAAGAGTGTGTGCACTCTACATAGACAGCTGCCTGCGCCAGTTATCACAAGATACTTAGGGAGTGACAGAAGCTGCAATGTGTCTGTTAATAGCATATATGGCTTTTAACATATATGCAGAACATTACACACACACACACACACACACACACATGTATATATATATATATATATATATATATATATATATATATATATATATATATATATATATATATATATATACACACATACATACATACATACATACATACATACACACACACACACACACACAGAGATACTGACCACCATGTAGATAAAATGTGAGTAAGAAAGAGTTCCCATTCCAGTAAGAACATCCCCCACAATCAGATGGAAACCATGACAGAAATGCCCTGAAGGGAAGTTACAAAAGAGCATCAACCCAGGTTGACTGTCACCAGAGCTCATTAATGAAAGTTCTAGTGTGTGCTCCATGCAGCTGCTCTCTCTGTGTGTGTGTGTGTATGTTCTGGACGGACTGACGCTGAGCGCAGGCAGGCGAACTGCGAACTCTCGCTGAGCTGGAAAGAAGCGCTATACACGGTGAAAGTGAAAGGAGCTCCGTAAGTGTGGAAAGCACCGAACAGGCGGCCTCCCCCCCCCCTCACACACACACACACAAACAAACAAACAACACAGGGAGACGGGCCACGGGTGTAGCTTGAAGGCAGCAGCGGCGGCAGCAGCTCAGCAGACACAGCCATGGCCAACATTGCGGTCCAAAGGATCAAACGGGAGTTCAAAGAAGTTCTCAAAAGCGAAGAGGTGCGGTAACGCTACCGGCTTATTTTCACTTCTACTCAGCTCTTTCTTTAAAATTGTGTCAGCTCTGTTAAAATATACGCTACCGGCAGCCGTTATTGTGACCAAATAGATTTACCCTAGTCAGGTTTGGGTCCTCTGTTGCAGCAGGTCAGGCCCAAATAGGAGAACTTTAGCTAGCTTTAGCTTCAAATCAGCGTCCAGGCGAACCTCCCTTGTTATGTCAGGTGGGTGTGTTCAGGAAACACCGGGGATTCGGCTCTCTCAGCTGACAGGCCCTGAATGCCTAACAAACAACGTCGCACACCTTTGTTTTAATTACACAAGTCAAGTAAACCTAGAGTGTGTGGCCTGTTAGCGCCTCAGGCAGGGAACCGCAGCTGTTTAGCAAAGTAAATGAGTTAGCGGCAGTTAGCAAGGCTTGCTAACGCTATTTTGACATGTATCCACAGTTAGCATTAGCAGCCGTGATGTTTTGCTGCAACGTTCAACAAACTTATCAGGCGTTAATCAGCTGTTTGTTAACAGTCTGAATACACTGCGTTTATTTAAAAGGTGTATGCTGTCATATCACCTCCTGCCCAACTCCTGTTAATGCTGTTTTATAGTTTTGTAACTTTGGTGCTAACCTGAATTGTCCTAGTGTTTCCTCTGGGAATGGGGCTCAAATTGGTTTTTAATGTTAACACAAAATGACACTAGCCGTGCCTTTTCTAGCAACCATCTTGCCAGGGACTTCTTGTTTTCAATTTGATGTGAACACGTGAAGACATGAGCTGGGTAACTCCTTTTTCTTTCTTTCTTTCTTTTTTGCATTTGTTCCAACCTACAGACGAGTAAAAACCAGATTAAAGTAGATTTGGTGGACGAGAACTTCACAGAGCTGAGGGGTGAGATAGCAGGGCCTCCAGACACACCATATGAAGGTACTGTAATATTGGAAACGATGGCCAAGATATGTGATACTCGTCATGTGGTCTGATATACTAACGCATGTCTGCTTTTCTCTCTTTCCTAGGTGGCAGATATCAGCTTGAAATAAAAATCCCAGAAACCTATCCTTTTAACCCGCCAAAGGTATTTGCTTTAGTGCCTTTCATCCTCTGCCTCTCTTCCTTGTTCAGTTATTTTGAAAACATGTACACTTTTGTTATAGCTGGTAAAATCGGTTGTCACTAATTGCCACTGCTCATGCCTAAGTGACCCTGTGCATGGTACCCAACTCTAAAAACCGCTCCCAGTGCTGCAGTTCAAATCACTTTTAATTATGTAGCACCCATGTTTCTACGATAATAGAAACATCAATCCCCTGTGAGCAAGCACTTGGCAACAGTGGGAAGGAAAAACTCCCATATAGCAACAAGA
The DNA here is from genome assembly GCF_041146795.1 of Maylandia zebra. Taxonomy (NCBI): domain Eukaryota; kingdom Metazoa; phylum Chordata; class Actinopteri; order Cichliformes; family Cichlidae; genus Maylandia; species Maylandia zebra. The sequence continues at coordinate 25,455,316 of NC_135172.1, read as the reverse complement.
AATCTCCTGCAGAACCAGGCTCAGGGAGCGGGCAGCCGTCTGCCACAACCAGTTGGGGGTGAGAGGAAAGCGAAAAAAGAGGGACCAATAGGACAAAAGGCAAACTAAAGGAGAGCGAACCAGAGCTTAATGATTAAATACAGTGGTGGTGAATAAAAACAGGTAGAGTAAGGAGATAAATGATGAGCAAAACATTCAGTGCATCATGGGAAGCCCTGCAGCAGTCAGAGCTTGTAGCAGCATAACAAAGGGAGGGTTCAGGGTTATCTGATCCAGCCCTGACTATATGCTTTATCAAAATGTACAATTTTAAGTCTAATTTTATAAGTAAAGATGGTGTCTGCCTCCCAAATCCAAAATGTGAGCTGGTTCACAGAAGAGGGGCGTGAAAGCTGAAGCCTCTGCCTCCCATTCTACTTTTAGACGCTTTAGGAACCACAAGTATGCAGTCCAAGAACGATATGTATTCGAAGTATAGTGTATAGTAATATGAGGTCTTTAGGATATCATGGGGCCTGATTATGCAAGATTTTGCATGTGAGTCGAAGGATTTTATATTCATTTCTGGATTTAACAGTGAGCCAATGAAGAGAAGCGAGTATGTGGCACTTTGACCGGAATCAATTTATAATTCTTATGAGCATCAGAGTTTTGAGGTAAATTCAGCTATTATGCTTCAATTAACAAAACCTTTTTGTGTTAGTGCTCTAACAGAGAACAGCATAACGTGACTTGTAAACAGCCTTTTCAGGTTTCTGGTCACTATTAGCTTGTATGTTAAAAGCAAAAGAGAAAGTCTAATACTGATAATAGTGAAAATAAACATTTATTGTCTCCCTCCTGTAACCAAATGAATCTTGTAAACATACCTTCAACACAGGGGTGGTAAGAAATCAATCTTTCCCTGAAATGATGTCACCAAATAACCTGTTAGGTAACAGTTTACGGGTTTAAACTACCGGCGTTTGGCTTATACAGTAATTTAAATGCTTAATACATCAAGTTAATTTGTCACTTAGATGTAAAATGCAGTGGTGCCATAAACTATAACTGCTGGCTCATTAATTTGCAGTATTTCCCTCGCAATGGCTTGCAATACATCAGGACATGGTAAAATGACAGCTACTGTAGTGTAGCCTGGATACTGACATATCTGTTGTAAGAAACTGTAAATATTTCTTCTTTCTGTCACCTCACGTTCTTCTCTAGATAACGCTTCCTCATCTGTATGTCCTAGGTGCGCTTCATCACTAAGATCTGGCATCCTAATATCAGTTCTGTGACCGGAGCAATATGCCTGGACATTTTAAAAGACCAGTGGTAAGTGCAAAGTATCTGAACTGTTCTCAGTGTGCCTGTGTGCTCCATTCACTTAACCTGCCCTCTCACCCTCTCTCAGGGCAGCTGCTATGACCTTGAGGACAGTGCTGTTATCTCTACAGGCTCTCCTCGCTGCAGCAGAACCAGACGATCCACAGGATGCAGTAGTAGCAAACCAGGTGGGAAGGACTTAATGCACGACTCGCATTTTGTCTGCTTATAATCGGATATTAAAGTACCAAATTATATTTGGGTAACTGTACGTGTCTCGGTACCTGGTGTGAACTTGTGTCTAAAATAAAATCTGCCATATTTGCTAGTTCATTTTGTGATGTTGCTCACAGACCTGTATTTCTGAATCCTCAGTATAAGCAGAACCCAGAAATGTTCAAACAGACTGCGAGGCTTTGGTCTCACGTCTACGCGGGTGCTCCTGTCTCCAGTCCTGACTATACACGTAAAATAGACAAACTCTGTGCCATGGGCTTCGATAAGGTCAGAACCCCTTTGTTTTTGTTGTGCCCTCACATTTATAGGTAAAATTTAGTTACACTCTATCAGCCAGTTTCCCAAACATTAATCGTCCCTTGTTTTAGAGCAAGGGAAAAATTCACTGAAGCTCTCCATTAAAAAAGTAAATAATGATAAAATAGTTTTTAGTCTAAGACTAGGCTTAATCGCTGTCTGGGAAACTGAGCTTATATTTAACATAATAACATCATATTTTAAGAAACATGCTTATTTTCAGCTTGATGGCAGCAACATGCTTTAGAGACATTTAGAAAGAGCGATGCTCATCACTGTTGCATCACATCTTCTTTCAACAGCATTTTGTGCTTGTGAAACAAAGAGAAGTGCTTTTGTTTTGAAAGCTGTTGCTTCATTCTTTCCTAATAAGACACGTGAGCTGCTCAGATTGAGCCCTTCTACCTTTTTCTTTTCTCATCTGCTAATGAAATGCTCAAATTCTTTGAAGTTTTACCCTCCCACACCCTCTATTCACTTCCCTGAAGACTTGTTCCATCTCTGGCGCCATGTTTTTACCCAATGATAAAAACGAAATATTTGGTAATGAACAGTGAGATGCGGCGTGTCAACTTTTTAGTTTGTTCAGCTGAATGCTGGACAAACTCATACCATGACGAGCCATCTGTCATGCATCTGTTCGATTACAATTCACAAGAATCACTACTCTTGCTGCAGTTTTGGTCAGATTTAAACCAACTGGCACACAATGATCGCCTACACATTACAGTAACCTGTGAACTGGATCGACCGCTGCATGAGATTAATTGGTGTTCTGGTTTGTTGCTGGCATTATATTCAATACGGTCATTATACACAATAATATATGTGTATAATGTAATTTTTTTGGAGGGGGGTGATTTGAAGTTGGATGGTGATGTAATAATTTTTAAAATGATTTTTACCCCTCAGCTGTAAAAGGCTGACGGAATATTGACATCACCCTGCGGGGCAGCCGGGCAGACAAGGTGAATACCTAAATTTGTGAATGCGATAACTCGAGGATGAGGCAGCGTGTCCCCTAAAAATCTTGGAGAAGTTTGAATCTCAGAGACCTCAATGTTAAAGTCAGAGGTCAAGTTTTCTGAAAATCTAGTGAATGCGATAAGTTGAGAACAAGGCAACATAGGATTTTAAAATTGATAGCATAGATGTGTCTGGTAGGAGGCTATTGGGTAGCATTGGCGGTAGCCAGAATTTTATTATCATTAGTATTTTTTAATAGTCTTTATTTAAACCAGAACGTTTTACAGGTGCAGAAGTAAGAAATGAATGGGGCATGATATACAGTGCTGATAAGCTGGAAACATCAGGTTATAACTTATCTTTACATAGTTTATTCACATTTTTGTCAAAGGTATTGACGGCCTTAATTCTCAACTCATAGGTTTTTTTTTTTGGGGGGGTTTTTTTCACTCTGTAAAGTCCTTCAGCAGTGCATATGGTTTAATGTTGGGGGCTCAACCATTTCCTCCTGATGGCCTTCTTACCTGCCAGAATTAAGGCTTTAAGTAGTAGATTGTAGTTGTAGTAGATAGTATGTAGATTCCTTCCTTTTTATGTCTGTGGATCTTTTTTCTTTACTTTATAGTTCAGAATAGTCTCTAGTGTATAAATAACTTTCTCAAAATGGCTGGAGCCTTGTAAATGTTGGCCTTGCAAGATGGATTACACAAAACACACACAAGTATTCATTTGTGTTCGTGAGCATGCATTCTTGAATTTATTATTATGCAGTAAGCTTATGCAAACATTTACATTACCGCAGTACTTAAAGACAAACAAACAGTATATTTAGCTCTCTCCAGTGGGTTTCTTGACTCGTGGATGGACTCCAGCTGCAGTTGGTGGTTCTTGTTCTCTGCAGCCTTTGTGAGATCTGCGAATTCTCAGATGAGAATCATTTTTCAACTTTTCTTCCTCCTTTTATACAGAATGCAGTAATAGCGGCCTTGTCTTCAAAATCCTGGGACGTGGAAACGGCGACAGAGCTGCTCCTAAGCAACTGAAGCCAGGTGTGAGGATCCAAAAACCCTTCATCACAGTGTCAGCTCCTCCACCACTGCCTTTTGTTACACAGAAAACAAACACCCCATCCACCATGGCAGTCTGAGCCTTCGTTTATTACCAGTTTGTTTGCTACTAAGTCAACACCAGTAGCGCTGCATTTGCCAATATGCACAGCACCCCGTTGCCTGCCGAGTCTTTACTCCCACCTACCCAATATGTGTATTTCAGTATTAAGCCCTCCCACCCTTAAAAAATGAAGAAAAAAAAATCCACCCATGCCTCCAGTCTTCCATGCCCTTTAAACACATTATTTTTTCCCCCCACAAATTTCCTTAAAGTTGTAAAGGCTCGAACAGCTGCTGTAATCAGGTGGATTTTCCAGGGTAAAATGTAAGGAAAGGAAAGCCTGCTGACTGCTTCTACACTACATTACCGTTTAATTCCTTCGGCAGCCAGTTGGACCGTGTGTGTTTCTCTGCTACAGACTTTTAGTACTGTAAAGAAGAAAAAAAGTCTTGCTGGATTAAATTTTCTTGACTGGATAGTGCTGTGCATGAGCAGTGTAATGTTTTTTTTCTCCTGAACAACCTTTCATTGATGCCTCAATCCACTACAGAAGTTTGGATGTACAGGTTTTATTTTCTGTATGTAGACTTAGAACAAAATCACACACACACATCTGCCAACATCTGCACACATGCACAGAAGAAAAATCTGTAAATAGATCTGTGTAAATTTGAAAATACAGTGGGGATGTACTTTTTTTTTTTTCTTACATGGCATTGTAAAACAGATTTTAAATATAAACTATGCCTAGTTTACAATTGTAAGGAGATAAATGTGTTCATGCTTTTGTGATCCATGAGAAGTCCCTCTGAATGTATTTTTTTTTTTTTTTTTTTTTAAAGGGTGGCACAGCCAAAATCTTGGCCCTCATGGCACAGGAGCTAACAGCCAGCTCAGCCACTTTTTCTGCTATCATCTACAGTCCAACTTTTTTTTTTTGTGCACGTGTTTGTCCTTTCATGTTGTTGCCTTTATTTTGATTTGGCCAGATGATGCAGTGGGTGTTTGTTTGGTTTAACACCCCTCTCCTACACTCTTGGATCTCACAGGACTCATTCTATATAATCAGACACCTGGAACTTCTGATGGGGAAAGCCACCAAGCACCACCCAGTTTGGCGTTACACTGGTAGGGAACCAAAGCCCTACCGAACACGTTGATGGAAAGCGAATGGAATTTTTTTTCAGACATTTGAGAGGAAGATTCTGATGAGTGACATTAAGGATTTGGGTTTGCAGTGCTGTTTTATTTTTTTTTTAACCATACGCACATCCTCGGCCACAGATTGAGGATCTGCTCATTAACATAACCAATAGGAGGCGGCGCTGTACACTTTATTGCTGATCCAGTCAATCAAAGGCTTTGGCCATATATACAGGTATATAGGTGATGTCCTATATTCCCAAACATGCTTTACTACACAGCCAAATAAAACACTCACTGAGGTCGTCTTTGAACTATGTCTTCTAGGTAGTAAAAGAGGCTGGAACTCCTCTGTTATTCTATGAAGTAAAATAGCAGACCTGGGAAGTGTTTTCACATATTTTTGATTTTGAGGTACATGGACTGTAAAAACATGTTTGGCATTTAGAGAAAGGGTGTAGATGCATCCCCACACAAGGGGCCATTCTGTTTTTAATAAAGGAATTATTTTGCTTAACCTCCAGCTCAGTCCCTACCAGCACAGCAGTGTATTACACTGCAACATGGAGTTAATGTGCAGCAGTCTTTGCTCACAATGGGGGGGAAAAAAAGGAAGTTCATAGGCAGGCAGAATGCACACGCCATCTCCCTTACTTGTAAATAGCTGGGTTTGGTTCTTAATAAAGAGCCATCTTATCACTAGAGTGCACCATTGATGGCTGGATCGAATATTTTCTAAGAAAAAGACAAAAACGGACACCCTCCCCAGTCTTCCTCATGATGTACAATATTGCACGATTACAAGCATAGAAAAGGGGCCTGTTGCATCTCAGTTTCTCCATTTGGGTTGAGACTTATTTTTTTTCCTTGTCCTCGGAAGCAAGCATCCGCAGTATAAAAAGCATGGTTATTTATTGTGACAGTGTCATGTTTCTTTGAATAAAAAAAAGAAAAGAAAAAAAAGTGGAAAAATCACCTGTTTTTGAAATCTGCACTTCCAAAACACAGGCATAGAGACAAACGCACTGCACCATAACATCTAAAAGCATTTATTTTTTTTTTCTTTTTGGAAAAAATTAAATATGATCATGAGTATAGGCATATTTAGTCCCCGTCATCAACACAACCCACATGGCATCCACTCACTCGATGCTTAAAAATCAGGAATAACCCAACAGAAAACTGACAAAAGTACAAAAAATATTCAATCATAAAAGATGAACAAAAACCTGAACACATACTTGGATAGTTATATATCATTTATGCAATCCAAAGTGACGTACTTCAGAAGTAAAAAAAAGAAAACAAAAGTCATTAAAACCCAGCTCATTTTCAGAGCCTCTGACATGTCCAGGGCACGAGGCAGCGAGCAGAGCTGGGAGCACAGTATCCAGAAATGCTTGACCGCTTAATTTTGTCCATTTACACGCACTGGAAATAAATCAAAAGGCCTTTAAAAGCATTACTGGTGTCACTTGAGAAGCACCTGCAAGTTTCTAACTGGCCTTGTGATGCTATAAACAAGCAAAAGCACCTAAACATACCAAAGTTAGAAACCTAAACTTACCAAAGTGTATAAAATTTTGGTGCCGGTACGTCTGTTAAACGTATCAGGTGTTCCCATATTTAAGCCAACTGCTGCAAAGATTTTAACTGTTTTCACTTAGATATTCAAAAAGTTTTCAGTGGAAAGTTACACAGGCATATTTACAAAATATAACTGTGTAAAAAACCGATGAGAAAAAAAAAAAAATAAAAAAAAAAATACTGTGCAACTCAGACACAAAGAGGAAGAGGTCAAGAGACGTACAGTAGGATTTTCCCAGGGGATTTAATAAGCAACAATCATAACCAGATTAAATCGGCTGTAAAATATCCATCCTGTTTTTTCTTAAAAATGGCTCCACAAAAGAAGCAAAGAGCAACAAACACAAAGGAAAAAAATAACATGATTCTGAGTAAGACCTACATACAATGAGCTTCAAATCATGACTACAAGGTAAAACCTTCTAGAGTGTGTGTGTGTTTGTGTGTGTGCCTGTGTGTGTGTTTTAAGAAAGGTCCATAATGTATCCAGGAAAGCTGTAAGAGTCAGAGGAGCTTGTACGCAGGGTTGGGAGGATATAAGGAAGAGTCTGGCCCAGTCTCTACAGTCTTGGTTTCACCTTCAGTGGTTTCCTCTTTACCTGAAAGACGAAGTTTTGAGTCAGTGTCGGCGCAATCATCATCATCATCATCATCAACGTAACATGTACACAAATCCTTAGATAATATTTAGGTTGTTCCTTTAAATCAGGGTTCTCCCCAAGAGTTCATCAACTTGTACAAACATCTGTAAAAACTAAAAGGTCAATTCTGAGCAACATCTCAGTAGTGATCACTTTGTAATGCAGGTTGCCCCTAAAACCTGTAGGAACAGTAATCACTTTCAGACCACAGGAATATTTTCATTACCCCAGAGGAGGGTTTTTAAAGCTCCTACATCAGAGTAGGCACTCTCTGCACCGACAGACTGTACGGTGGCGTCACATTAGTGACTCCTTTGCAAAAATCAAAACTGCCATTTTGAAAGCCAGTGATGAGGGATATAGCTACACAAAGAACCCCATAAACCAACAAAAACAGGTATACCATCACTTCCACATCCTCCATTGTTGTGTTCATGTCACACACAAATTATGTCACAGGACTTTCAGATAATGGAAAATGACCAAAACCGAGGGAGATAGACTTAAGCCAAGTAGGTATTGGTGGAAAAGGGCTGCAAATGGACATTTTAAGTATAAAGTTGCCGTTCATTTTGCTAGGTACACATGCTCAGTTTCTCATAAACTCAAATCTCTTATCAGTCAATCACTTGTTAGCAACTCAGTCCATTTAGGGAATGCAGACATGGTCACCACAACCTGCTAAGGTTTAAAGTGAGCATCAAAAAGTGGAAGAGAGGTGATTCAAGGGATTCAACATGGTATGGTCCATGGTATGAGTATTTTAGAAGCTGCTGATCTACTGGGATTTACAGGGAATGATCCCAGAAAATATCCAGCGAACAAAAGTTCTCTGGGAGAAAATACTTTGTTGATGCCAGAGGTCAGAGGGGAATAACCAGAAGGCTGTGAGCTGACAGGAAGGCAGCAATAACTGTGCATACCTCATTACAACCAAGGTATGCAGACGAGCATCTCTAAACACACAAGTTTGACTTTAAAGCAGATGGTGTATAGCAGGAGAAGACCACACCGGGTGCCACTCCTGTGAGCCAAGAACAGAAAACTGAGGCTGCAGATCACACATGTCACCAATACTGGACAGCACAAAACTGAGGCTTAATTTCTGCTGCCACACTGGGAAGGTCGGGGTCAGAATTTGGTGTAAATACCATGAAAGTATCTATCTTGGCTTGTATTATGTTTCAGGCTGCTGGTGGTGGTGTAATCATGTGGGGAGTACTTTCTTGTAGCACTCTGGGCTCCTTAGTACACACAGAGCATTATAGCACCCTCTGATGGCTGCTTCCAGCAGGGTCAAGGGCCATGTCACAAAGCTTAATGAAAATGAGTTCACTGTACTCAAATGGCCTCCACGATCACCAGATCTGAATCCAGCAAACCACGTTCCTCTCATTCTCAGACCTCACCTCTGCAGGTCAATCTGTCTCTTTGTCCCTTCGTCATTCTGCTGCTGCTGTTTTGACATCTTGATGTTGATTGACTCTGCAGACGGGTTCGAGTTGGGGTCAGCTGCCCTTTTCCTGCCTCTGCTGGTTCCACCCCCCACTGGTGCCGCTCCTCCCTCTTTGTCAGCTGCTACTGGAGCAGCAGCAGCTGATTTAGGCGGGCGACCACGTCGTTTGACAGGCGACGCTTCTGTCCCGGCATCGGGAGCTGCTTTCTGACTGGGCTCGACCTGGGAAACGGCAATAACAGTTCAGTTGAGTAAAATCAGTGCTTAAACGCAGGAATGTGTAGTTCCCACGTGAGATTACCTTCTTCACCTCTTCAGCCTTGATGACTGGGTTCTCATTGTTTTCCTGTGCTCTGCTCTCTGATGACTCAATGGTAGAGCTGCTGTTACTGCGAGACGCAGAGAGTGTCAGTGATACCGGAAACTTTATGTCTAAGAGCGAGCGCCTGTAGCATCTGTGTCTGCGTGCTTACCTGTTCTTGTTGATTGTTGAGCTCAGAGGAGAGGAGTTGGTGCTGGTGTTACTGGTTGTGTCTGAAGCTGTGGTGGTCTTGGTGAAGATCCTCCTCCCTGGTACCGTCAGAGGCTTGTTCACTGCTCCTAACACAGGAGCTGGTTTGGGCTACATAGTGAAAGAGAATTCAGCTTTCTGTGCTCAGAATAACATGGAAAAAATTTTAAACCTCTTAGCTCCACATCATGACTCAAATTTAGAGTTTACTGGCAAACTGTGGGTAACAAGCCTAATGTAACGTAACAAGCCTCGGTGTCGTGCATTTACCTTTCCAGTGAGCAGCATTTGTCTCATTTCTGCCGTCAAATACTCTTTATCGTTTTTGAAGTCCTGTTGAAAGAAATTAAAAACAAGACAACTGATCACCGTAAACCCAAAACATAAATAAGGTCATGATTTAGATTCCTAACTGCACATAAGCACAATTTCCCAGCTCTATACCAGCATGAATCACTTTCCATCCCCAGAGTCAAACAGCTCGATTAGCTGAGATGACCAAATGTGTCCAACCCTAACCATTTTCCTGTGTGTGTGTGTGAGACACATATCTTTGTGGGGACCAAAAATTGGAAGTTTACTATGCTTGTGGGGACAAACAGCCTTTATGGTGAGAAAATAAGGGCTGTTCCCCTGAATTTGAAGACTCAAAATGTGGTTTTAGTGTCAGGGTTACAATTAGGTTACAGTTAGGAAAACGCTAAGGTGTGTGTGTGACCTTGTCCTGTATGAGGAAGAACTTGGAGGGTAAGACAGGCTCTTTCGGACAATCCAGGTGACACGCAGTGCTCTTGTTGGCGATCACGAAGAGAGCGACGTCACAGACAATGTACAGTTTCTGTAATCACAACATGAAAGAAAGCCATTCAGTTGCCCGATTGCTAAACACACTGTCTGCCCAATAATGCAGAATCCAAAGATTTTACTTTGTAATTTTAAAGAACAGGAATGACTCAAATTTATAGTTTACTGGCAAACTGTAAATGCAATTCAAAGTATTAACTCTATTATATAAACTACACTGGATGTCCAGTCAAATGTTTTTAAATGTTAAAATGCAAAACTGTAGTAACACTATTACATACCTCGTTGGCCTTTGCATCATCAGGACACTGAGCATCCTTGGTTTGTTTGATATTTTCTACCATCTTCCTAAGAAAGGCATGACTGTTGTTCTCATTCTTGGTCATCAGCACTTCAAGCATGAACCACAGGCATCTATATATGAACACACACACACACACACACACACAATAAATATTCTTTATGCCACAGCTGTACGATCATCACTTATGTGTATTCACTGGACTTTATAATAGAACAAAAGAGCAATTTAGAAATAAGAGCATTTTTGGAAAGGCAGTCACAGCAGGAGGCTAAATCAAAACACACTCACTCTTTGATGTCTTTGAGCTGCTCATATTCATGCGGTTTTGTGAAGTCTGGGTCATGAGCCAGCAGGTGGATCATGTAAGGAACCACATACTCAGGAAGAAGAGAGACAAGTTTTTCTGAGGAGAAAGAGACAATAGCTAATTTTAATGCGTGTGAGTAACTTTCTATGTCCCCTTTTTCAATGTGGGAAAAAGAAAACGCCAGGTGAAATGTTACTTCCTGAATAAGTATCTCAATAAATCTCAGCCAACAATACTGGTACTTTTTCTGTGATGCTGTGTTTGAATTAGAAAAGCCAAACATAAAACTGTAAAATGACCTTTGGCAGGACAAAAACAAAGCTGTTCTGAATGCTGTAATAAAAACAAACCAACAAATAACCATTATCATCATGTTTCTCTCTTCTGTTTGATGCTTTTTTAATTATGCAGTGACTTAACAACATCTGACTAAAGTATTTATTCCAAAAGCTGTTTTTCCAACTGACTCAAAAGCCTAATATTAACATGACATTAGTAACAATTTGTACTACATTTGGATTAAACGATCCTCTTTCATCATCTAAACTGCCATCTAAGAAAGAGCACATTAAAAACTGATGTTTCGGTGTAGAGAACTGACCCTGAGCGAGGGGGTTTTGTTTGATGTACTCTCTGCGGACGGAGATGTTTTTGAGGAGGCACTGTCGGGCATGTGCGCGGCGCTCCTTCACCGGGTCCTTGGCGCACAGAGCGAACACAGCCAGGTATTCGAGGGGCAGCAGCAATTTCACAAGAGCCAGGTGCAACTTCTGTGCAAAGATCTGACGAACCTGGTAGCACTCGTCCTGCACGGAGGAACAAACCGCGTCAGTGGATATGAAGTTTTTTTTTTTACTTTTTCATCGATGACAGAGGCACTAAAGTCTGATATGAAGGTGAGACTTGCATTGATAACGAGGCCACACAGCTGAAACTGCTCAGGTGTGATGATTTCATGGTAACACGGCTCTTGTGCCAACTTCATAATGGCTCCACCTGCAGCCAGCCTCAGACGGGACATGTCCGATTTACTGTCAGGAGTAGGAAAAAACAACCGGTCACCTCAAAACATGAGCCAAGAAAAATTAAGGTCTCCATCCAAAGCACTCCCACACATATGACTTTTAACATCCGTCACTCAGCAAAGGGACCTCCAGCCCCAGGTACCTGATCTTCTTCTGCTCTGTGAGGTCTCCTTCGCTGACCAACATGGCTGACAGCAGGCGCAGGGTGGAGTTCGCTGACTTGGATTGGTTGTTCTTCATTCCTAGTAACCAACGCACGAGCAGTTTGATGGCCTGAACCTTTGGGAACAGAAATTTAAAAAGAGAAAGATCCTTGTTATAAAGATTCTGTTTTTAAAATATAATGAGACAAAAAGTTTTGATGAAGAACCTCAAACAGACTGTATTACAACTGAAATCACCTCTTACCTTAGCAAGAACTTCCGGTGAGACTTCCTCATCAGTGGTCCACAGTTTTCCATTCTTGTTTCCTACCGACTGAAGTAACAAAGGCACAAGCCAATCAGATTTTCACTTTTTCTTTTTGTGCGCGTGCGTACACACACACACACACACACGCACGCACGCACGCACGCACGCACGCACGCACGCACGCACACACACACTTCTTGCCTACATACAGGGGTCTTCACTTACCCGGTCATTCATGAGCAAGTCCTTCACGATGAAGTTGGCAACAATGGATTTCATTGGGGAAGCAAACTGATCTGGAGCCAGCATGGAGATATGGCCCAAGGACACGAGAGGCGTGATGAGCTGCTCTGGGACGTCTGCGTTCAGACTACGTGACAGAGGCTGGAAGAAGAAACAAACGGTGTAAATACATCAATACAAAGAAAGGAAAGATGACAAAATGTTTGAATAAAGCAGCCACATATTTGATATGCAATCGAGGTGATGTAAAATCATACGATTGCTCAAGTGGAATAATTGAATACCTCAAAAATCTGTGCCAGCTGCACTTCCTTGTTGTTGAAGATGGCATGAATACAGTGAACAGCCTGCTTGGCCTGGTGAGGGGTGCCCCGCTTGGCCTTCTGATGCAAGATAGGAATCAGAGTCCTGATGGACAAACAAGAACAAGCGATTAAAGACCAACACAGCTAATTTTGTAATTTGTTTTAACCCCTAACTTAGCATCTTCAAATGTATAGTGCTGTTATTTAATGATTTACCATTGGTGAAGCACCGATAAGTGAGTATATTGAAAGTAAAGGCACATCTCTTGAAACGTAAAGACTCCTGGCGCATTTACGTCTCTGTAAATTTATGTCACTTACGATCTTATCTGCTGTAATTCCGTCTCGATCTTCTGCCCAGTGTTTCTGAAAATCTGGATGGCTGCCTCTGCAACTTTGTCATCCTCCATCTTCAAACACTGGAGCAGAGACTCGTAGGTCTCTGCCGAGTGAAATGCGGTGGGGTGGGTGAAAGACAGAACCTGGAAACAGAGAAGGAAATGTTTTCTAAGCAGCATCATACAGGTATTTTGTTCTTCTTATTATTGTGTGCTGACAATTTGATTTCAGTACACTTTGGTGACAGCATGTACCTTGAGTAGCTCCAGTCCTGAGCGGATGGCTGTATCAGGGGTAACACCTTCCTCATCATCATCAGCTGTGCCCTCAATAGACTTGTTCAACAGCTTTACCAGAGCACTAAAGTAAAAGATGAAACACAGATTATTACTACTCCTATATTAAGCAAATTTATGTCCAAATTTGTTTGGTTACAGCTTCAGGAAGTAAAAAGGGTTGAGTAGAAACTGTTAGACTGCAAAGCATGAGAAGTAAAAGTCATTCAGTACATGTGTTTATTCAGAATGGTGTTTTTCCACAATGAAGAAAGGGTTAAACTTATGCCCTGCCAGAGGCCTGCAGTTACACCTTATCGCCACTAGGTGTCTCAGTGAATGAGGAAAGTCTGTCTATGGTAAAGTGTTACACAATGACAGAGACAAAGCTAGGGCATGAAGCAGTCTGAGTGAGGGGAAGAGACACACTGCTAGTCATACAACTACCTGTTTTGGAGACTATACAAAAACACACTGGTTTACTGTGATCCAGTTTACTGGAATCAGAGTTTAAACTTAAACACATGTTAACATCTTAGCTCTGTTTTGAGTCTGTTCCATCAGTGTTCACATGTGAATTTTTCTGACCTGATGGCTTCAGAGTCGATGTGAACAGGAGCAATACGCTCCAACAGGAACTTCACCATCTCCAGGAACGGGTTAGTGGGCTGTTTGGGGAACGTCAACTTCCGAGTGATTTCCCTCTGCAGAGAGTATAAACAGCATCATAACATCTTAATACTTGTCATTCTGTGCATGTTATTATGCATGCACATTCACAGCAAGTCATGTATTATTAAAACTCTGGTTAAGAGGGGAAAAAGTAAACCTAGCAGTTATTTTGCTCTCTATCACAGTTCAAGACTGAAATCTGTCACAGAAATCTGCATTTTCTTTGACTGACTGGACCTTTAATTGAAAAATAAAGTTGTTTTGGTTATTTCGTGCTTTTGGTCTGATACATTCAAACTAACAGCACTGAAATTAGGGACCAAACCATTAAAGAGAGGAGGCATCAAACATGTCATCTCACCACACAAATCTCAGCTTGTTTGCAGGAGCACGTCGGACTGATGAGCATCTCCAGCTGAACTCGGAGCTTCTCATCCTCACCGAGTACCTGATTGAACTTCTTCATGAAGTCCTGAGCTTTCCCAGCATCTGGGAGGTTCTCTGAAAACACAAGGCAGAGTTATAATAGGCGGTAAGTTATGCACCTAAAGAATTCAAGCTGACCCACTGGATTATCCATCATATACCCACAGACTGCAACAATGACACCTTGACATGAGGACTGGTGTGGCCGAGAGACAAATATTGACCCCATGATTTGTGAACAACACGCTTGGACATATTAAGCAACCATGACAACACTATTTGCATTTATTTAAAGAATAGTGATATTGTGCTATATATACACAAATACACACTGTTTCAATGGTGGATACTAGGACTAATACTGGGCCAAAGTTTCAAATAAAAAAATGCAAATAATCAGGGTAAAAAGCTCAGGTTTCAAACTGCTTTAAACACTCGTCTAGTTTCTGACAGTTTTTCTAGTCTTGGCTCTGTGTGATGTAAAAGAGAGAGCCTGTCTTTAATGTGAACACATCTCCGGCTGTGAGTAAATGGTAAATGAACTGGTTCGTATATGGTGCTTTTCTCCTTTACCTGAGCACTTTAAGCACTTTATACAACATGCATCACTCACCCATTAACACCCTAATGAAAGCATCATAGAGGAACTTGGGGTTCAGTATCTTGCCCAAGGATACAGGCTGAAGCCGCCAGTGATCAAACTACCAACCTTCCAATTAGAAGATGACCTGGTAAGCTACAGCCAGGAGGTAGGTTATTAGTGTGAGGACAAATAACCCACTTGCTGCTCAAACCGTGCTTATGAGGGGCAACCAATCAAAGAAAGACGATTTAAAGAGAAGCTGGCCTTAAAGAACAAGGACCTGTCTAGTGTTTGTGTGTATGCAACTTACTGGCAATACTCATCAACTTCCCAAACATTGCTGTGTTGTTGGCCTCAGACTAAGAGAAAGGGAGAGAGAGAAAAAGAACCAGGTTATAGTTTTAAAGAATAGGAGGAACAGGTGATCAGTGCGTGTGTTTGCATAAATGTACCACTGGCAGCTTGTGGAGGTCAAGCAGCTCCTTGACGAGGCCTCTGAGCATGTTCTGACACTTCCACATCTCATTCAGGGCCCTGAAAGCAAAAATTAATTACACCAAGAGAGAAAAAAGTATTCAGTCTTGTTATGCTTCTTTGAAGTCCACTTGTCTGCCGCCTGGGGCACATTTGTAAGTTGTGCATTGTAAAACAAATTATCTGCAGACAAGTCCACGCTGCCACAAAAAACAAAAACCAGACAGGCACACAGACATCCGCAAAGACCCTTACGGTTACCGCAAGATGATGAAATTTATGTCACACAGACTCTACGGGACGCATACATGTGTAAAGAATAATCCAGGCAGTTTTATGGTGTGTGTAATATAAAAATATACTGGTCATTTTTCATTTGTACGTATCTATGATGATTTGATGGTGTCATTAGTGTGGGTTTACTGACTTGACAGCGTTCGTGTCCAGGCAGGCATACAGGTAGTAGAGGCATTTCATCTTCTCCTCTGTATCAAGATTGTGAGGGACCATGTACTGGGCAAAGATCTTCTCAACTAATAACCTGCAGGAAAGGAAGGAAGAATTGTTTGAAAACACAGAAAAATCAATAAATCAGCTAGGGTGCAAGTTTAAAGGCCTTCTCTGCTTTAAACACTACCCAGTAGTGGACAACTAGCCTTATTCTGCAACATTAATCCAGGAGAAAAACTCATTATCAAAAACACTGTAGGAAAACAGTTCCTTTAAAACACATCAGTCCTCTTAGCCTGCAGCAAAGACCTGGTGCTGTAAAGTGGTGCACTGAATTGGTCTGTCAGCCTCATTTCTGATTACCGGAGTTGCTGCTAAGGCTGGTCTGCAGGTCACAAGGTACAAATGCTCAAATATTTCACCTCAGTCCTCCTAACACAATTATCAATTAATTGAATCTAAAACTTATCCGCACTGTTTCTTTTCCTAAAAATGAAAAACAAAATAACTTCAGTACTTTTACTTTTTTGCCCTCGCAGATTCGCTTTTGCCTTTTAAAATGCAAATGAAAAATAAACAAAACAAACAATAGAAAATAAAAAGTAAACCTCTTGGGTTTTGTGAATTTGATTCTTAGCAGCAGTAAATCATTAGTCCAATTTGTAAAGCCTGCATGTTCTCACTTGTCGTCGATGCTGTTCTGGTAGTAGATGTGCAGCAGTTTGTCTTTGATCCAGCTGATCTTTTGGGCAGACTCTTTTCCAGCCTCGTGGTGCAGACAGTATTTCTTGTAAAGCTGAGCCAGGCCCATCATGGCCTCCTTACGCACACGCCACTGCAGCAAGAGGGAGGAAAAGGGAAGAGAAAAAGATTAAAGATGAAAAAAATGTAATTAAGATTTTGGAAGTACATTATATTATTTCTTGTTTGATAAAGAAATTATGTTGCATTCAGGGAAATTTCATCTCTTTTATGAACACTGTTATATGTTATACATAATTCACTTCATAAGGTCAATAACTACTGATGATGGCACTAAAATTACACTATTGTTGCCATGACAACGTTAAGTGACAAGCCAATAAACCCACACGTCACTAGTTCTAATGTAACACATCCCCGTTACAATATCTGTACTACAAATATTTATCTTACCCTCTTGTCTAAGGTCCTTTCCCGTACAAAGCCTAACAGCTGGTCATTGACCAAGTTGAGGTCTTTTTTCCCAGCATTAATGATGGTGACGATGACATCATGACGAATGGCTTCCTCTGGGTCGTGGGAACGCACCTTCAAATACTCTGAGGGAATAAAGAATAATAAAGATAAGCAAGAATATTTCTGTTAAATCAAGATGAAAAACAGCAGGTTAAGACTGAAAGTGGAAAAACTCCCAAACACAAAAAAACAAAGCAAACCTGTCAGGTCTTTTGCCAAGTCTGGGTGGTTCATGAGGCAGTGGCTGGCAAACTTTACACACTCTAGCCTGACTGGTACATGGATGTCATTGAACCTGGAAACCAAAATACAGTTACACATAATTAATTTAATTAGGCATTAAACTTTGTAGGTAAAAGAAAAAGTGCCTCAGTAAAACTTAGTAAATAAGACTGATGAGGCCTACACTGTTTCCCCACACAGACTTTACATAGACAGGTCTCACAGGCACCAAAGAATAATTGGCCACTTATTTTAAGCATTTCTTTTCTTCTTTAAGTTTTTACACAGAAAACGCCCTCTCTGCAATAAAAGTACTAGAGGAAAATCCCCTCGCTATTATTTTTAAAGGTTAGTCACTGCTTATTAGTGAGCCTGTGCCCTTCCTGCCTTGTGTTTTCTCTGCTGTCTGACTCACTGGCCAAGTTGCTCTTGTGGTGGTCCTCACTATCGTTCGGTTAGATCACCAAAGATGACTACGTCCTGCTTGATGTGCTTCAACCCCACAGTCTTGGATTTACTGCAAGCTCAAACTAGAACGTTGGGTTACTTAATTCCTGGTTCTTTGATAACAGAGTCAGGTGTTTCACTGTGGGAATCGCCTTGGTGTGACCAACTACGAAAGTCACGATTCCCATAGTGAAACACAGAGCGAAGTTAGAAAAAGAATCTTTATTCAGCTGCCTCTAAATAGAGAGCTGAGTCCACCTCCTTACAGGACTCCTTAAATGAAGGGATCTTTGTTCTGCTCTGGACAGCTGCTGTAACCAGAACCAGGTAGAGCATTTTTGCATTCACCGCAACACCAAACGACCCAAGATTGGAGAGCAGAACAAGGACTTTCCATTACCGGGTGAAGTCCACTGAGTGTGGGAAACATTTGCTGTCCTTTGACCTTAATTATTATACTTCAAAATTAACTACCAAAACATGTGGCTTGCATACACACATGCACAGATAACCCCATCACCCCAACCCTCACCTGTCAACACCATGAATAGGATCCAAATCTGTAGGAAACCCAACTAGCAGGACAAATCTGTACACATTTTACTGATAGGTGAGCTGAGGTCACACTTTACACTGTTCACCAATTCTCCATTAATCTGAGCTCTTTTTGGAGCCAGGAAACTTTCCCTTTTCCCCCATTGTGCTAAATGGATAGACCAGTTCCCAACTAAAACACTACAGATCCAATTTATAGATAAATCATAAGATGATGGAAGTAAATTCACTTCTCTCTACATAACTTCT
Source organism: Maylandia zebra (assembly GCF_041146795.1). Lineage (NCBI taxonomy): Eukaryota > Metazoa > Chordata > Actinopteri > Cichliformes > Cichlidae > Maylandia > Maylandia zebra. The sequence goes on along the minus strand of NC_135172.1, from coordinate 25,436,748 downwards.
CCTTAACTAATATAATTGTAATAAAAATTACATTTTTGCAATAATGCCATCTCTTTACACGTTTCTGTGTCTCTCGTGACTGAATCGAGGCAGCTTAAAACATTACTTCATGTCTGTGTTGACGTCACCCACCGTCCTAGGAAGCACTGCCACAGCGGTCTGTTCTGCGAGGCCAGCTCAGAGTCTTTGGCCCCGAACAACTTTGCCAGCAACCGTACAACAGCAAGACGCTCCTCACCATCATTGCTCTGCAAACACAACACACACACACACTTATTTTTAATACCGGCTGCAGCTTTTATCTTGAAGCTGTTATTAATACTGTTCATATCTTGTGCTCAGACCCATTTCACATACTGCTGCACACACAGAGCAGCGCGTGTGTTTCAGCCACTCCCTTGAAGACAGTTTTATTTTAAAGTATGAATTTTTTTTCCCACTTGTTGGTCACTCATTCTAACAGTATCTACAGAAACGGCTCAGTTATGACGGCAGACTCAATACAGAGGTGGCTTACTGTGATGGTGTAAAGGTACTGGGCACTCAAAGAGTCATGTCATGACCAAAAACGACTTCATACAAGAAAAGCTGGTCTTCAAAAACATCTGCGTGACAAACAAAACAACTGAGCATCTAACTAAGAAAAGGAAAAGTGAATGAAAGATAACAGACGAGTCATTACTCAGTGGTGATGCAAGATGAAACCTCAGTGATGCACTGATATCTCAGCCAAGAGTGCGTTTTGGCAGATATCGCCTTGCTGACTGATATCAAACATGACGAGGTTTACTGATGTCTGTGGCTGATGTTTATCGGCTCTACCACATGACTCTTGCTCTCGCTAAATTTTCAGAGCTCATTGGATGACAAACTGAAATATATTAAAGCAGGTCATATTTTATGATGAAGATTTCTTGTTCTAAAGAACAAGATCACAGAGCAAGCGACGGAAATCAGCTTTCGCTGAAGGGTGGCTGGCCTCTCCCTTAGGGTGATGAGTTCAGTTATTTGAGACATCCACATTGAAAGGAGTCAGTTAAGGTTTAACAAGGATGCCTCCCAGGTGAGGTGTTTTGGATATGTCCCACCGGGAGGTGGCCCAGGACATGCTGGAGAGATATCTCTCAACATGTCTGGCAACATCTGTGTGTTCCCCCAGATAAACTAGAGGTGGCTGGGGAGAGGGAGGTCTGGGCTTCTCTGCTTAGGCTGATGCTCCTGCAATTTGCCCCAGATAAGCAGAAGAAAATGGATGGATGGATGATTTTTAATAATAATAATAATAATAATAATAATAATAATAATAATGGATTGCATTTATATAGCGCTTTTCTAGGCACCCAAAGCGCTTTACAATGCCACTATTCATTCTCTCTCGCATTCACACACTGGTGGAGGCAGCTACAGTTGTAGCCACAGCTGCCCTGGGGCAGACTGACAGAAGCGAGGCTGCCATATCGCACCATCGGCCCCTCTGGCCAACACCAGTAGGCGGTAGGTGAAGTGTCTTGCCCAAGGACACAACGACCAGGAAAGACAGAGCTGGGGATCGAACTGGCAACCTTCCAGTTACAAGATGAGCTTCCCAACCCCCTGAACCACGGACGCCCACCACGGACGATTTTTAAGGAAAATGAACAGGATAAAATAAAGGTACCAGCTGCCAAATTGTGAACATAAGTACTCCCAAAGAGAGTCACAAATGGCTGCATTGATATGTAAAATTGCTGAACTCACAACGGTCAGTAAGAGAGAAAAGGTTTATGCAAAGAAATACTTTAATATTATTTATTTCATGCCTCCTTATGTGTTCTGAAAACCAGGTTTAATGAAATTATCGATATTTTCATATGAAGATTCTGCCACGTTATATTAGAGGAAGCAAACAAAGCCTTGGCCACTAGCCTCAAGCAGAACTGAGTGGCCAACAGAGGTCTGTAAGCTCACTTCTTTCTAAATCTAATTCAAACCATTAGCCTGCACTCCTCAAGGGACATGAAGGTAATGAATTACATTCTGCACAGGCCCCTTCTGGAGCCAGAAAAAGATTTATGCTACTTAAAAAACAAAAACAAATCTCATTAAGATGAATCTAGATTAGTCAAATACAGTCCTCCGCTTTTCCTTTAACCTTCAGTAAGTTGACAACCCATTAAACACCAACACCACAAAGGTTAAATAATATTAAAAATGCATACTGTTAATCAACAACAGGGTTAAAGTCTGTTTTGTGATTGTTGTCTTCACCTTAAGCTTGAACTCCAGCTGTGGCATGACAGAGGTAAGCAGCATAGGATCAATGGCAAACAGTTCCTGGATGAGGTCAAAGACGTGCTCTGATAAATCGCTGACTGATGACTTGCCCATCACTAAAACCTGATTGAAGAACTAAAGATGAAAAATAAAACACTGCATTAGATTAAAAAAAACAAAACGTTAGAGACACTGAAATTTAAACGAACCAAATACAAGGGAGAAGGTGCAAGTAAAACATTAAAATATGCAACTGAGTGCAGGACGCTACGCACATTTGCAATACATGTCTCGATGGTCTGGACAGTCCTCTTCAGCAGAGTCTTAGCAAGATCATATGCTTGCTTGTTCAGATTCTGTTCCAAAGAAGGTGAAAAATGAAAATTAAATCCGGTGAAGTGTATTATTCTTTTGATTTTATATTGTACATTGCTATGTTATTTGCTGTTTACCTTGTGTGCAGGGATGAGATTAATGAGGATGGTGTCCAGCAGCTCCTGTGTGACACCATCTCCCTCCATGATGATAGAACTCATCAGATCCAACATGTGCATCTGTACCTTGTGGTTATGGCTGTTACTATGAAGGAAGAAAGACAGAAATCCTTTCAGTGTAATAACAGGAGGAATAATTAAACAAACAAAAATAAAAACAATAATAATGATAATCAAAAACTAACTATAAACAATTGATACAGTGTTTATTATAATCCCATTTAGTAGTAAAATCTAAAAGCATACATGTCTTTATGCTAAAATAAATCACATCTATCGGTTTTCCTTCAAGTTACATATTTTAAACTCTGGTGTAAAAAGAGTTTGACAGACTCGAGCAATAACAAAAGTCTTTACTTGATAACAGAGAAGAGTGTTTTGAAAAGCTGGATGAAGATCTCATTGCAGTCCTCCAGCTCAAAGCAAATGTTGTACGACTTCACCCAAGCCAGGTTCTATAGAAAACAACAAAGCCATAAATGTTACTGTTTTTTTTTAGCAGTTAATACTATTACCACGTACTTTACCTTGAACTAAAATCCATGAACACACTGACTGTGTATGGTTAAAAGCTTATGATACTATCAAATATTTACTATTAAATATGACAACGCAAAGTAACATATCCTGCTATTTCAGTAGCTGGAAACAGAGAATGGAAATTTTCCATGAAAACAGATTAAATTATTAATTACTTTTTTTTTTTGTTAGTCACCCAAACTGTTTTAGCTCCAAACATAAACAGTGATCTCTCCTTTAGCACCTTACCTCCAGCAGGTAGAAGTATCGGTTAAACTGAGGACTCTTGGTGTCTTCTAGTCCCTTTAACTGTCTAGTGATGAAGAGGAAGATGTCCTAGGGAATTTTGGGAATTGAGTTAGTGCTGTTGAGTACACACAAGTTTCACAGTAGTAGTGACAAAGGTGATCAATGGAGGGCTTGCAACCAATATTCACTTGAGGTGTGCATCATGGTAAAATAACTTTGCCGTGGTTTTGAATGAAAGAACTAGACGTCAACGCTGTAATCTTGCTGCAAATTCAACCATGCCATTAATTCACAACTCAATTTTGTTTACTTTTGATTAGACCTGGGCGATAGAACGATAACGATATGTATCGCGATATAACTTTTACTCGATAGAGAAATTAAGCTATCGCGATAGACTTCGCCGCTCTGGTCAGCCAATCCAAACTAAGTAGCGCAGAGCCGAACCAATCACAGCCGCAGCGTCACGTCGCGTGACTTGTTACGTACAGCACAAGTGCCAAGCCGCACGTGTGTTTGTTTGGGAAGCAGGCAGTGGGTAATGGAGCCAGCGCGTAATGGAGGAAATGAGTGTGCCGACTAGAAAAATCAACCGAGCGTGACCGAAGAGAAAACAGATGACGGTTCCAATGCCGGAGAGATTGTCGAACGGAAGAGCCATAGAAGTTCCGTAGTGTGAAGGTATTTCGGCTATTTCAAGTCTGACAAAAAACAGAGTAGCGTGCACTGTAAATTGTGCCGAAAGCAAGTCTGGAAATACAATAAACTGGTGCATGCGTCACACTGTGCGCCACGTTATTGTTTCGGTGAAATGAATTTCTACAATACTGTTACTGTTAATTCTACTCTCTGCAGTGTTTAAATGCTTAAATATACACAGTTACTGTCCGTCCACACATACGACTCGGTTCTGCTTCTATGCCCCAGCTTTGTTTACTTTTTCCCACCGAGGCTTCTAGACTTCTGATTGGCCAACATTTCTGCACGGTTAGGAATCTAGCGCCACCTGCTGCTTTGGCATGTTCATAGCAGCGTTTTCCTTCATTTCTGCCTTTATGTGTGGACGGGATTATTTTTTAAAACGAAAACGGAAAATCTCCGTTTTCAAAAACACCCGTGTACGTGTGGACGTAGCCTCAGTCTCTGACTGGAAGCGCTAATTCGTCATTCGGCTTTTGTCAGACTAAAGTAACTGTTAAAACTGTTTGAAAAGCTAAGCTATACAACAAGGAGAGATTGAGAATTTCCTTTAAGTTCTCAGTTTATTTGATACTGACAAAAGTTAGTTTTGTCTGTTCTTCTGTAAAACAAACTAAGATTTATTTTTAGAATTAATATTTTGTTTCTAAGTGGAATTGACAATTTAGTCTGTTTCGTTTGTTCTATTTTGAAACTTAAACGCTTTAGCGGCTGCCTTTTGTGTAGTTTGCAATATTTGCCTTTATTTATCTGAAAAAGTCTCATGTTCCTTAAGTACATCTACCCTGTTGAACTTATTATGGGAAATAAATATTTAAATCAAAACAAGCTGCTGATTATTTCACATTTTACTTGTGAGCAACGGCACATTTAAATCTTACAAATATAGTTATTTGGCTTATATCGTGATAGATATCGTTATCGCCTGAAATGAAAAAAACATATCGTGATATGAAAAAATCTCATATCGCCCAGCTCTACTTTTGATGTAAAATGATATTAATGGACTCAATAAGATCTGAGCACATTTTTAAAGGGGTATGCACAATTACTAAACTTAGAGATTAAGCTTTGGTCCCTCACTAGTAAGGGCAATGTGTAACCGCATGTGGTGCAGGTGTTAACCCATCAGGAAAGAAACCCACTGACGCTAACAGTTTTAACATTAGCCACACCCCAGCAAACCAATATGACCCTGCGTGTGTGCATGAGATCACAGTAGACGCACATTTCAGGGTCATTTTGGTTCACCATAAACTAGCAATCAAACACACTCAACTATTAGCCAGGAAACAGGCCAATAAGTGAACAAAAGTCAATATTTTGATTTAGTCCATAAATTTGATGACAGCTGTCATTTCAACTTGTCTAATCATCAAAAATCTGGACTACTATAAGACTCCCTTGAAGACAGTGTTCAGTCCAAGGTTGGTATCTAACCTTGAGTTTATCATGGGAGGTATAGGGAGCCTCAGGGGCATAGATCCTGAAGATATCAGCCAGGCAGCAGGCCACTAGTAGCCGAACATCTTTATTGGGGTTCCTAAGGAAGAACTCTGATGCAAGGTGGAGTGCCAGGCCGAGGTATTGCTGCTTTTCCTCTTCTGAGTCTTGATCCATGTCCATGTATGTCTTCACCACCATCTGTTAAACAGAGAGACAAGGGTGGAGGTTGAAATGGTGGATGCATGCATTTAAAAAAAATAAAGCAAGTGGAATATTTCAATGTTTCAATACAAAATACAAAATATAGTTGCTTGTGTTTCCAGTGTTTTTGTCATAGAAAAAAAAGGTATGTAAAAAGTATGAGGTGAGCTACATCTTACCCAAACCTTCTACTACAGACCTTCTGGCTAACAGCAACATCTCTAAGCCAATGGGGAATGCGCCCTAAGAAGTTCTACAAAAATTGCTGAATGGCCTTTACATACAATGCAATTGTAATGTAATTAATCCCCTTAATAGAAAAGCAGTCTCACCAAAACATCCACCAGAGAGAGCAGACAGGTTACTTTTCATCTGTATGACATAAGACAGGTACTGCCATGAGAGGCACACGTTTTCCTTATCCATTTATGAGTTTCTCCTCTACAAACATTTGCAATGTACTTTGTGATGTATGGCTGACCACTAGACCAGCTACACCTGCAAATGAACAACAACTCCACTGTCTTGGATTGCAGCTGATAAAGGTAGTCATTGTTTTGCTCTGGAGCCCAACAAAGCCGAGCTCCAAGACGGTTACCCTGGACTACATCTAACCCAGAGATGATGTCTTCTTTAGCAAAGCAGCTGGATAATAATATGGACCACCACATCAGCAACCTGCTCAGCAGGCTAGCAAATATAGAAATTGGGACGGGCTTTAAAACAAGAAAGACCAAATTATTGATGCACGGCATCATTATCTTCGAACATTTAAGGAAACAGAGGTACCAATGACAAGAGGTACCAATGCTGTGGGTTATAAAGAGTTAAATGACTAATATAAAAAGACAACTTGAGTAGAAAGTGGCAGCTTTCCAGCACTCATCGGTGTTGATGTTGTCGTTGCCCTTTGGATTATCACACAACACAAACATAAACTTCAGTTGAGGACCTTTTTATTTCTCAGTAAAATGAAACACTGGCTTCTCAAGCTTATCTTCACACCAGTCTTATCAATCCAATGACTTTTTACAGCTACGATATCTCTCTTTAAGCTGCTGCTTCCTCTGTGCGTGAGTGTTTATGTGTATGAGAGCCAGCTGAAGCATAGCAGTAGAGCTCAATAACCAGCCAGCAGGGGTGGGGGATGGGCCAAGAGCTCCAACAGACTGCAGAGCACCACAATTACTCTTACAGACAGACACACACATACACACCTTTCACTCCTACACACACTCGCACATGCACCCCAAGCTTCTCTACTCTCTGTTGAAACACTCGCTACTCAGAGCTGAGGCCCTCCACGCTAAATGTGTGGGACTGTTTACTTGCATTTCTGCAACCTAAATATAACAAAATCTCTAGTTCAGTGATAAAATGTAAGTGACGCATTTTCAAATAACTGCTAAACCAAGTTCTTGACTCTTGAATCTACAACTGCTAAACGTCAGGCGAAAATTAGGCTGAAGTCCTTTCAGCTCAAAACCTTTCTGTGTATATACAAAGGCAGCTATTAATGAAGCTTTACCTACCTTAATTTTAACAGTCACAGGTCTTTAATCAGGTGCATCATCAATCAAATCTGATACGGACGTTTGCTCTCTTTACTACAAATTAAACATCTACCATCTGTGCTGTTCCAGTTTTTCCTCATTATTTTCAATCAAGAATGCTCTGAGTAGTGTGTGTCCTTGTTATGATTAAGCCACAACTTTATCCTCTAACATGTTTATTTCAACTCCTTCCTCTTAAGAGTCTGTTTGGAGAACAAATGCATAGTGAGGGCCTTGTAGTGTAGTGTTACTGTGGACTATTCGTCATGATTACAACAAAACTAAAAGGCACGTGGACATTTACAGAGGTTCACTTTGACCACCTAAAGCATACAGACCCAAGTGGGCTATGGATGCCTTAAGTATGGTGTGGCGCCCTGAGTATTTTGCGCATTAAGAACAAGTCTCAGATGTGTTCCTTATGTGTTCGTGCCCACCCCCCATCATCATTTTTTGCTATTTGTTGTGACAATAGTTTGCATCATAACACAGAGCGAAAAGCTCATTTGCTCCCACCTGATGTGATGTTAGGGCGATATTTAGTTTCGCCAGTAGGTGGCAGTGGCGGCTCAGCCAAACGGGTAACTGGCAAAATAATCCTTCACAAAAGTAACGCAGGCCAGTTATTACAATGGAAGCCGCCAGTAACACTGAATTGTTTTGCTGTGTTTCAGGTGAGAGCAATATACGAGAACTACATACATTTATGTAAAGTTGATGCTTATTTAACATGTTTGGAGTGTAATTCTTGTTTATATGGTGTTTAATGTGAGCGAATAAGGGAGTTGTTTCACGTTATCTGTGGGTAAGGCTAGTAACATTTGTGCGTTAGCTAAGTCATGTTAGCCTCCTGCATTAATCTCTGTAACCGTGTTGTCCCATCAGTAAGGTGAAAGGAAACTATTAGCTGGTTTCAGTTAAAGTTATAGGAGATAGACCAGCCAGTACATGTTATGTTGTCTATTGTTACTGGTCATTTTCTCTGTGTGTTAAGGGCTGATTAATACGTGGCCATTACACGTAATGCCACAAAAGTAACGCAGGCCAGTTATTACAATGGAAGCCGCCAGTAACACTGAATTGTTTTGCTGTGTTTCAGCGCAATAAATCTTCATGTGCACCTGAATGAACCCTGTCGTCCTTCAGTGTGTAACATAATTTGGCGAGCCAGCCAGGAGCATATTTCCTGCTCCAGACAAGAACCTAGAACACATTAAATCAACATCTGGTAAAGATGGAACAACTACAGGATGAGATCAGCACAGCCTTGTGGACACTTGGGAAACCCGAACTCACCAAGGTATGCCAGCATCTTAAGTGCAGCGAACCAGCAGGGGTGGGTTTTAAAGGACAGTCCCGACGTGCTCTGATTCGGCTGGCAGAAAGTACTCTGGATGAGATTGAAAAAACAGAGGAATCTGAAGTGTTTCAGCAGTTCATCCGTGATCTCCAGTCATTCATACAGTCATTACAAGAACATCCTGTAGCTGAAATGGAGATACAACGAGCAGAGCTCAGTGAGATAGAAAGACTGAAACAAGAGTACAGTCAGCTCCAACAAGCTCAAGCAGAAGCACGACGTGTTCTGGAAGAAAAAATTGAAGCGTTGGGGACCGAGTTTAGAGGTGCAGCTGGGATAAGTGAAAAACAAGTAAGTCAGCCTGCACCCTTTACTACACCAGAAGTGACTCTGAGAAAAGACTTTCGGATCTGGGGTCAGATCGGGGAAGCAGGACAAAAAGACAAGTTATCTTTCACTAGCTTGACCAACCAAATTGATTCCGGGCTTAAGAAAGGCTACTCAGAGACTGAAATCATTGAAGCTGTGATTAAGGCAGTAAGCCCTGGCCTTCACCTTCGAGACTTGCTGGAAGTGAAGCGTGACCTCACACTTCCCACACTAAGAACTATATTACGGGGACATTACAAAGTAGACTCGTCAGCTGACCTGCTTCATCAACTCATGAGCATATCTCAAGACCCCAAAGAATCTGCTCAGTGCTTTCTGTTCAGGGCAATAGAACTCAGAGAGAAATTGCTCTGGAAGTCTGGTGATGACGATGAAGGGGAGCAGTTCAGCCCAGACTTAATTCAGCGCAAGTTCCTGCACTCATTAGAGACTGGCCTCCTCAGTGAAGCCGTGAAGTTTCAGTTAAAGCCTTATCGATGAAACTCAGACAAAGGGGGGTGAAGGAGGTGCCACAAAGAAAAAGCAAGGACAGAATAAGGGCCTGGATTCAGAGACAGCTAAGCTGATTGAAGGCCTGAAAGCTGATGTGCTTGAAGTAAAGAAAATGTTTAATGAGACTTTGGAAGCAACAAAAGTAAGGTCAAGTATGGACAGTCGGTTCTCTCCTACAACAAGACGTGCTAGAGGTTGCCAAATGTGCAGAGAGGCTCAGCTTGGTGATCTGTGTAGACACTGCTACCGCTGTGGTCAGGAGGGTCACCTTTCCCGAGGGTGCAGGCAGGCTAGGATCACCCAGGGAAACGGGAGGGGGCTACTGAGCCGGGACCCACAGTAGCCCACTCATCACCCAGGTCCCAGGTAGATCCTGTCTATGTGCAAAACACCTCGCATCAACAAGCACCACAAAATGATTCCACACGCACTGAAACTGGCCCAAAAGAGCCAAACAGCAACAAATTGACAAGTGATACATCTAATGGTTATATACCCTCACAACGGCAAACCAAGCTCATCAGTCTCATTGGGAAAAGATGCACAGTTCAGTGCCACCTAGATAAGGTACCAGTAGAGGCCCTGTGGGACACTGGAGCTCAGGCAAGTCTGATTAACAATGAATGGCGAGAACAACACCTACCACACAGCACTGTCAGGCCACTTGCTGAGCTGTTGGGAACAGAACCTCTAGTGGCTTTAGCAGCTAATGGTAGTGAAATCCCATATGATGGGTGGGTAGAGACAGAATTCTATTTGGACTGTAACCCTGAAAATTGTCTTCTAGTCCCAATGCTTGTATCCAGTGACCCCAATGTTGCACAACTGCCCATTATTGGATTTAATGTAATAGAGGAAGTTGTGAGTAAATGGGGCAAGCGACAACCAAGCTCACGCAACGTTCAAAAAATCAGCCAAATCCTCTCAGTATCAGTACACACTGCTAAATCAGTACTAAAACTATTGCAGTCACCAGACCAAAACCAAAGTGTGGGCACAGTATTGGCAGGAAAGAGGGGACTATGTCTGGCTGCTGAACAGATTACCACGACATATGTCCGTGCACATATTGGAGCCCAGTTTTCAGGACACAGTCTGTTATTTGTCCCGAATGAACCATCACAGTTGCCTGAGGGTCTTGTCATTCAAGAGGGACTGGTCACAATAATGGAGGGCAGGTCAGTGTACATCCCAGTCGCGATAGCTAATACCAACAAGCGGGATGTCAACTTAATTCCTCACACTGTTCTGGGACATCTGGAAGAAATAAAAGCAGTGTACCCCATCACCCCTGAAAAGACACAAGACTCAGTAGAGCAGATTTCATCACAGCCTCCTATACAGGTGAATGAGGTGATGAACACACCCTCCTCCAGCCATAAGCCACCTCAGTGGGACCCTCCAGTTAAGTTGGACCATCTCAGGGAAAATGAACAACAAACGGTGAGACAGCTGTTAAGAGAGGAATGTCATGCTTTTGCTTATGATGATAAAGATGTTGGGTGCATCCCCAGTTTAAACATGCACATCACATTGCATGACACAACACCTGTTCGAAAGACCTACATATCTGTGCCAAAGCCTCTGCACCAAGAGGTGAAAGACTATCTTCAAGACCTGCTGAACCGTGGGTGGATTTCAGAGTCTAGGTCACCCTACTCGTCTCCAATCGTCTGTGTTCGGAAGAAGTCGGGTGAATTGAGATTGTGCTGTGATTACAGGGAACTCAACCGGAAGTCAGTACCAGACAGACACCCAATTCCCAGAATTCAGGATATGCTAGATTCCCTTCATGGCAGCTCCTGGTTCTCTGTTCTTGATCAGGGGAAAGCATACCATCAGGGGTTCCTGGACCCTGAAAGTCGCCCCCTGACAGCCTTCATCACACCTTGGGGCTTGTACCAGTGGAACCGCATACCCTTTGGCCTCAGCTCGGCCCCAGCAGAGTTTCAGCGGAGCATGGAGGACTGTTTAAGGGGACTGCGGGATGTAATCTGTCAGCCATATTTGGACGACAACCTAGTCCACTCTACTTCATTTGATACTCATCTTGAACACATCAGAGCCGTCCTTCAGAGATACCAAAAACATGGTGTCAAACTCAGCCCACAGAAATGTGACATCTTCAAGAGAAAGGTACGTTTCCTTGGTCGGATGGTGTCCGAAGAGGGATATACCATGGACCCAGCGGAAATAGTCCCTGTACAAGCTCTCAGAGACAAACCACCATCCACAGTGGGGGAACTGAGTCGGGTCCTAGGATTCCTGTCCTACTATAGATCCTATATCCCAAACTTTTCAAAAGTGGCAAAACCCCTGTACCAGTTGCTGACACTGCCTCCAGATAAAGCACCGCCACCAGTGCCCAGGACAAAGGGGAAAGTGGTTAAGACAAAACCGAAAGGTCGACCACCGCCTAACACACCCATTAAATGGACTGAGAGCCATCAAAATGCCTTAAATGAGTTGACTGATTGTCTAACACAGCCACCTATTTTGGGTTACACTGATTTCTCAGAGCCCTTTGTACTCCATTGTGATGCCTCACAACAGGGCCTGGGAGCTGTGTTATACCAAAAGCAAGCAGGCAAGATGAAGGTCATTGCATATGGCTCAAGGACATTAACACCCCCTGAGAAAAACTATCATATGCATTCGGGAAAGCTGGAATTCTTGGCTTTAAAATGGGCAGTCTGTGAACGCTTTCGGGACTACCTATATTACGCCCCACATTTTGTTGTCTACACAGACAATAACCCTTTGACATATGTCCTTACGACAGCAAAGCTGAACGCCACAGGCCACCGCTGGGTGAGTGAACTGGCTGACTTCAACTTTACTATCAAATACCGGCCAGGGAAGAAAAATGCTGATGCAGATGGCCTATCCCGCTTACCACTAAACATTGAGCAGTATATGGCACAGTGCACATCAGAAGTCAAACAGGGTGTCGCTAGAGCTGCTGTTGAAAGTGCAGTATTGCAGAGGGAGAATCTGCTGCATGAAACTGTTGTTGTCAGCCTGAGTGCCGTCAGTTTAGTGCAAGACGCGGTCACACTGTCTGCTGGAAAGTCTCTGTCACCCGAGGAAATCCGAGTGAGTCAGGAGAAAGATCCCATCATTAGTCGCTTTTTACAACACAAAATCAACAACTACTTACCAAAAGGTCGTGCCCTAACAGCAGAACCCCCTGATGTCAGAATCTTGCTGAGGCAGTGGAGCAGAGTGCACATAAATGATGATGGGGTCCTCTATAGGAGAGTGAAAGGCAGAGATCAGCTTCTTCTCCCTAAAGAGCATCGTGACACTGTGTTCAGGGAACTGCACAAAGAGATGGGACATTTGGGGACAGAAAGAACTCTGTGTTTGATAAGGGACAGGTTCTACTGGCCTCGAATGCAAAGCGATGTGGAGCATTTTGTAATGCATGCCTGCGAATGCCTCAAGAGAAAGCGGCCAAGTAAGATTACCAGGGCCCCACTGACCACCATTACAACGACATTCCCATTTGAGCTTGTGTCCATAGACTTTTTGCACCTTGAGACTTGTAAACAGGGATATGAGTACATACTGGTAGTGATGGACCACTTCACACGTTTTGCACAAGCTTATGCAACAAAAAACAAATCTGCAAAAACAGTGGTGGATAAGGTCTTCAATCACTTTGCTCTGAACTTTGGTTTCCCAGCACGAATCCACCATGACATGGGCAGGGAATTTGAGAATCAGATGTTTTCCCAGTTGCAGAAAGTCTGTGGTTTACGTGGCTCTCACACTACCCCATACCATCCACAAGGAAATGGGCAAGTGGAGCGTTTCAACAGAACTTTGTTGTCCATGTTGAGAACACTAACTGACCTTGAAAAAGCAGACTGGAAGGAATCATTGACAAAAGTGGTGCACGCCTACAACTGCACTCGGAATGAGGCTACTGGGTTTTCCCCGTACTATTTGTTGTTTGGCCGTACTCCAAGACTTCCTATAGACATCTTGTTCAACTTGCCTTCACAGGAACAGCAATTAAGCTACGAGGAGTATGTGACAAAATGGCAATCCCGAATGAAGGAGGCCTATGAGATTGCATCTATGGCAGCCCAGAAAGAAGCTTCGAGAGGTAAACATTATTACAACCGTAAGACCTACGGAGCTCAACTTCATCCGGGGAACAGAGTCCTGCTCCGCAACCTCAAGGAGAGAGGAGGCCCAGGCAAGCTTCGGTCATACTGGGAGGATACAGTGTATGTGGTGGTGAGTCAAAAAAGCCCTGACATCCCAGTTTACGAGATCAAGCCAGAGAGGGGAGGAAAAAGCCGCACAGTACACAGGAACCTGTTGCTTCCATGTGACAGTCTACCTGTAGAAAAACCACACAGACAGGAGCAAAACGAAAAAAGAAAAAGCCTGAGACAAAAAGGGGTAGAAGCTCAACAACAGCTACTACAACAAGACACAGACGTGGAGAGTGAGGATGAGGGTGAGCTTGTGTGGAGGTTTCCACAGCAAAACAGTACCACCACCATTATCCCTCCAACCCTGGAATCTCTGGTGGGTGAACAACAACTGGGGGAGCCTCAAACAGCTGACTTCGACCCTTTCTTACAGGACCACAGAGAGATACACGAACCTGAGTTGCAGACAGCAGAGCAACATTACAACCACCAGGAGTCACAGGATGAACAACAAGATGAGCAAGGAGACAGTGACTCCAACAGTGAACTAGGGTTGTCACCTGTCCTCAGACACCCCAAGAGAGAGCGACGTCAGCCCAAAATGCTGACATATGATATATTAGGACAACCCACAGTCAGACAAGCTGATATGGACAGTGTTAAGATGGGAGCTATTTGCACCCAGAGACTGTGGAGGCCTTGGTGGCCTGAAGATATACCAGCAAGGTGTGAGAGACAGTAATAAGAAACTGATCCAAAATGAAGACATTAACATGAACATTGTGACAAGCAGAATAGAGCAAACGTAGCACCAACAGACAATGGACAGAATCTAACACTCATTCTTATGGTGTGTGCTAACTTGTCACATGCTGAACATATGATGATGATGACCATCTGTAAAAGATGCCTTGATATGTAAACAAAGTTAAGTGTGGTAACAGACTAGTGTATTGTTGGCCGAATATTGAGTCTGGTTACAGTCAGAAATTCAGAGTAACATGATGAACTTGTTTACTAACCTTGAGGGAGAAAAAATGGTTACTTGGCACAACAAGATTCATGATTAGCTTCTACCATGACTTTTAATTTGCTGAATGCAAATTGTTGTACTGCAATGTTTCATTGAACAGATGTCAGAAGCATGTGTAACCATAATTGTTACCTAGGGATAGGTATACTAATAGTACACAAGAAATGTACTGACAACGGCAAACATGTTCAAAGAGTTTAGGAAAAAATAGACGGAAGCCTTTTTTTCCCTCTTTCTTTCTTTTTTTATTAAGTAGGGGAGGGTGTGGCGCCCTGAGTATTTTGCGCATTAAGAACAAGTCTCAGATGTGTTCCTTATGTGTTCGTGCCCACCCCCCATCATCATTTTTTGCTATTTGTTGTGACAATAGTTTGCATCATAACACAGAGCGAAAAGCTCATTTGCTCCCACCTGATGTGATGTTAGGGCGATATTTAGTTTCGCCAGTAGGTGGCAGTGGCGGCTCAGCCAAACGGGTAACTGGCAAAATAATCCTTCACAAAAGTAACGCAGGCCAGTTATTACAATGGAAGCCGCCAGTAACACTGAATTGTTTTGCTGTGTTTCAGGTGAGAGCAATATACGAGAACTACATACATTTATGTAAAGTTGATGCTTATTTAACATGTTTGGAGTGTAATTCTTGTTTATATGGTGTTTAATGTGAGCGAATAAGGGAGTTGTTTCACGTTATCTGTGGGTAAGGCTAGTAACATTTGTGCGTTAGCTAAGTCATGTTAGCCTCCTGCATTAATCTCTGTAACCGTGTTGTCCCATCAGTAAGGTGAAAGGAAACTATTAGCTGGTTTCAGTTAAAGTTATAGGAGATAGACCAGCCAGTACATGTTATGTTGTCTATTGTTACTGGTCATTTTCTCTGTGTGTTAAGGGCTGATTAATACGTGGCCATTACACGTAATGCCACAAAAGTAACGCAGGCCAGTTATTACAATGGAAGCCGCCAGTAACACTGAATTGTTTTGCTGTGTTTCAGCGCAATAAATCTTCATGTGCACCTGAATGAACCCTGTCGTCCTTCAGTGTGTAACAATAACACTGATGTAACAAGTACAAAGAGGACAGTAGAAACAGTGAAGCCAGGTCAAGTACAATGTTTTACTCAAATCATCCAAGACCACAAGTTCTACTCTTGTGCAAATCTAATGTGTAAAACACCAGCCAGAGTTCATTATCAAACTAACTAATCAAAAAGTCCAAGAGCCACATTTATAGCCACTCCCATTCATTGCACGTCAGCATGTTGGTTATGAATTTCTACAGACAAAAAACAGAAGCTTTCTCTAAATAGACTAATGGCTACTTTTGAAGCAGCCTGAGACAGTAGCCACCTCCACATATAGAGATGACTGACAAGAGCTCAGAGTAGTTTTCACACATGAACTCCTTTCAATGAGAACCAGGTCTGTCCTTTCTCACATGCAGTACACAACAGGAAGTAGTCCACTTCAGACGCATTTTGACAACTGGAAATATTCTGTGTGGTTTGACAGGGCTGAGTGCAGCAGGAAGATACGTCACCCACTTTGAATAGATCTAACTGTTACTTGCACTGTGCTCACATGGGCTCATTTGTGGGAAGATCGCAGGTTAAAGACCGTTTAATGTCCAAACCAACTGCGCCAAACGTGTTCTCGCACGTCCCTCTGTTGGGTAACAATTAGAAACCCACAGAGCAGCGCATGTGTAAAGACATTTAGTGTCTAACGACACAACTTTTTAAATTTTATTCACATTTTACTCTTGTCTGTAGTGAGACTGTTGATTTTAACTGGTAACAAGTGCTGAAAATCTTCATGTTGGTGCTTTAGAAGTAAAATTTGGTTATAGTTTTATTTTTATAGTTACATTTTAAGGCCGATGGAATATTTTAATTAAGAAAACGCTTTTTAGAATTGGAAAAAACAACCAATAAGACATATTAAGGCGTGATGAATTTTTTATCTGCCTAGTAATTGCACCTCAAGTGTACCAAACATCACAGCTGCAACTTCAAAATCCAAGTCCTCCAAAACACTCTGTTTATGTGCTCAGCAGTTGACAAGTTGTCTTGTCAGATGCAGCTTGACAAGACTGTTTGCATGAAATTGCAGCAAGCAGCTGGTCACCTAGAGGTTGAACTTTCAACCACCTTAACCTCTAGTCTCCAAGTAATCAATTCGGACTGACTGCAATTACTCTGAGACAGACGAAGGCAAAGGTTTGCAAGTGTTTCTCATCCAGTTTATGAAGATTGTCAACAACCAGCTGTATTCTGGTTATGTCTCTATATAAACGCAAGAGCAAGATACTCTTATGACACTTCGAGCGACGCCATTGACCAGCCAATCACTGGCATGCTATCTGTCAACGTCACATTTTTGGATTACCTTGGACCACTTTGAACCCTGGCAGAGTAGGTACTAAAAAAGGACCTGTACCAGGTACTAGGGCTGCCACAATTAGTCGACTAGTCACGATTACGTCGACTATTAAAATCGTTGACGACTAATTTAATAGTCGACGCGTCGTTTGACGCTTTGTAAGATTCCAAAAGACGCAGGAATAAGTAGTAGAATTTAAGAGTGTAATAACGGACTGAAACAGAAGATGGCAGCACTGCATGTACAAGGATGCCAGCTGCCGTTAAACCCCGAAGAAGAAGCTGTGTCCCAGAATTCATAGCACGGCCCAGCTCAGTTTCCAACGATGGTGGCAGCTAGTTAGTTTTAATATTACTCCTATTTATTCTTTCTGAGTCAAATATCTGCTCAGTTTATCAAGACACCACATATTTTCAAAAGCGCTCCGACGTTTTCGGAGATGTCTGTTACGAGCCGGTGAGACCACCGGACTCCCGGCAAATCGTTTTCAAACCCACCGCCGTCTTTCGCTACTCAGGTTAAATATGATATATATATATATAAGTCACTTAGATAACTTAAAAATGTTATTGTTTGGCTTTTTTTAGTATTTTATTTGTTCCTGATTAAATCGGTTTGGCTGAGATTAAAGTTATAGTTTTTACACAGCTGAATAAACGTCAAGCAGATTAAACTTCACCGAAACAATCTGCAAATGTCATTAAAATTTAATAAACTCTCATGTTGTCTTTATTTTTAGTTAGCACATACCTTAAACACTTAAAGCTGTAAGCTAATGATCGTTAATAAGAGCAGATGCATGCTGGTGCATAGGGTTGGGCCATATTATACCGTTCACGGTAATACCGGTATAATGTTAGGCAACGATAGGAAAATGAAATATCGCGATAGAATATGAGTAAAACGCGCATGCGCAGTGGCTTTGTTTTCATATGCACATGGCCGATTGTTGAGTGAAACAAATGAACCAGAATTGGTTTGTAAAAATGGTGTAACTTCAGTGATGTGGAACTGGTTTGGTGTTTGTCCGTCAGATACATGACAAAGCACATTTTTTTGCAGAACATGCAAGCGGCCGTTGTTATTGTCATATTTGTCGGACTAAGATGCTCTTAAATCTGGGAGTAATCTGGGTCCTAAACCCCCTCTTCAGGTCAAACGAACACTGCAGCATCACTGAGAGTTAAAAACTGTCTAAATTCTTTCATCTTTAATAAAACGATCAGCATTGCTGCTTTACCAGGTGTAACTATGAAGTTTAACTTCCAGGCATCCATGAAAACAAAATTTATTACATTTAACGGAGTTAGAAGTTAGCAGGAAGCTAGCGGAAGTTAGCTCGCTAGTTTCGCTAGCATGTTCTGACTGAGAGACTGAGAGATTTCTGAAAAAAATCAAACGTACAGCTCTGCTATCACTTCCAACATAAATGAAGACAGGAAACTAAACAGCAGTGACGTTTATAGGGTTACTGAAGTTGGGCTAGCTGGTATTTAATGATGTGCTACGTGATCGCTAGCAACACAGCTATGTTAGCATAATATAAACAGTGAAGCTGGAGGACGAACACTAACACTTTTCCACTTAAAAAAGTTAACGTTAAGGTTTCTGATAGTTAGAGACAAATGCAATCGCATGGCAGGATGCTGTAAACGGACCAAACTTCAGTCAGAAGAACAACTGAGATAATCCATCCACAATACGAGGTTAGTCATTAATATACTGCAACAACATGGGAACAGAGCAGCTGCCAGAGAATTCAACATTAATGAATCAATGGTACAGAAGTGGAGGAAGCAAGAAGAATGAGTTTAATAAAGTTTGATTTATCTGACTTTGTTTCGCTTAATGTGCCTTATAATCCTGTGCACCTTATGGTCCGAAAAATACGTACTGCACACTGCAGTTTAATGTTGCAAAGCACCTCTTTTTAACTTCAGTGGATATTATACATGGTTATGCTCAGGATATGTCAGCCCATTTCTACTGGAAATGCCTTTTGGTTAAACTTTCAGCAAGGCATTTGCATTTGCACTGTTACATTTTTATAAAGCTTTAATGTACATAAAAAACAGCTTCTTGTTTAAGTGAAAATAAATGGAAGGTTGTCTTTTTGCGCTAGTAATGTTGTGGAGTTGTATTTTGTCTCGCATCAATTATATCGTCAGTTATATCGTTATCGCAAATTTTCAAATATATATCGTGATAAATATTTTTGGCCATATCGCCCTGCTCTACTGGTGCAATAAGCTGTATGTTTTATGTCCAATGGATGCACAATCTGATTAGTCGACTAATCGCAAAAATAATTGGTGACTAATCGACTATCAAAATAATCGTTTGTGGCAGCCCTACCAGACACTATGACCTAATGAAAAACCCTGAAAGCTGAAGTGAGTCATAGTGAACCGACCCAATTAGGTAGTAATAGAAAAGAGGTTTAAGTCGCAAATGTGAAATTCTGTGCATGCAGATGGCAATAGATCTGAAGTTTTTGTCAATTTATCAAAAACAGATTACAACTGCCAACTTGACTCAATCTTGTTGTATTACTTTCTTAACACACCTAAGGGCCTTTTTATGCTAGCCAAGTCACGATTTTGACATGACAACCTGTATCGCGAGACAATCTTTGTTGTGCGTCGGTCAGTTATGCACGTTTATCAGGGCGTTTAACGCAATATTGTCTGAGTGGCAACACCGATTGTTTAGGAGAATACCGCTGTGGCTTCTTGTGCCTTAACAACGGGCATAAATGTCTGCATCTGTATGATGATGTAACAGCGCTGAGAGAAGCAACCACTGTGGAGGGACACCTAAAGTTGCTTTGAAGGCATCAACGAACTGCGAGTGATCTCAGACCTGGTCCTCATCTTTGAAGCAACCATTTCAAAGGCAACAAGTACACAAGCTCATTGCATATAGTCACAATAACTGTGGTCACGCAATGGTCTCCAACAACAGTTTTTCCTAGTGTGACTGTAGAATAAAGAAATTTTTCGCAATTAGGTCATATGCATAGCATTGCTCTTGTTTGTGTTGTTGTTAGTCTTTCAGGCAACCACAGAGAGGACTGATGTCATAACATAAATAGCTGAAGTATTAAAAACAATAAAATCTGTCCCCTGCAGCTACTTTGTGGTTTTCATGCTGCTTCTTATGCACTTGTCTCCTTCTCTGCAAACTCCATTGTTGCCCCCTTTCCTGTTCAGGTCCACTTTTTGACCAGTCACCATTCGACCTACACATAGCCCAATGGAGATGGTGCTATGTGCTGTGGTCTTTGTGAAGGACTGCACACAAGCACATCTGCATAGGTTGCACACCCAAAATCCTTCTCTCCAAGTTGCCAAATACCCAAGCAAAAAACCACAGATAAGCAGATGCTGTACACGATGCTTTTTTAAATCTTAGTAACGGCATGTTACTAAGATTAACATTAACATTAACAGAAATAAAGACAAACAGTTCAAAACAAAAAACAAACAAAAAAAAAAAAAAAACTGTGGTGGTGAAAATAATGGTCAAAGTGCCAGCGCATGGTGGCAGAGTTTGACTCAAGCAGACTGTTCTTGCAGAGCCCATAAGGATGCATTGGATTTGAAGGTCACTAAAAGTCCCCAAACCAAAGCCATAAATGTTTGTTGGGAAGGACACATAACAACTTTAAAGTTGTTATGTGTCTTTATCAATAAAAAAAAGATATGTTATATGAAGCTTGTTTAAAATAAATAAATAGAAATAAAAACATTAATATTATCCCAACAACTTGAATAGGGTTTTATTACAGGATGAGATAGCCATTTTCCATTTGATTCATCTTTAAAGCCTGGCTAATACAGAGTCAGCTTGTAAGCTACTCCCACACATGAAGCATTTTGCTGCTCACAAAGTGAATGCAGCCATGTCAAAATAGGAGAAAATGAGTAAGGACAGATATTGGCACTGATTTTCCGTCTCCTTTAAATTCTGAATCACAACAAATTTTCTCAGTGCGTGCTTTAGACGTATCTGATGAATACCAACGTTGCATAAAGCATAACATTTTATCCTTGAAACTAGAGCTGGGCGATATATCGAGTTTTTAAAACATATCGATATATTTTTATACGAGATATAAGATGTGACAATATCCTTTATATCGATATAGCCTATGTTACATTATACTTATAGTTGTGGAGCTGCAAGTTTGCCTCTCTTTCGTCTACTTTTATCTCTACGCAACATTACTCCGCCTCGCCTCTATCCTTCACTGAACACAACTCCCCCTCCTCCCCCATCGCTTCACGTGCAGGCAGCGACAAGATGGACACGGCAAATCTCCGTTAACGAGTTACTGCGCATCACCCCATGCGTGGGGCTGGACGGCGTCAACGTGTTAACGAGCTAACCATGCTAACGAGCTAACCGCGCTAGTCCCTACGGGCTGCATTGCCTAAAATCCTTTCATTCTCTCAAAAGTTGACAGCGCGCCTTATGTATGAATTCTGGTTGTGCTTGATGGCCGCGAGCCGATTTTATGTGGAACACGGCGCTCAGCAATCTGTCAAAAATGTTTGAGTACGATTTTGGTCAGCTACGGAGCTGCACCGCTTGATAGATTGTCGGCGCATTACGGCTACCGAGGAGCCTCGCGGAGTGATACGTACTGTGCTTCAACGTAATATTACCGTATTGTGTGTGTATAAGGACCATAAATAGCACCTGTAAGAGACGTACGTGGTTATGAAGTGGATTTCAAACTCCAGGCTGTCAGTCACGCAGTAAAACTTGGAAATAGAGCTGCTGTGAAATCTGTCTGTCTTTGTTATTACGCTCAGCGTCTTTTAGTTTACATTTTGACTGCACAATTGTGAGCTCTTTGTTATGCACAAAAACAACATTGTTTTATTTTATTCATGGAGCATTATTATTTAATGAATGCTCATAATTTATTTTTGAGTAATTTTTCATGTACATCTGTGCTGTATGTTAATAAAAGTGCCTGTGTGACATCTGGGACACAGCTTTGACTAAGAACTCTCTTTTTGTTCTTACTTTATGGCTTAAA
Organism: Maylandia zebra; assembly: GCF_041146795.1. Lineage (NCBI taxonomy): Eukaryota > Metazoa > Chordata > Actinopteri > Cichliformes > Cichlidae > Maylandia > Maylandia zebra. The sequence goes on along the minus strand of NC_135172.1, from coordinate 25,414,519 downwards.
AAAATATCGAGATATATATCTTATATCGCCATCCAGCTAAAAAATATCGAGATATGAATTTTGGGTCATATCGCCCAGCCCTACTTGAAACCTGAATTTCTTCAAGAAATAGGCACCACTGCTATTTTTTTTAAACATGCCTTAAGTGTAAAGCCATTTCTCAGTTATTAAACAGCCAAACCCAGGTTTTGTTTTTTTTTTAGTAAATTCTAAAATGAGGCATGTTGATATTTTTTAGGACTACATGTACAAAATAAATGCTCAGTAGTAATAAAAGGCATTTAAAAAAAATACAGCTACATAAGCACTGCACGTACCAGATTACACCTAAATCACTTTGAGTCACCTGGTTTCCAATTCTAATTCTGCACTACCGTACTTGCCAGGACTTCAGCCTGAAATCTGTGGAACGTGTTACACAGGATCGACACAAGCTTAACTCATAGCCAGAGATAATGTCTTCTCGACAAACAGATCAACACAGTGAGTGGTTTGGCAGGCTACCTTGACAGCAATACCTATGAAGTACCATTTAATAGACTGAAAGCAGCCAATATGTCAATTCAATACAATTTTATTTATAGAGTGCCAAATCATCACAACAGTCACCTTAAGGCACTTTATATTGTGACCTAAACAATACAGAGACAACCCCAACAATCAAACAACCTCCTATGAGCAAGCACTTAGTGACAGTGGGAAGGAAAAACTCACTTTTAACAGGAAGAAACCTGCAGCCACAACTGGTCACAAAAGTAATATGCTGTTTTTAAATGTGGAACAATCATGGTCTCACATTAATCAAGAGTTTGATATAGTACTTATTTACACTATAACACAAACCTACAATATATCACAAACACTGTGCAACCTACAACTAGAAAATACACAACGACTATATAATTTTACCACACAACTTAAAGTCTAGAAAATTTAAAGACAGGAAATGACATCAAAACCCTTCTAAAACAAAATACACTAACTTCTCTGCTGGCAGCACAGTACAATGCAACCCCTACTGCAGATCTAATGTCAAACTTTCCGATCCAGCACAGGTTAAACGGTTGCACACATCTGTCTTATACAGTCTGCACCCTGCCATTCAGTACATTTGCCCTACTTGACAAGGCCAGGGGTTGTGTTCTTTATGGTCACTCTAATCAGTTCTCTGCTGTCCGGAAACCATTTTTAACGTGGTAAACACTCTAATATGATTAAAAGGAATCACAGGACCCCTGAATAAAAAAAGTAGAAATGCTGACTTTAAAACTGCTGACTGTTTAAATTGTGGATATAAATGTTAAATGCACACAATTAAAACACCTCTAATGTGTATTTTTTATAATGAATAACCATACGGCAGTGTTAAGTGTTATTTACTGATAGTGATACACCTATAGAGAACTCGCCACAATCTTCAGCCACCACTAGCTTTACAGTACTCTCTAGTGAGCTCTAGGTTATTGCTTAGCTCTCCAGTCCAAAACTTTACTGTTTTAATTCACAAGTCAGCCTTGGATGCAGTTACTTCTTGCAGCAGCTACCAATAAATAAGTTCTAAAATCCAAATGTCCACTCAGATTGAATTCCAGACACAGTTAGCAAATAACAGATAAACACAACAGAGGAGTGAGCACTTAAGGAACTCCCATTTCCCTCAGGTGAGGGTTAGACCACAAACAGGGCTAAAAAAAGATAATCTGGAAATTTCCAGGCGGCCACAATCACAACTGATATATAATATAATGTCCCTGCATAGCTGCTGGGTACAAATTGGCCAGGAATATAATGAATGTAATAATGACCTGTCAGTTTTCTTTGTTCTATTTTAAAATCCTCAGGTGAATGTGCAGTTGATGACACAGCTGACTGAAATCTGGTGACTGGAGGCCATTTGACTACAGTGAGCTCATTGTCATGTTCAACAAACCACGGTGAGATAATTCGACATGCTGTGTTGTCCTGCTGGAAGCAACCATTAGACGATTGATATACTGTGCTCATAAATGGATGGAGCTGAACACCAACAATAATCAAGAAGGTTGTTGAGTTTAAACAGTCTTAGTTGATACTAAGAGGCCCACAGTGTGCTAAGAAAATTTCTCAAATTTTATGTTGGGTAATATTATGTTGCATTATTTTTGTGGAACTCAGTTTCAATTACAATTCATTCCATTACATTCATTTTCTTCCGCTTAGCCTTATCAGAATCGTGGGGGAGCTGGAGCCTATCCCAGCTGTCATATAGTGAAAGGCAGGGTCGCCAGTCTGCCGCAGGGCTAACATATAGAGACAGACAACCACATTCAAACTCACATTTACACCTATGGGCAATTTAGAATCACCATTTAACCTAACCCCACTTCTTACATGTCTTTGGACTGTGTGAGGAGGCCGAGTACCCGGAGAGAACCCACGCAAACACATGGGGAGAACATGCAAACTCCACGCTGCCCCAGTTTCATTTCAGTTTTATTTATATAACACCTAATCACAACAAAAATCGCCTTAAGGTGCATAATATTGTATAGTAAATACTGTACAATAATACAGACAAACCCCAACAGTCAGATGACCTGTTCTTAGCTGACAGGAGAGGCAGGCAATGTGGTCTTATGTAGCCCATCTGTTTCAAAGTCCAATGTCTCAATGGTTCAGAGTTTCTCTTCTATATACCTTTGTTATAATCAATGGTTATTTTTAGTTACCATTGCCTTCCTATAAGGTCAAAGCAGTCCTACCATTTTTCTCTGACCTTTGGCATCAACAAGGCATTTTCACCCAGAGGACTGCTATTTATTGGATATTTTTATTGCAATTCTCTGTAAAATGTGGTTGTGTGAAAAAAAAAAAAAAATCACAGCAGATCACCAGTTTATAAAATAGTCATACCAGTCCATCTGGCACCAAACATGTTCAAAGTCACTTAAATCATCTTTCTTCACTTAAGTCATGTTCTGACGATTGTCTTGACCGTGTCTACATGCTTACAAAACAATGAGTTTTTGCCATGGGATTGATCAAATATTTGCATTAACAAGCAATTAAATGGATGACTAATAAACTGCCCATTGAGTGTATATATTTTAGTCCCACAAATGTATGAAAAATGGGCTTACACAGTTTCCCCAAATTAATAAAATAGATAAAAGGTACTTCTAGTATGGCCTAACACTATTGTTTATTTAGTTTAGTTTAGTTCAGAGCTGTCACATATTTTAAAGATGTGGTAACTCCTCAAGTTTTATTTACATCCACAAAGGTCAAAATACTCTTGTTTATAATCAGTTTTATTACTGCAGTTCTCTTCTTAAATTTCACTTAAACATGACTCACTGTTCTGTTTTGTTCACCAGCAGTAAAAATAGCTTCAGTGTGTAATGTTTGCTTTTCTTGCATTCAGATTTTGGGACCATTCCATTTTTCCAGCCTGGGGAGATAGGATGAAAGCCTAGAAAATGTTGAGGCCTATGAACAATACCCCCGCCTGTTTTGTATGGTGTCACACTCAAATTTAAAAACACTCTGGTAGGAACAACATGACAAGGAGTATTGTTTACAAGCAAAATAAGAGCCAAGACAACAAGGGCCAATAATGACTTAATATAGAGCAGTTTACAAAGTTAGAAGGATTTTTTGGCATTGCGCCACAGGCTGGACACTCTTAAATTACGTTAGGGGCAGCAGAAAATTGTGTTTTATTAGAGCAAGAAAGCCCACTAAACATACCTTCAATCGTTTGACCATCTCATCGTTACTGATTTTGTCCGTAATCTCTTTAACTCCAGGAGGATAGATGATTCCTTCCCCCGCCGGTTTCTGCTGTTGCGGGAACTCCATGCTTGTTGATATATGGTCCACACGGTCTTTTACTGGCCTCTATGGGTCAGAAAACAAAAGTTCAACACAACCATGCTACCGCACTTACCAAAACCTCGTTTTAAGCATCTTCCCTATTTGCCAATCATTAATTTTGTTTGCTGAAACTGATAAAACCGTACCTGTATATTTAACGATATTCTAATCCGGTTAACTTTTTAGACAGAAAGCAAGCAGTAAACAAGCATCGTGCATACTATTAGCTTGCATGCTAAGCGTGCAAGCTAATAAACATCAGCTCTACATTTTCCGTAGATTTCTCATAAATCATCGCCTGGATGCAGAAACGATCTCAGCTGCTGTTTCGGTAATATCACAGCTATTCGTACAGTTAAACAGTTTGAAAATCACTTTAAATAACACGAGAGGCGCCGGTCTATATCTACTGTCATACAGGTTATTACATTAGCTCGCTAGCTGCAATGCAAACATTACTAGCTAGCGGTTAGCATTTTGCGGGAAGGAAGTCATGTTAGCAGTTAGCATCGAGCGGCTAGTACACGTTAGCTAACTGGTTAGCCTAGGCCGCAAACTATTCAGGTACCCATCACATCTCCAGCTACAATCACAGAGGAAGTTAAGTATCCTCTCCTCTTTGCCTAAAATAGCCATGCTCGTGGCCAGTTCCTGTGCTTTACAACTAATGCAACTACTTTGTGAAGTTTAAAAATGAAGCTAATTTACTTGTTACTGTCTTTTCTCAACTTCCGAGCATCGCTCCGTGTTGCCGCTAGTTCACAGGCGAAAGAAGGGCTGCTGCTACCGTCGCCCTGAGCCCTCCTCTCTCAACACCAACTTGCTCCACGGATGATTTTGAACACCCTAACAAATGCAAAATGACTCTACTTTCAAATATACGACTGCGACTCAAACCCCGGGTTGTTTGCCAAGCGCTTCCTCGGTAGTATTTACCTCTTAAACAGGCCGTTTTAATTCATTAGTCTGACACAGGTTGGGCTTAGTTTTCGGCACAAAGCTCTCTGTCCGTTCAGTCAGTGCTGTTTGTGTGAAGGCTGGGTGCAGAACGCCCCCTTCGGTCTCAGACGGGTACTGCTGCACCACATACATGGCGGGAGTCTGTAACCGATAGCTGGCACACTTTCTGTTCCTCAACCCACTGTGGGTTTATCCTTAAAGTGCACTTATATCAAAGAACATTTTGAACTCATTAAATGCAATCTGTATACTATTTTATCTAAACTGGCATATAATAACATACACACAGTATTCATGGACAAAAACACTGGAAATATAATTGTATATAAATGTTATGTGCAACAGGGTTAACCCTTACAAATGCTGAGACATATGCTCAAACCACCATAAATTTGCTTTTTTAAGCCTGAAATTTGTTAACTTTTCCTAAAGTGACCTAAAGTATTTTAGACAGTTGTGCAGGTACTATACTTTTTTGTACAGGGAGGTTGTGCTGGGTCAAATGTGACCCAGTTCCAGATATTCAAGATGGACCTTGACCTATCTGTGTGTTTGAAGGATCATAAATGAATCTCCTAAAAACACAATAGTAACACTGCATATGAGTAATCCTATATGGTACATATATGATTATTCATTTCAGACACATGATCTGAAATAGGGTGGCATGGTGATTCAGTGGTTAACACCGCAGATAAATAAAGTTTCTGATTCAAATTGTGGCTGGGACATATCTGTGTGGAGTTTGCATGTTTGACCCATTGCAGTATACCTGGACTGACCTTGCTCCAAGTCATCCAGTGGGCTCCCGCACACAGCCTGACATCCCAGTCTGGTTAGTGTATAGAATAAGATATTACAGGACCATATAGATAAAATCGGATTTGTATTTTAAAAAATGGAACAGTGCTATATAAATGTGAATACGTTGCATTTGCACCTGCAAGTACAACTACCCACAATGTAAAAGGAAATAAAGTAAAATCTAACAATAAAAAATGAATCCATTTATTGCAAGCTTGCTAAGAATAAAACAGAGATCAAGAGAAGAGTTGGATGGGGATTATGAAGGCTGACTTGTCAGTGAGTCTGGGAAATGTGCAAATCCAGTCGATACACACAAGCATTTTCCTACAGCTACTTTTAATGCACAGAGTGCATTTGTGTTCTCAGTGTTAATTAATATGGAATTAATACTGATTAAAAAAAAATATGAGGATATTTTTCATTATCTAGAAGTGAAGAGAGTGTTTAATGGTTATATACTATTATAATAAATCCCAAAAAATAGTTCTCAAAGTTTGACTTGATAATTTGAAATTGCAAGGCATTTTCTCAGATGTTTAAGTTAAAAAATATAAATTATATAATTATATCTAATTTACAATTAACTCGAATTTTCGTATGATTACCCGAAACTCTGAGCTATGGATATATTTTTTTTTTCAATGGCGGAAACAAGCTTCCACAGCAGGGTGTGACATTTTTCTGAAAGGCCATGGAAATCTGTGGGCGTTTCTCAATAACAAGTAGGAGTACTGAGAAACAGACTATTATTTTGAAGTTACCCTCTTGACTTCCGGTGTGTTGCTTCCGGTGCAATTGTGTTGTCGTTCGTACTGCTATTAGATAGCATTACAGAGTTTTTGCACTTTGGAGCTACAACATGTTTTCAGCTTTGAACCGTCCTCCTGTAGGTCATAGGCTACTTGGCTAGCTCTGTTAGCTGCCAATGAGAGCAGCTGGTGACCAACGGAATGCCTCGAAGAAAGAAAAATGGCCAGAGTCCGGGCAGGCTCCCCGACGGCGGTGCAAATGAGCGGGGAAACCTCGGTCAGAACACGGGCTACCCACTACAGCAGGGATACGGTGGTGGTATGTCCAGCAACTTTCCACCCAATACCGTCAAAGATGAGATCGTCAGAAGCATGCAGGAGATGTTCTCACACCTGGACCCCGAAGTTATTTACATCGTGCTCTCCGAGTGTGACTTCAAAGGTAACGTGACAGACGTGCTGTGTCACTTTTGGGAAAGGTATTTGTTGTAACTTGACTAACCAGTTAGCTGTGGAGCTTCTTAGTCATGCATTTCTGATAGTACTGAGGCGTTTTACTATGCTTTGTAGTGCAGATCAAGACCGACATATAACAATACAAAGGCACAAAGACTACCATCAGTCATTTTGTAATTTGTATTTTGTAATTTGGATAAAGTCGCACCTTAAATAGTCCAGGAGCAGAGGTGCAAGGGATGGGCAAGGATCCAACTTAAAGATGCAAGCTGTCCAGCAAATGATTTACCCAACATCTGTGACTCTGTGTAACAGCTTCACCTGTCTAAGGTCTAAAATCAGAAAAAAATCCAGATTTGTTTCTGACGAGTCTCCTTATAAACCTCTGACAGCCTGGTCTGCTTATGCTCTTCTGACCTTCTGAGCATGTAAAGTCACTGAAGGGCAAACTTATGGATTCATAGCTACCAAGTAACAAATCATCCGTTTTCTATGGTGTGGTTGATCCATAGATTTTACTCTACAGTGAGTAAATAAATCAGTGGTTTTACTTTTGCTCTGTATAAGTCGTTTAATGTGTTAAAATGGCACTCAGATATTGAGTGCTGTTTTAACACATTTCAATTGTGCAGGAAAATGTTCTGCTTCTCTTATCTGTCTTTTTGTGTCATAGTTGAACATGCAATGGACTCCCTCTTGGAACTTTCTGTGGCTGCTGAAGACACAGTCCCTGCCCCACCCTCTGTTTCTGGCTTTGAGCGCACTGCTGCAGCCTTGCTTGCCCCACAGCACTTTTCTGAACCCTCAAAACCCTCACAGAAGCCTTCCTCTCCTCCCTGCTCAAACCTGCTGACAGAAGAGCTTGACCTGCTGATTGATCAAGAGCTAGAGACACTAGCTGCGCAACATGATGTTGGTGAGGAGCACCAGAGCACCAAATATTTATCTTCTGGTGCATCGCTTTCTTCTTCTTTCTGTCCACCACCACTTCCTCAGCAAGCTCTCCCTGAGTTGCTTCAGTCCAGCTTGGACCATGGATCTCGAGAGCCCTCTGCTGAGCGGCTTGGCCCTGAAGGACATTTCATAGAGCATAAATCTGGAGCTTCTTCTCCACTCGACCAGCTCAGCACATGGGAACAAAAGAACACAGAAGGGCAGCAACCTGTATTGGATTTCAGACACCTGACAACAGAAACATCTGGAAACACCCCAAAACTTGCCTTGGACCTGGCAGCTTCAGGGCGTCCCTCTGCTTTCCAGGTGTATAAAAAGGAAGACCTGACACACACTCTTTCAGAGAGCGCTGGGGCCATGCAATCCGACACAGGAGCGAGATCCAAGATGAACACGCTGAATCCGGAGCAGCTCGACCAGGTTCCAAAACACTGGAACCTGGAGGCACCAGTGTTTTCTCCTCGTATGCATGGAAACCAGATGCCAGCCTTTATTACCCCCGTGGCTCACACACATTCATATTGGTCTGCCTCCTATCTGATTCATGGCCCTCTCTCTCAAGCACCTCTCAAACCTTCTGCTACTATTCCAAAGTCTTGGGCCCAGCCTGCTCCCCCACAGCTTCCTGCCCGCAACAGCAGGCTTCGTTTGGAAGGGAAGGTGCTTGTGCTCCTGCGGGGCGCTCCGGGGTCTGGCAAATCCACCTTGGCAAGGTAGGAATGTTTTGATGGCCTAAAAAGTAATAGTAACAGCTGTTCAACAGGAGGTTTTTCTGAAAACCAATTTTTTAAATCAGCCAATAAGGTGCTCAGTTTAGATTACTTGGCTGGTAAGATTTGAGCTTTTAGCAACTAATTGTGGGGTTTCTATTTTTACAACACACAAAAACAAGATGTTGCATAGTAATTTTTCCTTGTTTCATACATATATATGCAAAACCTAGATTCTGCTGCCTTGTTTATCTTCCTTTTTCTCTTCATAGTTTACTACAAAGTGCTACAAAAAATACTTTAACAGTGAAATTTAAATATCTTAAAAAAAATACCAGAAAAGATAAAATATTTTTTGTTAAATTACTGACATATAATTTTAACATAGCACTGTACAAAAGTCTTGTGCCACCACTCATTTGTCCATTTTTCTTTGAATATGGAAATGGGTGCAGCAATTTATTCAAACATGCAAAGTGAAATGCAGTTTTTAAGCCAAAAACAGAGTTTGTTCTGTTCTCGGGAACTTGAAATGTAGCATTTTTTTATGACCACTTTTCTTCTCCAAGACAGTTTGGTCTCTTAGGCAAGCTTTCTTGTAGTTTTGTTACTTCAGAATTAGTTCTCCAGGCTTGTTAAAGGCTAGGATCAGGCTGCTGGTAGCACAGAGCCTAATGATACAATTTAAAATAGCTTCTTTGCTAAAGCATCTGTTATTAATAAACACAACACCCATTTTCATGCTCGGATGATTCATAGGTGAGAGTTTTTAGAGGAATATTTTTGCTACTAAAAAATGGTTCGGTATAATGATGAGTGAAAAAGCAACTGATTTGAAAGACCTTCAGAAAGTCTGGAGAACTGTTGCTCAAGCACTGTAGGAAATATTGGAAATCTTTCACAACTTTAGCCTGTTTCCATTAGTTGCATAGTATGTTGCAACCTTGTGTTGGATGTTTTAAAGACAGGGAAGAGACTCTGTTCCAGAGTGACAACCAACATGATAAAATGTTCACATTATCTAAATATAAAAAAAGATTACTGGTCAACGGAGGAATGATTCACCACTAGTTTACAACAAAGCCGGTATTATGCTGAAACAGCAGAGACACAATCTAAGCAACACTTCAGCAACCCCTGTTCCGGAGGAGTCGATGATTTCTGCTACAGTAATCAGCAGCTGTGTTGCATTTACACTTCATTGTGTCTTTGCAGAGCCTTGCTACAGAACAACCCTGGTGGAGTTGTACTAAGCACCGACGATTATTTCACTCACAATGGAGAATATAATTTTGACCCCACTGTCCTGGGGGAGGCCCATGAGTGGAACCATAAACGAGGTAAACAACAGACACACACACACACTACACCATTAACCGTTCAGCTATCTTAGTGAGGACCTTCATTGACATAATGGTTTCCCTAGCGGCTAGGGAAACCATTATGTCAATGGCCTAGCCCCTTACCCTAACCCTAATCATTAAAAATGAATGCCTTACCCTAAACCTAACCATAACCTAATTGTAACCCTGACACTAAAACCACATTTTGAGCCTCAAAAAGGCCTTCAAACCTGTGAGGACCGGTGAGTGTGTCCTCACAAGTGACCGTTGGTTCTCACAAGTATAGTAGAATGCAGATTTCGGTCCTCACAAAGATAGCTAGACAGGAACACACACACACTGATAGCAAGTCTCTGTTATTGATTGCTTTATGCTTTTTCAGCTTCTGTTGTACTATTGGAACAATCACACTGTGGCTTATCTCCCTTATTCTTGTCCCACAGCTAAGGAGGCTTTTGAGAAGGGGAATAATCCCATCATCATTGATAATACCAACATGCAGGGTTGGGAGATGAAACCATATGTTGCACAGGTCAGTCATCAGTAAACTTAAGAGACAACATTGCAAATGGGCAAAGGCTTTTAAGAACGTATTTTTGCTTACTATATGTGTTTTCAGACATGCAGTCCAGTTTAGTCCAGAGGCAAACTGAACATTTAGGGTGTAGTTATTATAATAAGTGGCTGGATATTGAAGTATGCATAAACTGGTTATGAACTACACAAAAAGATTTTCCCTTAATCTTTCCTAGGCGCTAAAACATGACTATAAGGTACTATTCAAAGAGGCAGACACCTGGTGGAAACATAAACCCAAAGAACTGGTGAGGTGAGCGTAACAGAGGAATTACAGCAGCCTATGGTTTCAGTATAGAAACGGATTTTTTGAAAATGTTGCTTGAAAAAATTTCATCCCTTCAGCTTTGCTTTTTTGGTGGTCTGTGCAGGCGTACTACACATAACGTACACGTGGACACAGTCCGCCGCATGCTTGAAGGATATGAGCGCTTTGTCACAGTCCAGTCCATCATGGGTTCACAGATGCCTGAACGGAAACGACAGGTTCTTCTGCAAAACAGAATCTCACAGTGAGTTTCACTCAAAATTACCATTTCATATACCTGAGAAATTATGTTATATGTGTATATTTGAGCTTGTGTGTGAGTTTTAGAGAAAATCCTAAATGAATTTAAACTTCTGCACTCAGTTCTTGATTTTTAAAGTCTTTAAAGATGCATGCTGTACAATCATTCCTTTCTGGGAAAAGACTGATTGAAAGAAATAATTAAAAGGCCAAAATTACCAGACATTCATGCCCATGATAAATGTATGTAAACGTCTGACCATGCCTGCGTATCTTTTTTGTTCCTTTAGGCTCGCATCTTCTGAAGCACCTTGTCCTGACCTTGTAGGTCAGCCCAGATTAGCTGAAGGATGTCAGACATCCACCTCTCAGCGCTTTTCCTCTCTCCCAGATGTGTCGTCTGTTGGTTTTTCTGGAGACGTGGGAATGCCCAGAGAAGGCAGCCCCGAATCCACTGAGTCTCTCAACTTACACCTTGGAGAAAAACCTACAGACAGCCTGGAAGCTTCTGATGAAAATGATGATATGAATTTGGGGGAATTAGACTCTGAGCTAGATGCTCAGTTAGAGCGAAATCACCCGGTATTAGAGCAGAGAATGCCAGACTGTATTGTAGAATCGGTGATGAATGAAGATCAGTGTGGGGATGAAATTCCTGTGGCTTTCGCTGAGTCTATTGGACAGAGAGTGAAGAGAGAAAGACCAAGCAGGAGGATGGAGCCTGCAGATCTGGTGAAAGACACTAACCAAGTAGACAGCATGACAAAGGTGAAGGAAATGATAAGAGAGGAGAAAGTAAAAAGATTCGAGGTGGTGAGGTACGAAGAAGAGAAGGTCACGCCTAAAACGATGAACTTTGTGGAAGACTGGCCATGTGAAGGGCCTCTAATGCAGCGGGAGGCAAGAAAAAGAGAAAGATATGAGGTACATGGAAGGGAATATGAAGACGCATGTCAAGAAGCCAGTGTTTATGAAAAAGCAATAAGAGCACAGCCAGCACAACCAGGTCCGGATGTAACTGAGGTTCAGAAGCTTCTTGATCTCATCCAGACTGGCGTAGCCACAGTTTCAACCTGCTCTTCCCACTCTCCCTTCCTTTCTCTGAGTTCTGGAGAAGGATCCGAGAGAGAGGATGAGGCAGATGGAAGCTCTGAGGAATCCCACAGCAGCAGATCTAACAGTAAAGAGAGAAAACGAAACAAGAACGCAATTAATGTCAGCAGAGGTGATTTACCAGACTGTGTGTTAGACTGGAAGGCTGCCGCCTCTTGTATTGGCCAGGAATCAAGAATTGATGATTCGGACGGATTTAAAATCGAGAACGAAGGACCTAATGAAGAGGAAAGGAATACTACGGAGCCAGAGACTGCAGACCTAAATTCAGCCAATAAAGAAAATCCAACTTCAGCTCTTGCCACAGATTTGTTATACAGCTCCAAAACTTTAGAGTCAAATGTATGTAACAGTGATACAGGAAGCCACAGTACTGAAGATGAGGCCACTCCTCATGTGGATATGAGTAAATGCACTGAGAATGACCGAGAGACTGCTGCAGAGGCTGATTGTACATATATGAGTGAAATGTGTCAGAGTCCTGTGTGTGAAGGCTCTGTGGAAACAGAAAGCAGCCCCTCCATCGGAGGTGGTCAGGAGGGAAAACTGCGTCAGGGTCGTAGGTCAGGGAAGCAGTGCAAACTCGCACTCACCTTCACTCAAAACTGCCCCTTGTCCGTAGATTGTCCCAACTCCACAGCTCAAAACCCAGACTCTTGCCGTAGTGGCTCAGCTGGTGAAACCACGTTTAATGCGAACACTACTCTTGATCTTAAACCAAACTTGGATCTGTCTAAATCTGAGGCATCCCTGCAGCCACCTCTGGCAGATACTGGCTGCTTCACCCAGACAGAACCTCAAGACTTTGCCCTTCTTTGGCGTCTCAATCGTCAAACCAACCCCGATGATTCAGCCGACTCTGTGGCCACTGGTGACATCAGAGTCCTGTATGGCGACTCTTCTCGTTTTGTGCCAGAGCTCTCCTCTGCCGTGTGTGCAGCAGATGCAGTTCACCCATCTGGCCACAGAGAGGTACCCTACCGTGTGGTGCATGAGAAAGGCACACAGTTGGAGGAAAAAGAGCTCGGGTTGACTCAAAACCGGCTCGAGAGCCTGCGTGTTCTCAGTCGTCATTTTAGGCTCGTTAGCTTTGACACTTTAGAAGACCTGTATGACAAGTGCAGTCAAGACATAGAGTGGACCACCAACCTGCTGCTGGACTCTGGAGAAAGGTTCTTTAGAGATGAAGATGGCGAAGAGGAGGATGGTCAAGCTCACATCAACGATACATCTGATCTGTGTGCTGCTTCCTGTCAGGCTGTAGAAAGCAGTTCGTATCCTAATATGTTGGATGAGGATCATCCTGAAGATTGGCCAAAGGAAAAGCCATTTATGCTTGAGGTGGAGACCCAGCAATCACCCAGTGTGACAGTCAGTGAATCAGAAGAGAGCCAAAATAATATAGATGTGTCCGATTCTGGAGGAGCAGCTGTTCTGGTTGCAAACCATCCTGATGCAATCCCAGATTCAGAAAAAGCCCCTGAAACAGATCTCAGTGTTCCCGAATCAGTAAAGGAAAGAGAGAGAAGTGACAGCGCTGAACCCAAAGCAATATCAGAGTCTGACCAGGAAAGAGGAGCTTGGGGTGGGAGCTCAGATAATGCAATAATTGAAATGTCAGGGGCTAAGATTGAGGACGAGATTGCCAACATGGAAGAGATGAACCGACTGCTGTGGGCTGAGCTGGAGGAGCTGGAGAGAGAGGAGAGAGAGGAAAAGCAGAGGGGAGAGGAGACACGAGGCCGACATCACCTGGATATTCAGAGCGTGGAGCTGAAACTACCCACTGAGCTGGCACTGCAGTTAACTGAACTATTTGGCCCTGTGGGAGTAGACCCAGGTAACTAACACACAGGTTTTCAACCAAGAAATGTCAAACTTAAAGCCTTATTGTGATTGGTCATGGATGAAGCCAGGGTGAAGAGGGGCGTTATATCATTATTCTTACAGATGCAGTAAAAGCATGTGGTTTAGAGATGGCCTCTTAAATTGCATTGATGCTGTTTCATTCAGCTGTATACACCAAAAAGGAGTAAAGTAACTGTAAAATAATCATAGAAAACTCTTTTGCAGCTCCAAACAGGTGTTCTGTTAATCTGGGTGTGATGTCACGTTTCTCTTTTTTTACAAAAGTGTTCCCGTCGCTCTCTGGTTCTGCAGTTTGATACAGTGTTTCGTACTCTGGTAACTGATCCAACTGATGCCTTTAGTGGTATTTTTATTCTTCTCTGCTACTCCAAACTGACATGATTGTATATGTCCTGCTTGATTTTTATTCAGGTTCGTGCTCTGCAAATGACTATGCAGTGCAGATGGACTTGAACCTTGCTAAGCTGCTCCACCAGAAGTGGAAGGAAACCATCCAAGTGAGTTTAAACTACTGTTTCTCCTGCATTAGGTCTAATACCGAGATGTCAACAGCCTGCTTTAATCTTAAATGGGCCAGACAAGTGAAACTCCACTTTCTGTCTGTGTAAAGATGTTAACTACACATTTAATTCTCGAGATACGGTAATATAAGATAAAAAAAAAAGTCATTTCAACAGCCTTTTTTTATTTAATTGTTTATCTGTTTCTTAACTACACTGATATAGAATTAATGGCTATTGGGGGGGTGGGGTCTTTATCATCAGGAAAAGGTGTAAAACAAATAAAATAGAAATCGTTAGAAGTCCAAAATTGATAACCTCATATTTTGTTGTACACTGGGCTTTATTCTTTGCCAGGTCAGTTCTGGCCTGCGGGCCTTATGTTCATATTGTGCGTGAATTATTGTGCGTTCATGTATAATTTGTGTTTTTCAGGAAAGTCAAAGACAAGCGGCTCTTTCCTTTCACCTGCTTCAGGAAAGTAAGTTTAATACACACCAAAATACTCTTAAATAACATTCAGGAATAATCTGTTCAGCATATGAGTAATACTCTGTTGAATACAATACACATGCTGACAGTGCATATGCAGTGAACTGTTAAGTCTGTGAACATGCACAGACTTAACAGTTTTTCTGGATTGTTAGGTTCGGTACACTGGGGTGATTCACAGACGGGAAAAACCGGGTCGCGAGACCAGACGCAGTCAGCAAACGTGTTGATCAGCACGGATGAGTACACGTCAGCGGGCAGCCACCCAGAGCCTCGCGGTCCAATGCCAATCATGGATCACTGGAATGCGTCCCGTCCGCTTGTCTCTCTTAGAGAGATTATGGAAGAAGAACAGGCTTTGCAGAACAACTTAGAGAAGGTAACGCGCACGCCTACTGCACCTGCAGATTCTTTAGATTTTATTTAATGATCTTGTTCTGCCTTGATATCCTTTTCTTAAAGTCCAACGCTCTCTTTTAGACCAGAAAAAGTCGTGCAGACCTTGACCAACGTAACGGAGCCGCACTTTTGAAAGAGAAGCAGCTGTATGCCCTCTTCCCCACCATTGACAGGCATTTTCTGCAGGACATTTTCAGGGACCACAAGTGAGAAAACAACTGTAACTTTTTATAGTCCTCTAAACATTAGTTGGTGTACTGATTTTAGTGGCTAATGTGTCTTTTTCTTTGTGTGTGTGTGTGTGTGTGTTTGTTTAGTTACAGCCTCACGGAGGCAGAATTGTTTCTTCGTTCTCTGCTGAACGAGGAGCCTGTGAAGACTGTAGTTGCTCCAGAAGCTCCTCGCTCTGACCACCACAGACCAGCCAGCAAGGAGAGGGAAAAGGTATTCACAACACAGGCAGAGAATGAAAACAACGGAGCACTGAACACATGTACAGTATACATTAGATCTGTTTCACAGGTGGGAAAACATGAACTGTTTAATTAGTCTCGATCTTTTTAGTTTGTATTTTCCATATTTGGATGTCGGAGAAATCTCTTTCTGTTTTATTGCAACATCTCTACAATTATCATTTTACAATACAGACAAGTTGAATTGTGAGATTCAACTTGTAGAAGTACTGTGCAAAAGTCTTGAGCCACCAGTCATTTCTTTGCCTCGTAGCAGCCAGACCTTTTTTTTCTAATTTATTTAAAGTGCTCTTGAACAGTAGCTCTCCAGACTTTCTGGAGGCCTTTCCAGGGTTTTCTTTTAACATTGGCTACCTTTTCTCTCATTTTCAGTCCAGTCCTTGTACATAATCATTTTCAAAGGAATGTTTTTTTGGTTTGTTAAGCCACTGAAGACTGTACTATGAATCATTGAAGTGTAAAAAAGGCTTAAAAAAGGAGAAACCATAACACATAAGACAACTTGGCAAATAATCCATTTTAAATTTGCATGTTATTACTAGCAGAACACGTAATTTGTTCTCATATCTTTAGTAAAATTTACATAAAATGCCAAAGATAACAGTTCGATTGGCAAAAAATGTTTTCTTTTTTTTTTTTTACCAGCTGAAAACTTATATTATGGAATTGGTTTGCATTTTATCTCCCCCCCCCCCCCCCCAAAAAAAACAAACAAAAACAAAACAAAACTGAAGAAACTGCACAAGTAGTTTTTAAAGCCAACACCTGTTCTTTTTTTTCTATCAGATTGAACAGTATTTGACAGTCATGTCCTTAAAAAATAGGAAAAAAATATCCAGCAAAGACCTGGCATAGGTCTGGAGGTAAAGGTTGTCATACACATACTGACTTTCTTTTGACTTATAAACTGCATTTCCATGTATGTTTCCATGTGTTCCAATAAATCGCTGCACCTGTTTCCCATTTCCCCAGAAAAATAGAAAGAAATAATGTATAGAATAGGTTTACCTGCAGTACAACATCATATCTGAGCAAATGCAGAAAGCTGACAGTTAGTCGCCTTTAATTTTCCACACCCTTAAGTGTGTCTTGATCACTCTGCTCTTTTAATTTGTCAGAAGCAGAGGGCCGTGGAATCAGCCGTACCCAATTATCAGGATACAGAAGATCCAGATTATGAAGACTTCAGGGCCGAGGCCAGACTGCAGAGGAGCCGACAGCTCGAGAGCTTTGCTAAGGCTGCAGAGGCCTACAAGCAAGGACGCAAAGAAGTGGCCTCATTTTACGCACAGCAGGTGAGTGACTGAGCACAACACGAAGCACAACATTTTATTATTACTGTTTTTGAATGTGTAGCATGTCACTGCCATCTAATTAAATAAATATATTTGTGGCTTTTTATTTAAATTTGTCTTTCTTTCTGCTTTTTCAGGGGCACCTCCATAGCCAGCGTATGCGTGAGGCTAATCACCGTGCAGCAGTTCAGATATTTGAAAGGGTCAACTCATCGCTGCTGCCCAGCAATATCCTGGACCTCCATGGGTTACATGTCAATGAGGCCCTGGAACATCTGGCTCAGGTCTTACTGGACAAAACCAAAGGTGCTTAAACTATTATCGATTCAGTAAGCGTTAGCTTGTTACAGATGCCCTTTTCACAAATTCCTTAATGTTAATCTGTGGCAACTGAACACGTCACTCATGTCAGAATAGTCCCATGCGGGGACATTTAGGTGAAACCCTCTCCCCACTGACCTCATTATTGGACGGAGTAACATTGCAACAGAGCCCAAGTCTGAATGAAATGTTATCAGAAAAGTGCAACAGCTGCAGCAGTACAAGGAGAAACATGTTAGCGAGCTCTACAGCCTCTGTAGTACGTACATATATTATCACAGCCCCCGTCTCATGTCTGCCTTTCTCTCAGTCACCAGGTGCTAAAGATCACACAAGTGTGGTGGCTGCCATGTGTAAACCCCCCCCCCCCAAGCAAAGTTACATATTCCATGTCTGAAAATCGCTATTACTTTAAAAAAGACTTGACACCTGTACTACAGTTTACCCGGTTTGTAACGAAGAAAAGAAGAAGTTGAGATGTTCTGAACTGAATGTGTAAAAGTGATTGGATATTGCTTCGAGTCCAGGCGCTAACCAGGGACAAGCGCCGGTGGTGTACATCATTACCCAGCAGGACACTGACCACGCAGCTTGTTAGAAAGCGCAGTTACCCCTTCAGAGTTTGCGTTCGTTATTACTGCTGTAAACTGTAACTTTCTGCTTGTGCTTCTTCTTCTTTGGCCTCTTTCGGCGTAGAGTGTGAGCAGGGTCTGTGCCGACCTCAGCTCTCTGTCATCACAGGAAGAGGGAACCGCAGCCAGGGGGGCGTGGCACGCATCCGTCCCGCTGTTATAGACTACCTCACTAACAAACACTACAGGTATGCACGCACGCACACTCAAGACATGTTGCATGCTTTACATGTTCATCTTCACCCACATTTTCTCGTATCTCTGCATCTCTCAGGTTCACTGAGCCAAAGCCGGGTCTTGTGTTGGTCTCTTTGAAGTGAAAGAATCCGTTTATTGTGTTCAGACTGAAGCTGCTATGGAGGACAACACTCTCTTTATCTCTCACCTTCCACTTCTACGACGCCACAATACAACTGTTACCGTTTATTTAGTATGATTCTCTGCCACCATCAGTCTTGTCTCAGCTTTTTTTTTTTTTTTTGATATGTACTCACTCGGTCTCCCTTTCGAGTTTTTCTCCCGTGTTTATGGTGTGAAACGCTGTGTTTGTAAAGACGGATTGTGTGCATATTTTATATTTAATTGTTTTATAGTGTGTATTTTTAAGAAATCTTTTTAAAGATTAAAAATCTCCATTTCAATTAAGTTGTTAATTGTTTAAACATGTAAGTGTTTTATAATGCTTTATTTCAAACCTGATGGCATGCTGTCTGCTTGGAGGTTTCTCTCCAGGGTTTTAAGTGATATGACAAAAATATTTACACAGTTTAATAATTTGATGCTTTTTTCATGAAGCCCAGTGCTCAGAAGGAAAGAGAGTGTGTGGTGTCATTGAGCAGTTTGAAGAACGTTCACTGTGATTTCTGCAGAAATCGCTTTTTTTGCCTCAGCAGCTGCTTCTGCAACCCAGTGCTCTTCATTTACTCTTGCGCAAGTCCAAGCAACAATGTTTTGCTGCTAATATATTGACACTCAGGTGATGAACTCTAAGTTTAAAGATTGTTTCCAGTGCTTTTCCTTGTAGTTTTTTTTTTTTTTTTAAACATTGTGCCATATTTTGCAGCAGCTGTACTGTAATGGTTCGAATTCTAGTTTTGTAGTTTTAAAATAGCTTCTCTATAATATTTTTCAGAAAATGTGTAACAATAGTGTTGACGGCTTTTACCGAATGTACATATTGTTGAGACCACATAAATTATAAAGAAGATTGTATTTTTGTATTTGGTGGTTTGTGTTTTTTTTAAAGAAGACATGGTATTGTGGAATAAAACTTACAGTTTAATATTTCTGTGCTTTTGTGTGAGTGATTTACATTTATCGTTTTTGAATAAGTTACAAATATAAAAGATCTCTAATATGTAAACTATATTTTAAAGTTACAGTCATCAGGCTAGTTGAGCACCTTCAGTTTGTTATTACAGAGCAAACCTGCTATAAATAAATGCAGTATGTGGTGTGGTATTATCTTGCTTAAATAAACTTACGCACTATGCTTTTTTCCTTCACAATGCTTCTATATAGTTTAGCAACAGTGCTGTTTTCACACATGTGCAAACTGCTCATGCTATCCTGTATGTGTGCTTTTGATCGGTGCACAGATAACATGCCAGGTGGTCCTGCTCCTCTTCAGTCTGTGTGCATGATTTTCAAAGACTAGTTCAAATTCAGATTTTTTTTTCCTTTTGTTTTCTTTTTTAGTTGGTTTTATGGTAATTTTTAAAGTTTTGTTTGTAGAGACAGAAATATCTGAGTCCTTGCTGTATTTTTCAACTAAAAAAAAACTTGGCTGAAGATTGTGGCCATGTAGTGCTGTGAGTTTTTAACCTAGTGCCTCGTGTACAAAGATTTCCCCAAATGCTCTGAATGTTTTCATCATATCATGTATTTAAATTGTGAAATCCCCAAATTCTTGATAAATTTACACTACAAAACATTTTTGTTAAACCATTTCTCTACACACTTCTCAGCATCTTTTTTGTTCTTCTCCACACATACTTTATAAAATCAAAGACAAGTTAACTCTATACATTATGAACGACAGTGATTTTTATACATTCACTGCCCCTTTTCATGAGCAAACCCTCCTCCCCGCCTATCCTCTGAACCTCCCCTATCCTAACCCAGTCCCAACAAATCACAAGCAATTGGGGGGGAGGTGTAATTAAGTAATCAACATTACTTAATTATATTACTCATTCCTGATTAAATCATTACTGTCACATCTACATTAGATCAGTATAAAGAGTAGGATTATCCCTTCTGTGCTCTATGTAACTGTGAATTGAGGGGACCTTGTTAGGGGAACCAGCAGCCTCACATCAGTGAAAGGTCATGGTGTAACAGGTCATGTTACTAAGCTAATGCCAATTAACCTAATTACCTGTGGGGTTTATGTTACCTTCTCTTTTTCTTTAAAGCATAAAACAAGTTTTTAGTCTTTGTTGCCACTGTTTCTGTTTCTTTTTAAGTAATAATGGCAACTAATTTTGAAGTGGCATAAAGAAAACAACAAAGACAAGTTTATAGGTTGTCTTTGAACTATTTTCATGTAAATGTATAAAAATGTGTCAGATAATTGGGTTCTGTCAATTTACTCATAACACAACATCTTTTTTTGGAAACAGGTGTTGCAAGTAAATAAACATCTTTGATTGAGGCTAAGGTATCGTGACACAAGTCTGATATTGGTTACTCACTGTGCATTCTTCAGATAGATATGAAAGTAAATCAAAGTTCAAAATACAGTTTCAACGAATTAACCAAAGAATCGCTGACCCTGCCTAAGCTGCCAGAGAGGCCCCTGATGGTGGTTTGGTTTTGTATCGCACAGCCGCGGAGACGCGCAGAGGGGTAAAACCATTTTAAAGAAGGTTTTAAAAAAAAAAAATCACTTCGATCGTCTCCCTTTTGCACATTCTTGTTCCCACACTGAACTAAGTAAAACACATTCGCACATAACACTTGCTCGCACCCATCTACACGCACTCCTGTCCACACGTTGACGGGTTTGTCTCTGTATATATGCTGCCTAATTTGTCCACACATTGTACAATGCACAAGTATATTGTCAACGCATTGTGTACAAATTTAAAGTTACCATTAACTCGCAATGTTAACAAAATGTGGAAACAAAAGTAAAAATTGAATACGTTTTTGCACATAAAAAAATGAATTCATCTCCTTTGATCTGTTATATTACTCAAACTCACTTCAGTTTCAACCAACACTGCCTTTTATTTAATCTTTATAGTTTAAAGCTGTAAAATCCCACTTTTCCCATCATAAATGGAAAATAAGACGGACTTTCTGCATTTAAGGCGCAGTAAGCATATACACCTAAATGTGCTTTCTTGTTTATTAGTGACAATTAAAAAAAAACAAAAAAAACACAGCTTAGCCCCTTGTTTGCAATAATTGCCCACATCATAGTGCGATCACAGCGGCTAGTTTGGCTGCGTTAACACTGTTATAAAAGCCCTTTATAGCGTGCGCCAGCTGTGCGTAAAGTTGCAAGCAAACAGTACAAATCCACAACAGAAACAAAGTGATACGCACGGCACAGCTGCTGTGGGGGAGGCGAGCAGTAGACTCAGTCACACCTCCACACTCCAACAAGCGGATGCAATTGACTTGACTTTTCTCGTACTTTCTCACTTCCTTTCGGTGCATACGAGACATTTATTTAGGAAGGTGCCTCAATATCTCGTCTCGTTTTTGTCCTCATTAATAGCGCCCGTAGCAGGGGCGTTTAAACAAAAAAGCGGCCGGCTTCTTATGATTATTAAGAGGGCCCTTTTGGGAGTTTAACGAGTGATTTTTACCAGCTCTGTGAAGTCTACAAAGGCGGCAGCAGCCAGCATCCGCCCGTTAAAGATTGAGAAGACTGACAAGAAAGGTAGGCCGAACCATCTTCTTCTCTCTCGGCTTTATCTTTCTCTTTCTCTTTGTCTTGATACAACATCGTGTTCCTGAAGCCTTTATGACCCAGATTTTCTACTCAGTTCTGAAATTTAACAATCAATTAATTATGTAAATGATAATCTTTTAGAAATTAAAAGGGTCGTTATTAGTTGTTTTTTTAAAATTATTTTTTTAGTTTTAGTTTTTTGTTTTTAAGCAGTCAAACTTTAAAACGAAACCAATGAGCTCTTTAAAGTGTGTTCCTGAAATCTGAGAAGTGCAAATTGATAAGAACTGGATGTTTTGTAAGATTTCACAGTAAACTATAGCTACACTGTGTGAGGATGAGGATGGTAGGACAGTTCACTAGTTTAACAAATTGGTCTCATTTTTTCTCCTATTTTTAGTAAATGGCTTACATCATTTCCTCTGACCACAGACAGAATCAAATAAAAAATGATTTTAGTGAGAAATGAGCTGTGGAAAAACCACTGATTAAAGCGTCCCATCTGCGTTACGCAGGGCTTTCCATTTTGGATGACTGTGTGACATGGCAGGTGGTTTTGAGGTTGTCACTTGGTATGTCTGCTGCTTGCTTTAATAAAACCGTCAGTTTAAAAGTGAATAATGAAGATCTGCCAGTAGATTTTGTTAAACTGGGTCATTAGTTGTCAAGATTCATGTTTGTCACCTTGTTAAACTGAGACATCCTCACCCCTGGTCAGATGTCAGATTGTGGTATAAACTGCAGAATCGAGAAAGGAGACACGCAAGGTGGATCTTTTATGTGAGCTTGAGAGTTCGGAGATTTAATTTCTGAGCACCTGTTAAAGTTTACGGGATAAAGCTGTGAATTCTGGGTCACGCCCAAACACAGCAGTCTTTACTTCCGTGTTTTAATCAGAACTTTGACACAGAATTGAATCTTTATACTTAAAATTATCATAAAAAGCAAAAGTGAGTGTCATCTTCTACACACATGGCTCAAGCGGTTGACAGCTTGATTGTTTGAGCTCCTATTTCATATCATCTTCTTTCTGATCCTTTCTCTCATGCAAACATATTGTTTTAAGAGCTGCGCTGCAGGTATCTTACATGTTAGACTGCACGCTGTAGGGGAAGACTTCGTCAGACGTACAGAGAGACGTGCAAATGAAGCTTCAGCTGAACAAACTGTTCTAGGGGCTCTCCGATACCTCTTGTTTTTAAAATGCTGTGTCTTCATCTCTCTTTCCCAGCAAATCTTGGTCTTCAGTGCCGAGATTAGACCTGCCTAACAAAAAGGAGGATCTTCGAGATGGTTAGAGAGAAGGACCAGAACCTGACCAGCTGCTGCACACATAATGCGGAAGTGAGGCGAGCTGAGATGGCCTGAAGATCTAAGAGGTTATGTGAAGCGTATATATAAATCTGTCTGTTGGAGAAGAGCTGCCTGTACACACTTATTGTCAGTGACAGGAGACACGTTGTAAGTCCCTTCAATAAACTGAATGACCACTGCAGTAGAGCATCTATTAATGAAGCTTACACCAAGCAGGGCTACACAAAACTACCGCCTGGATACGGAAGTACAGCACACAGACTGATCAGTGCTTTTGTCTGCCTTGCGGACTTTGCGTCCCTCTAAACCAAAAAAAAAAAAGTTAGGCCAAGCAACTTAAGAAGGGAAATAATCAGAGGCAATCATGAATGGCTTTTCGGAAATGTCGATTAAGTGCGTCCTAGTCGGGGACAGCGCAGTCGGAAAAACGGCCCTGCTGGTCCGCTTCACCTCAGAGACTTTCCCTGACACCTATAAGCCCACAGTGTTTGACAACACAGGGGTGGAGGTGTACAT
Organism: Maylandia zebra; assembly: GCF_041146795.1. Lineage (NCBI taxonomy): Eukaryota > Metazoa > Chordata > Actinopteri > Cichliformes > Cichlidae > Maylandia > Maylandia zebra. The sequence continues at coordinate 25,390,770 of NC_135172.1, read as the reverse complement.
GGACGGTATCCAGATCAGCCTGGGGCTGTGGGACACGGCCGGCAATGACAGCTTCAAACAGATCCGACCAAGATCATACCAGCAGGCCGATGTTGTCCTCATCTGCTTCTCTGTGGCTAACCCCCACTCTCTCGCCAGTGTCCAGAACAAGTGGATCAATGAGGTTCGACAACACTTGCCCAGGGTACCGGTGCTGGTTGTGGCAACCCAGACAGACTTGAGGGAAATGGGTGGGCACCGGGGCACATGCATCACACCATCCGAGGGTAAACACGTGGCTCAAGATGTTAGAGCTAAAGGCTATTTGGAGTGCTCCTCCTTAGGCAACCGCGGTGTGCAGCAGGTGTTTGAGTACGCTGTGCGGACAGTTGTTAACCAGGCCAAGAAACAGGCCAGAAGACGCATGTTCAGCATGAACCAGTGTAAGGTCTTTTGACCCATTCACCTTGATTTTGTGAGCTCCTGAGCCTTTTATCAGATGATCTTTTTAAACGTATTATTCAAACTCAGTTGGTGTTGTAGGGGTACAAGAACACAAATTAGGATTTCTTTAATAAACTTGTTTTTCACTAACCTCCCCACAAGACCCTAAACTGGATCAGTATTTAAACTGAGATTACACTGACTGAAAACCTAACAGACTCTGATTCATATGTTTGACTTACCCATACATGTCCTCGAGAATTGTGTTTATTCTTGGTCTAAAGGGACAAAGCATTTGTGGCGAAGGACTTTTTTCTTAATTAAAGCTTTTATTCATCAAGGATAACGTCTATAAAAACCCTAGAGACATTTTATTTAAGGGGATGAAGTAAATAACGATATGCTTGTGTTGCTGTTTCTCAGCAGTTATTTAACATACCAAGAAAACGATAATGTACGTGTCAGCTCAAAGAGCCAAATGAGAATATTTTACCACGTTGGGCTGAACGTACTCGTATATATAGTTAAATTTGATTAGATATTACCAGAAAACAAGTGTTAATTAGTCAACAAACAGTTGACAGAAATGCATACATGCTGCGTAATGTTCTCTAGATTAGATTTGCATTTTTACATGTGAGGTCTTTTTAATTAACGACAAAAATCTAAAGATGATCTCGAATTTTTTCTCAGTAAATAAGTTTTTATTTTTATTGAAATCACGCAATGTGTATTAAAAAACCCCCAAAAAACCTCTACTCAGAAAATATATATAAAAAGGTCCCCCCCTATTGTGTGTGTGCATGCGTGTATTTTATTTCTGGAACAACTAAGGTTTTAACACACTGACTACAACTTCCACTGATGTGAACATTCAGTATGTTTGTACAGTTTTACCCATAGCAGAGGGCTGAACAAATGTGCAGCCACTGGGAAGTGTATGTTACTTTGAGTGTCAGATATTCAGTCATTTTTGGTGTAATTGCATTGGATTTAAGTTTATTTGCCTGCCATTAGAAGCCTCACATTATTTGTCATGTAATGTGAATAATTTTCACTTTGATTTCAGCAAATCAACACAAATTTCTACGCAGTGCCGCAGAATATGATGGGAACTTTTGTAAACATGTTGTACTTCACTATATGCATATAGTGTATATCGTGTGGCCGGTGTTTTATGTTGCTATGCTGTTTTGCATGTTTTGTGTATCCCTAACAAGTGTTATATGAAATATGGAAGCAATTAAACTCAAAGGAAGTGTGGATCAGAGTGTGTAAAAAACAGTAAGAAGTTTTATATTTTTTCAGCACATTTTGAGAATAGCTGTTTCAAACTATAAAGTGTTTGGTTATTTCTTCAAACTAATGATAAGTATGTTAAAAACACTTTGTTTGAAGAAACCTTTATCAACCAATCAAAAAGACTTGTATATACTGGCTTTCAGTAGAGTGCTGGATCACAAAAAAAAACAAAGCCCACCAAGCAGATTTGAAAAAGATCTGAACACCAATGAGCTTCCATATAAGGGCTTTACTTAATGTGTCATGTTCTGCATACAACGCTCGTCTGCAGTCTTTAGACGTCTAAGGTCTCAGACCGTTAATACGCAGCCATCTAATGTATGGGATGAGATGTATGGTTTATATAACTGTAGTAGCTGTATGATATATACTAATGCAGAGTGATGTGCAGAAAAATGTTAATGTTACTGTTGTATGATTAAATAAATTATGAATAATATGCATATTATAAAAACTTTATTCAAGTTATTAGATTTATTTATTTAGCCTAAAACTTGCTCCTGAGGGTTTTGGGACTCGTATCGGTGTAACCTGTTATACGCAGAAGCGGTATGATTAGAAATACCTTCTGGTGTTTATGTAAGGCCTTCACACTGTCAAGTGCGAAGACCAAAAATGTCAGGCTTGTCAAAAAAATTACAAGATTTTGATATTGTATGTATATTGTGTTGTATGTAAAATCAATTAAAATCAACGCACACACAGAAATCTATTTGTCTAAAGCTCCATTTCAAGTCAAAACGTAAGATATAGTCTGTAACAGTAACTCTGCAATAGCAGGCAACAAGAATAATTTTCATTATTTTGATATATGAGTTATTGACACTGTGAACATTTAGATTTTAAATGCCGTCAATACATCATCGCTTGTCCTAAACATGAGGGGTGAGACCCGTACATCAGAGAACGACACATATGGCTGAACAAATTAGTTCGTATGAAACAATTTTATTTCAGTTTAAACCAAACTTTATTGTTTTAGCTAAATGAAAGTCTAAAAAAGGACAACCAGGAAGAGCAAAGCACCAGGGACGAAGCTCAGAGGAGCTCTTCCTCCCCCCTCATGCTGTCTCCCGCTGTTTCTCTACATATCTCTGTCCTATATGGTGTTTAGAGCTGCTGAGGATGAGAGGTACAAATGAAGACTTTTGAAGGATATGGTGAAAAACACCTAACCACATCCCAGCACACACACATATAGTCTGTATATAATATAGACAAAGTTGTGCAAACACACACAACGACTCTCAACACATCTGTCCGCACACTTGAACACACACACACACGTTTTTTTTGCACACACTGACACTTGTGCTGACAACCATACAGCTCCCTGTAGATAACACACAAGAAGAGCGTGAGCTGAAATTGATGAAACTGCAAGTCCATCAACGATGGTACAATAAGCCAGTTATCCGGGGTACAAATGAACCAGTGAGACTCTATTTGAGAGTTTGATTCATTTACTTTACAAAAAAAAGTTATTAAGTTTTACAGATCAGTTTGTGTGCTAAAGTTGTGTCATATGACATGAGCACGAGAAATTAGACTTCATTCACATAATAAACATTTAACAATATAAATAAAGCCCCATGCCAAAAGTCGTTTGTCAGAATTAAATGTGTTTCTGCTACATCATGTATTTGCTTTTGAAATAAAAATAAATCAAGTGTACAAACTGGTTTTAACTTTCCTTTAATTTTGCTATCTTCTAATCGAAGCCAAATAAGCTTGTTTGTTCTGTCAGGCAAATAATCTTAACATTGATTGTTTACGTTAGCTGACTTACTGGTCCTCAATAGACTTTATAGGAGTGATACACGTGTTGTCATAGAAGCAACGTTTGTAAAGATGTTATAAAATGTATAAATATGATATGATGTGGATGTGTTACTATATCGGTTTGTGTGTTTTGTGTATTCTTGCCAAGTGTTTTCTGAAATGTTTAAGTAATTAAGTGTGAATCAAACGTATAAAAACAACAGTGAGAAGTTGTGTATTTTTTCAGCACATGAAATTGTGTGTTCATTTTCATAGACGTACAAAGGTTACACATATGATTCATAGGTTTGCTGTGCTATTAGGACATAAACAGTTTAGAAAATCTTGAGCCAGTCTCTTTATTTTCCCTCTCTTGTCAAGTTTCCTTCTGATTTTTAGTAGCAAAAGCATAATTTCTACTTTGCTGCTGGTATATTTTTGAAGGGTACTTGTAATCCAAAGATGCTGTCACATGTTCAAATGTATCTGACGACAAATGTAAATGCACGTCGGCAGTTTTATAAGTGACAAATAAGAAATGCTTGACTTTAAGAGTTCAGCGTGTTTGACAGCCTGCTGTGGTCACAGCTTTCATCTCTCATTGTGCTCTCTGCCACAGCTACCACAATACCTTATCCTTGTCTTCTGTGTCGCTGTATGCCTCTGTCTCTCTCTCTGCCTCTGTGACACACACACACACACACACACACACACACACACACACACACACACACACACACACACACACACACACACACACACACTGGTGGTGTACACAACTGTATGCAGCCAAGCCACTTCATAGTCAGAGAGTGGTGGGTGTGCTTCTTTCTCATATGCCTTGGAGGAGAATTCATAAACACAAGTGTCGCTAATAACGTTAATGACAATGAGTACATTTAACTTTGGTTTTATTCCAAAGCTCTTGCACTACTGTTACAGGAAAAACAGCCACTCGTTTCCATTTTTTACAATATTGCACAAAAGAAAGAAAGAAAAAAGCAGCATATCTAATAACTGATTCCAACAGACATGATTTACTAAAAAACAAGAAGAAATAAATGTATTTGTCCTTATTTTGCATTTTTTAAATGACGTAACAATCTGATTTTCAACAATTCCAGTGAAAAATTCAATTAAAGGCCAAAAGTAACAAAGCACCTCTCAGTACTTTCCAGTCTTCTTCCTGTGGTATTCAGGCTGTAGTGGCCTCAGTCAGTATGACAGTAAGTCATCACACATCCCTAAAACTAAATGCAACTAAAAGCAAATAAACTATCTTAATATTTTAACCTTTGTTTTTCAACGAGACAAAATCACTTCTGGAAAAAAAGGGGGCCTTTCCAGTGCGATAATGTGGCTAACTGATCTGAGCTCTATACCACAGGGCCGAAAAGTAAAGTCACACGGTGGCTACACAAACAATTCTCGCTAGACATTATTAGTTAACTGTTAATTGTTTATATATTTGATGGGATCTGGCAATATAAAATCATTTATTATATTACCAGACAGAATATTTCAGATCAAAGTGCTTTTCTTACTGCAAATGAGCTCAGTTTACCAGAACCTGCTCATTATTGTGGGAGGGCGATAATCAGTTTATACATATTTTCCTCAGTTATGGCCAAACCACTGCTCTTTGAGCTTTCTGTGCCCATGTCTTTGTCTTTATCTCCCCCTTTTCTCTCTTTTGCTCTCACACACACACACACACACACACACACACACACACACACACACACACACACACACACACACACACACACACACACACACACACACAGCACGTACCGGCAACACACAGTGAACCAAACATTGAAATGAAGATAAGGAATGGTTTAAAAAGCTGACTTTCTCAAACTCTAAGTCTTCTATTTCACACGTTCCTTCCTCACAGACACACACACACGCATGCACGTACGCATGCACACACAGGAAACACCTGTCCTATACGAGCTCAGTACCACAGAAACTGAGTGACACATTAACACATCACATCACCATGCACACTTCTCTGCAGAATAAGACAGTAACACTGTGTCAATAACATTTCTCACTGACGTTTGATTCCTTAATCCATCTTTCCAATCATCCAGAAGTATTCTTTTACTCCAGGATGCAAGGATCCGTTTTTAACCAGTATTGGACTTAACCGGATGTAACCGGTGCGCTGATGTAAATTAAATAAATACTTTGAAACGTGAGCTTCTGTTTTTGCTATTATATAAATAATGTTTATCTTGTGTGTGCACAAATTAGCATAAAGTTCAAATGAAATGATTTGTGTTGATTTCCAAAGTTAAGTTTATATGTATTTCAGAATAAACAGATGAGTGCTTCTGCATTCTGTAGCTAGAGAGAGTTCTGAAACCTGTCCTAATTTTCTGCATTACTGAACAAGCGCTGAAGTTTTAGACTTTTGTGAATAAAGCTGATTGGCATTTCTTGTTCTCTTTAAGATCTGCCCTGCTTCACGTTTACATAACCTACAGCTCTGCCAACTTTAGCATCTTTACGCTGTGCGATAAATGAAAGTTAGCTTCACGTTTCATTTCCTTAGACAATAATCACTTTTTAAGCATCTTTTTACTGATGCGGAGGCTTTTGTTTTCTGTTTCATAGATGCAGACTGTAAGATTTTACAGTTTTTCTGTTTTGTTTTTACATTTTCTTCCAATGAATATGCTCGTTTAATACCTTTCTTTCCCTTTTTTCTTACTGTATTGTTGTATTTCTGAATACATGATCATAATTTCACTTTTTGGACTATGTTTTAAATAAACTCGGTTCGTATTTTGTATTTATATATTGTATAAGTACACAAAACAAGAAGATCTGAGAACAGAATCAGTTAGTCAGATTCAAGCAAACATGGAAGCAGTACTTTAGTATAAGTGTTAAAGATGCCAGGACTGCTGGGTGGTATGACAGAGATCTATTAGGTGTAGATTCCTCAACAGCTGAAGATGAAATCTGCTCTCAGTGGCTGATCTGTTGCCATGTTATTAAATTCCTGTTTACAGATTTAGACCCGGATCTGTGTAAAATTCATTGTCATGTGAAATGTTTGACTCGTTTCACATCCTCAGTGTTCCTGTTAAATGACATGAACATGGGCAAGAAAGTGTCACTGAGATGCACTGAATGTGTGTGACTGACATTTGTCATTAGCTGTGTAACACAGTAGGGTTCAGCGTGTGTGTGTGTGTGTGTGTGTGTGTGTGTGTGTGTGTGTGTGTGTGTGTGTGCATGAGTGTGTGTGTCATACAGCTGGTTGTGGTCATGTACAGAAGTGGATGGGGCTGCAGGCATCGCATTTCACCCAGTGCATGTGTGCTATGTGATACTGCACCTGTACCTGTGTTTGAGTGTTTGTGTGGTTGTGTGTGCATGCATGTGTGATTGTGTGTGCGTGTATGTGTGTGTGATAGCTCCAGGTCCTGTTCCAGTAGCGATTACACACAGAGAGAGACAGTGACAGAGACGAACTGCGACTAACAACTAGCGAAGCATTGAGAGCTTCTGACAGGATGTAAGATTTCGAGAATTTTCTGTGGTCTCGGCTGGCTCGGCTTCAGCGAGGGAGAATGGAGATCAGAATCGAGTGACGCTGGATTAGGACACAAGCTGTCCCAGCGACTGCTTTGCTGAATAATTGATCCTTGGGCCTGTGACCGGTTAAGAATGAGGAAGGCATTGCTGATGGTTTGGATCGGCCTTTTGGTGCGAGGTCAGTTCTCATTTTGATGCCGCAGCTGTCACTAACTGTTGCACCGCTGAGGCGGGAGTTTGCTTTAATAAGCCAAGTTAGATTTGTTACTCTTCATCATCTGTAGTTTCCTTCTCTCTGTTTAGTGCAGCCTTCCATTCTCTTTCTGTGTGTTGCTCCTCAGTGTCCCATTGTGCTCAGGGTCATTATGCCCATAAACTTCTAAACGACCTGATGGAGAACTACTCCAATGCTCTGAGACCTGTAGAGGACACAGACAAAGCCCTCAATGTCTCCCTGCAGATCACTCTGTCACAGATCAAAGATATGGTGAGTAGAGAGGAACGTTTGTGGTCGCCCCCTTTTGTTACTTAAACTTTTCAATACGAGTCTGGGACGCGTATGTCCAAATCCAAGCCATCATTTCTTTAAAAGCCTGCAGGGGAATATATAATGTGGAAAAAAATTAAGGTATTTTGTAGTTTTTTTTAAATTTAATTACATTTATCAATAGCTAGGTGTATTTGTTCCCTTTTCAAACTGTGAGATGACTGCTATATTAGAAGAAACATTGTGTGGATTTGACCACTGCTTGGCCACACCGGTTCAACATTTTAACAGTGACATGCACAGTTTTTGCAATAAAATCCAGAGTGGCATTATGCCGAGGTTGCACTTTAACCCTTTAAAGCATGGACAATGAAACCATTGCAGACAATTCCAATAAAAAATTAAATATATGAGTTTTAATTTGTGTCATATTTTCTACATCTGGCTTTTCCCCCTCAAATGTATTGCTTAAAGATGTATTATGCAATTTATTTTGGATTTTCAGAGGAGTAAAAAATCCCACTGATGATGCAAAAGTCCTAAAAACCCAGAAAAAAATCCATATATTTAATATGCTTCAGTAGGTGTTAAGGGTTAAGATGGTGTGTAATAAAAAACAAATAATGCGGTATTATGTGGTAACATTTTACATCGATCTGATGACAATCTGAGCTGTAAAGATAAGAAATTTAAGAAGCAGCTGACAGTCACATTTTCCTGTAACATGTTTCAGATGATTTATTGTACAGTGGTAATAACTCACATACACTCAGCCTCCACTTTACTAGGCATGCCTGCGCAGACTAATGCAATTAAAAACACTCACCCGCTCCATCTTTTTGACACTCAGTCGTGTATGTTTTAGTGCTGAGGTTGCTCTGCGGTTGTCATAATGAAGATAAGCAATGTTGCAACTGAATAAAGATATAATCATATTTATGCTAATTTGAAGAAATTGCGATTTCTAAATGCCAAGCACCCACCAAACCCCATGGTTCCCACACTTAGTCCCCTTTATACCAGCCTGCTGTGTTAGACCCTCACTGGCTGTTATGAAACTCCACGCCTCCAGTTTGAAACTCAAGCATTCAGTAACAAATTTACATTTCTAAAAGCACTAGCTGGGAAACCCAGATCATTTAACCTTTGTAGGCCTCTTCTCAGATCTGACAAAGAGGCTGTTTTCACAGAGCTTCTTTACTCCCAGTGGTCACATCTTCAGAGCTACAGATAAAGATGGGTTTCAGCATACAGCCTTTCAGTGTACTGTGAGGATCACACTCAGGATAATGTAATATAAAGTAGGAGTCTTCAAGTGTACTCCGTTTGTGGGAGCCATAAATCGAGGCACTGTCACTGTGTCTATGTTCGTGTGTGTTTAGGATGAGAGGAATCAGGTGTTAACCACATACCTGTGGATCAGGCAGGTCTGGCATGATGCCTACCTGAAGTGGGACAAGGAGGAATATGATGACCTTGAAATGATCAACATCCCCAGTGACCTGGTTTGGAAGCCCGACATTGTCCTCTATAACAAGTCAGTAACAAACAAAGACAGAAGAACAGAAAGAAGATGAGGAATCATATTTTTATAGTTAATCAAATGGAAAAGGTGCATCTGATCGAGCTCACGCATTCCTTCTGTTTTTGTCCACGTAGAGCAGATGAGGAGTCGTCAGGCCCATCCAACACTAACGTGAAGCTGCGTTACAACGGAGAGATCATCTGGGACTCTCCGGCCATCACAAAGAGCTCTTGTGTGGTGGACGTCTCCTACTTCCCCTTTGACTGGCAGCAGTGCAATCTCACATTTGGCTCCTGGACCTACAATGGAAACCAGGTGTGTCTGCACACAGGGAGCATGTAGAGCAAGAAGGAGACAGATATATGGCTGACAAACACCTAGCGTCTTAAATATTTATCAGTATGTTCTCACTGCTGAACTCAGTGATAGAAAGTATGGAAACACTCATGGACACTACTGAGTGAACAGATGAACACAAGCAAAATGTGCTAAAGTAGATGTTTAAGGAGCTTATTTCTCCATACAGTTGTGGTAGAAGTTTAAATACACTCATTGTGGTAATTTTGAGCTTTTCTTTGAACTGTTGTTTTCCAGGGTGGAATGATTTTCTAATTTGCAACACTGGGTTTAAGTTATTGTGGTGGGTGTTGTTTTTGTGTGATTTAAATGTTCATTTTCTTGGTTTTAACATGATTTCATCATCGTAGTTCTACTTGTTTGTACATGTTTCACTAACATCTTTTCATCGTGCTTTTGTATGGACTCCACACAGGTGGACATCAGTTTGGGCATGGACAGCGGGGACCTGTCTGACTTTGTGGAGAATGTGGAGTGGGAGTGTCACGGCATGCCAGCGGTTAGAAACGTCATGATGTATGGCTGCTGTTCCGATCCTTACACTGAAATCACCTACACCCTGCTCCTGAAGAGGCGCTCCTCCTTCTACATCTTCAACTTGCTCCTCCCCTGCTTCCTCATCTCCTTCCTGGCTCCGCTGGGCTTCTACCTTCCAGCCGACTCGGGGGAGAAAGTTTCCTTGGGGGTGACGGTTCTGCTGGCGCTCACTGTGTTCCAGTTGTTGGTGGCTGAGAGCATGCCTCCTGCAGAAAGCATGCCCTACATAGGTCTGATTTATTTATGGAAGTATGGAAACTGTAGAAAGTCATAATAAAAACAGGCATAATAAAAATGCATAAAAATTCATTCAAAAATATAAAGCACAAGGTCAAAACTTTGACAGATTTTACACATAAATCGGGGCCCCACTGGTTACTTAGTCTTGTGGTTATATATTAAAATTTTGCATGGTATCTCAAGATAAATAAACCAGTATTACCTACTTTTAAGCTACCCATACACTTGACCCTATGTATTTATTATTTTTACAGACTTTTTAATAGACTCTATTTATAAATCTGTAATTTCTTCTATCTTCCTTTTTAGGGAAGTACTACATTGCCACCATGACTATGATCACAGCCTCCACTTCTCTCACCATCTTCATCATGAACATTCATTTCTGCGGTGCTGAAGCCAAACCAGTCCCTTACTGGGCTAAGGTGCTCATCATTGACTACATGTCAAAAATCTTCTTTGTCTATGAAGTCGGGGAGAACTGCACCACGCCAGAAAGCGAGAGGACCCCGCTCTACCCAGAGGAACCAATGGGTGATAAGAGCTGCTACCATGACGACCGCTTCCATGATGGCTTCTACTATACTGACAGTGATCCAAACAAATACAGCAATGGGAATGGTGTACATCATCACAAAAACCATCACAAAAGACAAGCAAATGGCAACACCAACAGCAGGCATCACCATTACAACAACCATAACAACCACGCTTCCAGGCTGGAGAGGGGTGACGCAAAGCATGAGCCCACTCAGCGTTACCACCACATCAGGAGGGATGAACTAGATTACCAGGCTCCTCGGCATCCACTGCACCTCCAACACCTGAATGGGGGGTTTAAGGAGCAGATCCTCTATTCCTCAGAGAAGATTCAAGTCCCTGCCTGTCCCTGCTGCTGCCCCTCTATCCAACATAAACAGGTGACACTTCATGCTGTTTCATCCTTTACTACTTTTAAACGCAACTAATATTAATTTAGAAGCGATATGTAGGACTTTTATATGTTTAATATTTTTTATTGCCAGTGTGTGAGTGGTAAAATGACATCTTCTCCATGTCTTTGGGTTGCCCCTTACAGCCTGTGAACTTGGTGAATGGGGAAGGAGTTATTTTCATTTTAATGATCCCTCCCTCAGTGTCTCTCTTCTGCCCCTTTGCCATTACGGAACAATAGCTGGCAAGGAACAAGGAACTGTACAAACCACAAAACAGTTTGTTTCATCACAGCATAAACTCTAAAAGAAACTCCAGATAAGGACAGAAACCAATGAGTAATCAATTAATGAGGATTTTTCTTTAAAAATGTTAGCGAGGACACAAACTAAGATTAGTGAGCTAGCTGCTATGTTGGCAAGTCAGAAATCCATTTGTGTTGGCCAGGGGTTAAACTGTGCTTTGTCAGATAGGGGAAACCCTAATATCTGGTTTAGTTGTGCAACCTCGGAAAACCACCTAGAAATAGACACACAAAACTTTAGAAGCTTATTTCTGCCACTGGAAGGAAAATGCCAGGAAGATTTAGATCAAAGTCAAAATTTTTTAGATATTATCCAGAAGTTTGGGGTTAAATACCTGGAAATTTCAAGCTACTTCTGAATGATCTATAAAAGCTTGTATTGTGAGGTCCAGTAGATTGGTTTTCTTTGCATATAGACCATTAACACTCTGTTCCTGCTGATCTGAAGCTTACTGATCTTTTGGGATTTAACTGAACTGAACAATATGTAAGCTGATCAGCTTAAATATAAATTGATGTCTTGATGTAACCGTACACTGACAATGAACGCCACAGACTACCCTGCACCAGTCCAACATATTGCATCACTGTAAACTTCACCACAGTACTGCAAACTAACCAGTTTATCCAGTATTAATCTGTACTAAACTTCCCAGTATTTTCATGGATGAAGCATTGAGCCAATATCTCATTTTTAAAAAATCATGCGTGATTTAGAAACACAGTGCTGAGAAAGAAAAAAATATGTTGAGGGTGTAAGTGGGAGTTGGATATTATTTTCTTTATATTAAGCAAGCATCTTATGGTATCAGGAGGAAGCAGCACCTGACTACAGCATTAGGGAACCGGTTTCTAGTCCAAATTCTTAAAATTGTTAGCATGTCTACCTATCGATCCCGTTGTTGGTTCTTGCACTCGTACTACAATCAACTGATTTCAGTTTGCATTTCAGAGGAGGAAAATAGCGACAGTCTAGAGCGTAGATATGGACATTTATTTTATTATTATTGCACAAAAGGACAAAATAAATGGTAAAGTGGAAAACTGCATCCAGGACAGAAACAAACACATCATGCTGCTAACACAACTTTGGGTTTTTGAAAGCATCTGCCAAGAGGGCATGCTAACGTTAAGCTAGTCAAGAATCCAGAGTGAAATCTGAGTGAATGCTGACTGCAGGAAGATTATAAGGAGGAGACACTGGACTCACCTGACAGCACTGATAGTAGTAAAACTTCCAGGGAAAAATCTTTTTAAAAACCTTATTTGGGGGAAAGCCAGCAATTTGTAAAAGTGTTTTTGTTAGACTTCCCTGGTGATGTACAGTGGGGCAAAAAAGTATTTAGTCAGCCACCGATTGTGCAAGTTCCCCCACCTAAAATGATGACAGAGGTCAGTAATTTGCACCAGAGGTACACTTCAACTGTGAGAGACAGAATGTGAAAAAAAATCCATGAATCCACATGGTAGGATTTGTAAAGAATTTATTCGTAAATCAGGGTGGAAAATAAGTATTTGGTCAATAACAAAAATACAACTCAATACTTTGTAACATAACCTTTATTGGCAATAACAGAGGTCAAACGTTTACTATAGGTCTTTACCAGGTTTGCACACACAGTAGCTTGTATTTTGGCCCATTCCTCCATGCAGATCTTCTCGAGAGCAGTGATGTTTTGGGGCTGTCGCCGAGCAACACGGACTTTCAACTCCCGCCACAGATTTTCTATGGGGTTGAGGTCTGGAGACTGGCTAGGCCACTCCAGGACTTTCAAATGCTTCTTACGGAGCCACTCCTTTGTTGCCCGGGCGGTGTGTTTTGGATCATTGTCATGTTGGAAGACCCAGCCTCGTTTCATCTTCCATCAGTGAACCTCCTTCACTGATGGAAGGAGGTTTTGGCTCAAAATCTCACGATACATGGCCCCATTCATTCTGTCCTTAACACGGATCAGTCGTCCTGTCCACTTGGCAGAAAAACAGCCCCATAGCATGATGTTTCCACCCCCATGCTTCACAGTAGGTATGGTGTTCTTGGGATGCAACTCAGTATTCTTCTTCCTCCAAACACGATGAGTTGAGTTTATACCAAAAAGTTCTACTTTGGTTTCATCTGACCACATGACATTCTCCCAATCCTCTGCTGTATCATCCATGTGCTCTCTGGCAAACTTCAGACGGGCCTGGACATGCACTGGCTTCAGCAGCGGAACACGTCTGGCACTGCGGGATTTGATTCCCTGCCGTTGTAGTGTGTTACTGATGGTGACCTTTGTTACTTTGGTCCCAGCTCTCTGCAGGTCATTCACCAGGTCCCCCCGTGTGGTTCTGGGATCTTTGCTCACCGTTCTCATGATCATTTTGACCCCACGGGATGAGATCTTGCGTGGAGCTCCAGATCGAGGGAGATTATCAGTGGTCTTGTATGTCTTCCATTTTCTGATGATTGCTCCCACAGTTGATTTTTTCACACCAAGCTGCTTGCCTATTGTAGATTCACTCTTCCCAGTCTGGTGCAGGTCTACAATACTTTTCCTGGTGTCCTTCGAAAGCTCTTTGGTCTTGGCCATGGCGGAGTTTGGAGTCTGACTGTTTGAGGCTGTGGACAGGTGTCTTTTATACAGATGATGAGTTCAAACAGGTGCCATTCATACAGGTAACGAGTGGGGGACAGAAAAGCTTCTTACAGAAGACGTTACAGGTCTGTGAGAGCCAGAGATTTTCCTTGTTTGAGGTGACCAAATACTTATTTTCCACCCTGATTTACAAATAAATTCTTTACAAATCCTACCATGTGAATTCATGGATTTTTTTTTCACATTCTGTCTCTCACAGTTGAAGTGTACCTCTGGTGCAAATTACTGACCTCTGTCATCATTTTAAGTGGGGGAACTTGCACAATCGGTGGCTGACTAAATACTTTTTTGCCCCACTGTATTCTCATGCCCTGGTGTCCTTTGAAATTAAATTAAATTTAGACGATGTTTCAAACTAAGTGTGTTAAAGCATAAAGGAACTACAGCAAATGCAACACTGCAACATAACAGCGCTGAACGGTCTGGTATGAACCTCTTGCTGTCATGTAAATTCTAGAAACTTATAGACTGCAGTTTGTCTAATGGCCACAAGTGTCATTAGCAGCAATGGCTTTCTGGATGTTATATAAATAACCTTTAAGTGTCCATCTGTCCTTTCTTCAGGTGGTTAAGAACATCGAGTACATTGCAAACTGTTTCCGTGAGCAGAGAGCCACGTGCATCAAGGTAGCAGAGTGGAAGAAAGTTGCCAAGGTGATGGATCGGTTTTTTATGTGGATCTTTTTCGTCATGGTCTTCCTCATGAGCATTCTCATCATTGCCAAGGCGTCTTGATAGCTTCTTCTACTTTTCATCGACACTAAACCTCCAGTCTTGTTACACCTCTGTTCGACTTTAATGCAACGTGAGACAAATGAAGACTATTTTGTCCGCAAGAAAACCGTGTTTCATGTCAGTATTGTGTGTGTGTGTGTGTGTGTGTGTGTGTGTGTGTGTGTGTGTGTGTGCGTGTATGTAAGTGTTTGTCTGGGGTTTTTGTTTTGTTTCGACGTAAAGAAGACGAGGTCACTGCACACAAATCATCCATTTAACCACACGTGTGCACGGAAAGCCTCTCGGTTAGTTTATGTAAGATCTGTTTGCATGTGTCACAGAGCAGTGGAGCAGTAAGACAATCCAGGCCTTGCCTTGAACATGCATGGACTCTATTATTGATGAGCTAACAGCCAAACATCCAGCTATAGGCATTACATTTCTTGCCTTACGTTTTAAGCAACCAGAGGATGCTATTTTCCAGAGTTGGCTATGATGTGGGAGGGAGCACCAAGAGGAAAACCTGAAATACTTTTGAAACAGTGTAAATGTCGATGACACAGCCTATGAATCACATCTATCCTTATAGACACTATCACTGGTAGATCGTGTGAGTTAATGCTGTTAAAGCCACATGAAACTGACATTGGTTTACAAGTTCTCCATACTTGAAGAGAAAAGGTGAACATTTACCTCACAAAGACTTTTAACACACTATCTGACCTTAGTGATACTTTTTCACAATAAAGGGTGATGCACTCTACCTTATTGCTAATTTACACTTTGCTCAATGGCACAATTAAAAATAAACCTTTGATATTGTGTTATTAAAAATGATTGTTGCTCAGTTTGTGGTGGTTTAAATCTTATTTGGTGTGTTTGTGAATTCTGTCCCCTTCTTATTGTCCTGTTTTTGTTTTTGTTTTTTTTATATAAAATGCAGCTTATAAACTTAACATTGTATCTTATCCATATCACAGACACTCATTTTCCCTCACCTGTTTTTTTTTGATGATTAGCAGTTTGTTTGGACTGTAGAGGGCAGGCAACTGAATGAACCTGGTTTATTTTATTTAAATGTTTCAATTCAGAAAAGAGCCTCTGGAGGGCAGATTAGGTCAAATTAGAGACGATTCAGTTACTGACTGAATGAATTAATGAATGAACTTGCATAACCAAATGTCCCATAGATACTTTAACAGTACAAGAGGTAAAAACAGAGGATAGAATCATAAATTAATGTATTAGCACTTTTTCTATAAGTCAGTACTCATTAAAATCAGGTAGACAAGCATATAAAACACACACACACACACACACACACACACACACACACACACACACACACACACACACACACACACACAGAGCATGATCCAACACGACTGGTTTGGCAGTGGGTGAAGGTCTGGGAGGGAAATCCTTGAAATCTTATACAGATTTTCACATTTTTGGCCAACAGTCAGAGGTTGGGCTCGTTCAGTGGGCCTCTGGTTCCTTCTGGAGGACAATGATCATCCTCATGTGGCCAGAGCGTGTAGACAGTTCCTGGATGGCAAAAGCATTAATGCAACTGACTGGCTCTCATGTTCCTAAATAAAAAACACAAAACAACAACAACAAAAAAGTACATTGTTCTTTAAATCTTTTTCGAATTGGAAGGAAATATTAGTAATAGAAAGTAATAAAGTTTATTGCAGGCTTAAATTGAAGTTCATTATTATTTATCTTCCCATTTTCAGACACCAAATAAATTCCTTCATAGCTGACTAAATGATTTTCTTTCTGCAGTATTTTTTAAAAAATTACATCAATAATAAAAAAAACAATCAATTGTTGCTTAATCTTTAAAAAAAAGTCTACTGTCCTCCTTGTCATTGCTGTCACAAAGACATCGCTGTCAGGCTGTTATGAGAAGAACTAATCTTTGCTTCCATCTAGTGGAGTTTGGAAAAAGAAATACTGAGTTAGCCTACAGTTAGCAGCGTGCTATGAAAGCAACACGAAGGACAACATTTAGCTGATAATTTCCTCTCGCCAAGAGATGCAACACAAAGTTATTGCAAAGACTTTTAGACATTCTTGTGCAGATGTGTCTGCTTCAGTCTGTTTCTTTGGATTGTTTGACCTCAACAAGGACAGAATAACAACTCATTTTTGACCCCTGGTACCTAAATGACAAATACATATATAAATATCACATTACTATCCTGTTGACAACACTCCTCCCAACCTCTTCACAAACTGCTTGTATCTGCATTATCAGGCTGCTTCTTTCTGGACTGTGTTTTCTCAGAGCAGAGGCCTGCTGAGCCGAGTGCTTCAGATATACAAACTTTCTTCAATCATGAGAAAAAAAGCAGTAATGACGGTTAGAGTCCAGAGGGACCATATGGTCTGACATACCTACCGAGATATCTACAGAACTACAGTGTTTTGGGAGAATAATGAGGATAAACAATAATTCATGTCATTCATCAGTTTTGCACTTTGCTTTTTCCTTCCTTGTTCACAAAAAGTGAAGAAGAAAGTGGAAGAAGAAAGGTGTATTAGCCTCCTCTACTTCCTAGATAGGAGGAAAAAGAGGAAGTGAGACAGAACTAATAGACATTTCTTGGTGGTGCACATCCATGAACGGGGTGTGATAGGTGGGAGCAGGAATCTGGCTGAGCTGCTGGCCACAAGAGATGGAAAGTACTATGTTGTAGCAAAGAACAGGTGCTGGAAGTCATTTTGCTTGGTGGATATTATGAAGCAAGGTAATTAAAAAAAAAAGCACAAAATCAAAGGAAATTGCTAGAAAATGGATGAAGATGTAGCTCATCACCTACAGATGGAGAAGTGGTTATTGAATGAGAACTAGGAGCAGCAGAATGTAACAAATTAGCACTATGAGAGAAATTTAAAGATGGTTCAGCAAAAATCAGAGGAAGGAGAAACTGGTAAGAGAAATGGGGAGGATTTTAGGGGAGAGCCTGAGGAAAATGACAGAAAGGAGAAGATACAAGAGAAGCAGTTGACTGAAGTTCTGAGTAAGACTTGACTGATAAGACCTCACAAAGTTACCAACATGTTTGAGGAGCAGGTGGAGTAGAAAGAGAAAGGGATAAAATCAATGGAGGAGAGGATCTAAAAAGATTACAGTAAAAAAATAAAAATACTGAAGGGGAAGTTCAGGAAATACAAAAGGGAAGATGTGACGAGAGTTTCTTTGAAGACACTTAAATTAATTCGTCCAGAGTTCAGAGGAGAAGAGGGGGAAAAGCAAATGGATGATGGACTCACAGATCAGAGGAAGAAAATTCACAAAGAAATGGACATGCAGATGGAAAAGCAGAGGATGGAAAAGCTGAGAACTGAGGCCCTTCGAGGATGAAGTAAAACCCATCAAAATAAAGTTTGAGCAACAAAAGGTTAGTGAAGAAAGCCCCAAGAGACACTGGAGGACAACCTGTGAAGAGAACGAGAAAAGTGCGACAAGGAAATCCCAAAGATGGAAAAGCAGTTTGACAGTAAGTGTTAGGATCTCTGCAGAGAGACAGCACAGGGACAAGAGATGAGACTGAATGCAGCTTTGTGAATGCTGGAACTTACCACTGTGTACAATAACAGCACTAACACTTTGTGTTAAATGTTT
This sequence comes from Maylandia zebra, assembly GCF_041146795.1. Taxonomy (NCBI): domain Eukaryota; kingdom Metazoa; phylum Chordata; class Actinopteri; order Cichliformes; family Cichlidae; genus Maylandia; species Maylandia zebra. The sequence continues at coordinate 25,372,359 of NC_135172.1, read as the reverse complement.
ACCATTCATGTGTTTGCTGGCACAATAATTACTATTATTAATTACTATAATATGCTCTGGCCTTTAAACTGTCTTCTTTGATTTGACCATTACCTGCAACAGGGAGTTAATGCCCATGTGTAAACACTTTCATTTCAACGAAGAGACCTAATTCCTTTGTATGTCTTACCCTGCCAAAAGCACAAAAAAAGTACAAAATCTCAACGGTGACAGACATAATCTGATGATCACCTCCACGCCCTCTGCTTTGTGCTGCTATCTCTATCTCTTTCATTTAAACCTTTTTTCGAATAAAATCCCATTGCCATTAATAAAGATCAAATATTGCTTGAGTGCTATTTCAGCATCATTACCGATGTTGTGACTTCAACTGTGCCATCTGCTTCTGTTCCCAGCCAAAAACTCTGCTTTTATCCACTGCCCTGTGCGTCTGTGTGTGTCTGTATTTGAGTGCACTTGTATTACTGATGTTGTGGGAACAGACCATTATTCTGTTTATACAGTCTTGACCTAACTCTGTTTTGGAGACAAAATATGAATTCCAGTAATGTAAATTACTTTATTTCAGCTGAGCACTTGTTCTCCGACTTCGTTTCAGTGTTCACCTGAAAGTAAAGTGAGTAAAGTAGTAGTCTGAGTTTGGGTTAGATTAAGTCTCCAGAAAAGAAGTTTATGTCAAAGTCCTCTGAAGAAATGTGTATGCATGTCATGTATATATATATATATATATATATATATAATATATAACAGCTAAGATACTGCGCAGGACCCTCAAGCTCCCAGGCCTCAGGTAGAGGACCCGAGCTTGAAGGATTGACCGTGTTTTTTTTTTTATACTTCAAGTTTGGGTTCTCTACCAGAGGCCTGGCAGATAAAACAGTACAACACAGTGCATGAATACATGGTAAAACAAAACATAAGGGAATACAGTCTGAATCTCTGAGAGTTAATATTAAAAAAACACCATATCGCCATCATCGTAAGTAACAGCCAGCAGTCTGTTAACTTATTATAAGACTGAAAATGTGACAAACTGGATTTTGTAGGTGTTTTTGTTACCTTTGGATACAGGCCAGCTGTCTCCTGGTCAGTCAAAGCATCTTTTTGAGCAGAAAATCAAACTATTGTTGTGAAATTGAATAATTTGATACTGTAACAATTCTCCTGTGTCCTTGACCAAAGCATGGATTTACAGAAATTATGTGAAAAATAATGATTAGCTGATAAACCAATATAATGAGATTAAGGACGTGATTGTTTGGATACTGGGTGATTGAGGGAAAATAAACACTACAAATGATGTGACTGACTTCACTGTTTTGAAAACATGCAAATATTTTTAAGTGAAACTAGATGAAGAGATGTCATGGTCCTGGGTCTTTTGATGCAACGTTGTGTGTTATGGACTCTTTTTTAATTAATGGATTGCAGATATTATGTTTGTTTACATCCTCAGGCTATATTTTTAATACTTGGCTATAGTTTTCTTATATTCCGTTTCAGTTTATTCTGCCTGCTGTGTGTTTCCCGTACCTTGTTAAGTCTCTGGCTCTGTCTTAGCTGTCTCCTGTTTTAGTTAGTTAGTTTTGTTTTGGTAACTTTTGTGTCATTTTTTAGGTTTTAGTTAAGTTTAGTTAAGGGTTTAGTTTAACTTTAGTTCCAGCTGTGCTCCCACCTCTTGTGTATTTATTTTCTGAGGCTCCTCTCTAGTAGTGTGCTCCTGTATTTTGTGTTTTCCCTTAGTTTTTCCTTAGCTTCTGAGTTTTCTGCATTTTTGATTCCAGCACTGTCTTGGCTTTTGTATTTTTGGTTTTTGTGAGAATACTAAAATACAAAGCAATACAACTTTTTGGAGTTAAGGACTGTTTCTGTGTCCTGCATTTGGGTCCACACTCTGCCTGCCACATAGAATATCTTGACAACTATATTTAGATAATAAACCAAAAAGCCATGCATTCCTGTCATACATAAATATTCAAGACACTGTTATAAATAAAGATTAGAGACACTGAATGTGTCTGTGAGGAAAGAAAAAACAAAGAAAACCAAAACGAATATCCTGATTCAAATGCATGAAACAAAAAAATTGTAATAATAAAACGCTATGGGGGGATTTTAGTTTCAGCATTTCTGGCTGTAATCTCTATGAACTGAAAAACTGGCCTAAATTAATGGGAACATCTGTAAAGGAAAGTCTTTTGTGTGTTTGTGTTGAATCATCCTGCTTTCATTTAGTTACAGCAACGTCTCCACTGATGGTAAGAGTCCTGAGATTAGGAAAATAAGAGAGAGAGAGAGCGAGAGTGAGAGACCGGGAAGGGATTAATCTCAAACAGTAATGCAGAATGAAACTGTTCACAGAGAAAATTAAAAATGGCTCGACATGATTTCTGCTTTTCTCAGGTGGCAAACTTCTCTCAGCTCTGCGCGTCTGGGAGCTGTGCTGTCAGCAGTGAGCATAGCTGGTGGTGCATCAGGTCCCCAGTCAGTCTGCTGTGCGCTCAGAGCAGAAGCTGAGATCAGCCCGAGTGGAGCAGGACACTCAGTCGCCACTGTGGGTTACCATTAAGACTCTTGTTTTGTTAGTGGCGAGGATTCTCGCACTTTAACTTCGACATGTGGCCGAGCGCAGGACGAGGCGATGAATAATACAACCGGCTTGGCGCTGGTAGGAGCTAGGAGCCGGGAAGGGTTACCGGCGCACCGCGTCTTGACGGGCTGTGTTCTGGCGCTGCTCATCATTTGGACACTTTTAGGTAACTTCACGGTGTGCGCGGCCGTTTATCGCTATCGGCACCTGCGCGCAAAAGTAACCAACGTCTTCATCGTGTCGTTGGCTCTGTCGGACCTCCTGGTGGCCGTGCTGGTGATGCCGTGGAAAGCGGTGGCCGAAGTGGCCGGTTTCTGGCCGTTCGGGGGCTTCTGTAAAACCTGGCTGGCCTGCGACATCATGTGTTCAACGGCCTCCATCCTAAACCTGTGCGTCATTAGTGTGGACCGATACTGGGCCATCTCCAACCCGTTTCGCTATGAGAGGAGTATGAATAGGAGGGTTGCATCCGTCATCATCGGTGTGACCTGGACAGTGTCTGTGGTCATCTCCTTCGTTCCTGTACAGCTAAACTGGCACCGGGCGGAGATCGGTGACCCAACCGGGGAGAATCCGGCGCACTACGGTAGTAGTATTGACAGCTGTGACTCAAGCCTCAGCCGCACATATGCCATCTCCTCCTCCCTCATCAGCTTCTACATCCCGGTCGCGATCATGATTGTGACATACACACGCATCTACCGGATAGCCCAAATGCAGATACGCATGATATCCTCCTTGGAGCGGGCTGCTGAGCACGCGCAGAGTTGCCGCTCGGACGTTCCTGAACTGATTTCACACCTGTGCACAGAAATGAGCACCCGCTCGTCTCAGTCTCACATCAGTCTACATCCGGACTGCCAGCCCTCTAATCAGTCACACTGCGAGCTCAAAGTCTCCATCAGAAAAGAGACAAAAGTGCTCAAAACTCTGAGCATCATAATGGGCGTGTTCGTCTGCTGCTGGCTGCCTTTCTTTATCCTCAACTGCGCTCTGCCTTTCTGTCCCGGACCAGCTGCTCCGGCGGCCCAACGCGGCCCTTACTGCGTTAGCGAAAAAACTTTTGATGTCTTTGTGTGGATCGGCTGGAGCAATTCGTCTCTAAACCCGGTCATATATGCGTTCAACGCGGACTTCAGAGACGCTTTCCTGCGCCTGTTGCGCTGCCGGGGACGCGGATTTTTGGCCGCGGTGAGTGCCGCGGTGGAGACGGTAATGGCGAGTAACCAGGCGGGAAACTCCAAGCGAGAAAGCCCGACGAAGGTGAGGCTGGACGTCTCCTGCGCGACAAACACGAGGGGAAGTGAGGACAGCGGGAACACTACGGTGACTGTGTTTTATCACAGAGGGACGAGGTCAGAACAAGTGACGGACACTGAGGACAGGAGCGACAGAGACAAGCTGACGCACATTCCCATCTGAGCGGGATCATTTCAGGGGTCGAGGGGTAAGGCAAACACAAGGAGAACAGACTAAACCCCGGATGTAGAGGGACAGGAAAAGTGAAGCACTGAATTTTTCCCACCAGGGAGATCTCGAGGACCCACAAAATAACCCACCTTACTGCTACACTACATCTGGATGTCTTCTAAAGTCTTTTTCCCATCCTGGGATTAGGGAGTGTGTTTGGATAACTGTGGGTGGTGCAGCTGTTTCTACCTGTGTGTAGACATAAGCTTTATCTTTGCTGATCAGTGCCCAACAAAATCTTTAGGTTAAAATATTCTGAATCAAAATTTGAAGGGGGGCTGTTGAAAAGTTTATAAAAATAGCAGGCTGAATTAGGTGGAGAAGAAAAAGGGAGAAAATATGACCCTTTTATGAAGAAAATATATATAGTTGTACTTTGGAAGTAAAGGGGACACCCGTAGGTGAATACATGCTTGAATCAGGCAGAGGGAGGTGCATCCTTCTCACCCTCACCTCCAGCTTTCAGATCGGAGTAGATGTTTTACATGGATGGGTGGATTAACAGAAAAATTTACTCAGTAGGACAGAGGTTTTGCAGAGTGGCCATTCAAAAGGCAAATAGCTGGCTTTCCTCTCTCTCTTCCCCCAGTGTGGAGAGAGATTTACCAGAGGTCAGGATTTTTGTGACTCTCTAGAAATGGGATTATGTAAGTAACTCACATTAGCACCCGTCAGCTGTGCATCTTGGTGGATGCACGGTGCACTCTGTTACCCCCGCACACCCCCACCTAACCCAGCCACCCCTCCCTCTTTCCCCTGAAAGAAACAATCATGAATTATTTGTAGTGGTTGTTCCTGTGAAAGATGTCCTGACCAGCAAGAACACAGAAGCTTTTATGGTGACAACTCCTGAAAACACAAGATGTGATTCTTTGCAGTAAGGCTGATGCAGAAATGGCCACCACAAGAGCAGAGGCACGCAGTCTCGTCTGCTCTGGATGAACTTTCTGCATATTTTCATCTGTTCATTTTAATTTCACAGGACCTTGTTGGTGTTAAATATGAACGCGTCTGTTGTGACCTGAAAGAGCCACCAAGCCTTAATGGAACCAACAAGAAATATGTTTTTCAACTGCAGTTTGTTTCTAAAACCACACACACATAAGCCTGTAAACCAGAATTTGCTGTTTTCCCACTTTTATTTGTGTTTTAAGGCCTAAACAAAAAAGTAAAGGTGACTTTCTGTATTACTCATTTCCAGTCTATACTCACTGGCTACTTGATTAGGTATACTTTTGGAACTGCTTGTTAATACAAATATCCAATCAGCCAATCACACTGGAGCAACTGGTCAGGATTACCTGCTGAAGTTCAAACTGAGCATAAGAATGGGCAAGAAAGTCAATTTAAGTGACTTTAAACATGAAATGGTTTAGGATTTACAGAAAACGGGCTGAATGTCCAGTGAGCAGCAGGTCTCTGGGTGAAAATTGATATTGATATCAGCAGTCAGAGGAAAATGGCTAGACTGCTTCGAACTGATAGGAAGGCAGGAGAATATCAAATAACTAATTGTTCCAATTAAGGCATGTGGAAGAAAATCTCTGGCACAATATGTCATATTTTGAAGCCCAAGCAGAAGACCACGTGTGGTACCACTCCTATCAGGTAAGAACAGGAAACTGAGGCTACAAAGTCTGGATCCATCCTTGTTGATGCATCGTATATCAGGATAATCGTTTATGTCACAAAGCTTAATTAATATTAAATTGGTTTCTTGAACATGACGGTGAGTTCACTGTACTGAAATAGCCTCCGCAGATTCCAATCCAACAGCGCATTTGGGATGTGTTGGAACAGGAGGTTGACATCATGCATGTGCAACTAACAAATTTGCTGCAACAGTGTGATGCTATCATGCCAACATGGACAAAAATCTCAGAGGAATGTTTCCAGCACTTGTGAAACCTGGGACTTCTTTAGCCCTACTGCTAATCCAAAAAAAATGGAACTTCCTTTTCTTTTGAATAGAGTTGTGAAAAGCTCTATTAAACCCATGTTAACTTTTTTCCTGACATCAATATATTAGCTGTTTCTCAAACCAAAGAAGCCCTTCCTGAATAGGCTGTACCTCATAGCATAGCACCTAGTTTTTCCAAATAAAACCATCATAAATGTTCCAAGAGGCATTAACATGAGTAACATGGTTGAATGACAACAATTAGTCTAGTAGACGGTGACTGCAACACCTTCTTCTGTCAGCACAGCTTTCAGTCAATGTGGTTACAGTCCAAACTTTAAATGTTAAAATCCAAACAGGTGAGTTATAAAAACCTTTATGGTCCAAAGTTTGAACACATATTATGAGTGAAGTTACATTTTAGCTTAATACATCAAATATATTTTTCAAGATACAGGGAGTGCAGAATTATTAGGCAAGTTGTATTTTTGAGGAATAATTTTATTATTGAACAACAACCATGTTCTCAATGAACCCAAAAAACTCATTAATATCAAAGCTGAATGTTTTTGGAAGTAGTTTTTAGTTTTAGCTATTTTAGGGGGATATCTGTGTGTGCAGGTGACTATTACTGTGCATAATTATTAGGCAACTTAACAAAAAACAAATATATACCCATTTCAATTATTTATTTTTACCAGTGACACCAATATAACATCTCCACATTCACAAATATACATTTCTGACATTCAAAAACAAAAGAAAAACAAATCAGCGACCAATATAGCCACCTTTCTTTGCAAGGACACTCAAAAGCCTGCCATCCATGGATTCTGTCAGTGTTTTGATCTGTTCACCATCAACATTGCGTGCAGCAGCAACCACAGCCTCCCAGACACTGTTCAGAGAGGTGTACTGTTTTCCCTCCTTGTAAATCTCTCATTTGATGATGGACCACAGGTTCTCAATGGGGTTCAGATCAGGTGAACAAGGTGGCCATGTCATTAGTTTTTCTTCTTTTATACCCTTTCTTGCCAGCCACGCTGTGGAGTACTTGGACGCGTGTGATGGAGCATTGTCCTGCATGAAAATCATGTTTTTCTTGAAGGATGCAGACTTCTTCCTGTACCACTGCTTGAAGAAGGTGTCTTCCAGAAACTGGCAGTAGGACTGGGAGTTGAGCTTGACTCCATCCTCAACCCGAAAAGGCCCCACAAGCTCATCTTTGATGATACCAGCCCAAACCAGTACTCCACCTCCACCTTGCTGGCGTCTGAGTCGGACTGGAGCTCTCTGCCCTTTACCAATCCAGCCACGGGCCCATCCATCTGGCCCATCAAGACTCACTCTCATTTCATCAGTCCATAAAACCTTAGAAAAACCAGTCTTGAGATATTTCTTGGCCCAGTCTTGACGTTTCAGCTTGTGTGTCTTGTTCAGTGGTGGTCGTCTTTCAGCCTTTCTTACCTTGGCCATGTCTCTGAGTATTGCACACCTTGTGCTTTTGGGCACTCCAGTGATGTTGCAGCTCTGAAATATGGCCAAACTGGTGGCAAGTGGCATCTTGGCAGCTGCACCCTTGACTTTTCTCAGTTCATGGGCAGTTATTTTGCGCCTTGGTTTTTCCACACGCTTCTTGCGACCCTGTTGACTATTTTGAATGAAACGCTTGATTGTTCGATGATCACGCTTCAGAAGCTTTGCAATTTTGAGACTGCTGCATCCCTCTGCAAGATATCTCACTATTTTTGACTTTTCTGAGCCTGTCAAGTCCTTCTTTTGACCCATTTTGCCAAAGGAAAGGACGTTGCCTAATAATTATGCACACCTGATATAGGGTGTTGATGTCATTAGACCACACCCCTTCTCATTACACAGATGCACATCACCTAATATGCTTAATTGGTAGTAGGCTTTCGAGCCTATACAGCTTGGAGTAAGACAACATGCATGAAGAGGATGATGTGGACAAAATACTCATTTGCCTAATAATTCTGCACTCCCTGTAGAGACAGACAATCATTCGCACTCACATTCACACCTATGGGCAATTTAGAGTTTCCAATTAACCTATCCCCACTAAGTGCATGTCCTTGGTGTGTGGGAGGAAGCCAGAGTACCCAGAGAGAACCCACGGGGAGAACATGCAAGCTCCACATAAAAAGACCCCGGCCTGATGGAATTGAACTCAGGACCTTCTTGCTGTGAGGCAACAGTGCTAACCACCATGCTGCAAAACAATTAGCTTAACATTTTCACAACTTTTTTCCCCCCATCAGAATAAATGTGGATCTATAATTTGGGGCAGGTACATTAAAAAATGTCTCAGTACTGGCTGGTTAAAATCTGGAAAAAAAATCATTCAACCTCAATACTTTAACTTCCCATATTTGAGTACACAGTAATAAAAAACTTTACATTGCAAAAGACAATTTTGCAATTAGAACAAAATTCTGGAGTTTCTAGATGGAACTGTTTTAATAAAGGCAGAAAATATATATTTTTTTATTAAATATCAGCATATTCTTAAACATATATAATGATTACTGTGAAATTTTACTGCAACGTTTTAGCTTTATATGTCAAACACTTTTCACATATATAAAATAAATAAATAAAACAAAAACAATATATATATATATATATATATATATATATATATATATATATATATATATATATATATATATATATATATATATATATGGGACTGCTTTCAGTCCCATTATTGAGCACTCGCTAAGACTTTACATTGGGAATATACATGCATACATATACATACATATATACATTTATTATTTTAGCATTATTGTGAAATATAATTATATACTATTCATAAATTGTCAGTAGTTATTTTTGCAATGTGAAGATTTATTCTAAAAATTTGATGATTTGAGATTGGAGTGATCCAGGCCTTGAAAATTAAAAAATAAAATTGTCCACATATTTTACTAAGTTATCTTCTGATTTATAATCATACTACCATCTGGAAACGCCTTGTTCTGTTTGTACAGGACAATCTACTGATATCTCTGTTTTTGTGCTACAACTTTTTTTGTGATCATACTTGCTCCAGGATAAAAGTTGAATGTAAATATGATTTTAATTTTTGTGACTCAGAATTTCCTGGTAAAATGTGTTCTACATGCTGTTTTTTTTTTGCAGTAATGTGTAATGTGTAAATTGTGTAATTCAACAATATATCATATATATATGTATGTATATATATTCCCAATGTAAAGTCTTAGTGATTGCTCAATAATGGGACTTTCCAACACTGATTGAATTTTTTTTTTCATATTTTAATTAGCTAATACTCAGAAATGTTTTAATGTATTAATCCCAAATTACAGATTCTGATTCATTTTGATGATAAAAAAGAGCACTGAACATTTCAGACTCTTATCTTTAAAAGGTTATGAGATAATTATGTATATGATATATGAAGCTACAATATCACAGCATTCATATAAACACTCAAATTTTCTATCATAAAACTTTGATGCAAATTGAAGACAGCTGAGCAGAAGGCATAGTTCATCTCAGAGGAATGACTCAGTTATAACATTTTACTTTAGGTATAAAAATTCAACCCTTTCCATACTCTTATTATGAAGGGTAATATTTGCTATACAAGCCAAAACTGCTTTTCTTTATAACAGGCTGTGTATCAAAGCAGCTCATTTAATATGTGGATTTATGCAGATTCTCTCTCTCCTATAGCCAGCATCAGTCTGACACGCTTCCTATAATGGATTCATTTTTCAGCTGCAACTGAATTTTTGTCATCCAACTATAAACTGAAACCTGTCCTTCCCAGTCTGTTAAATTCTTCCTTTAATTAACAGCAGCAAATAATTGTTAGTCATAGCTCCCAGTTGTACTGAAAACATATGGAGAACCATAATATAATCTCAAGGCAACAGTTATACCGTGTTTGTGTCTGTGCATTGTAAGAGTTGCAAAAGACATTATGGTATGCTTCTAATTATAATATTTGCTCTGCAATGCTCTTGCAACCTTCATGGGACATTCAGCTGCACCGTGCACAAGAATATTCCCCACACCAAAGAGGATTAATAAAACAAAGGTCAAATAAATGTTTTAAAATGTGCAGATGTTGCACGGGGAGTGACAAAAGTCTTTAAAGGTCTGACTGGAGTGCCGTTCATGATGAAGTGATTATATCTATTAATATTAACTGACTAATGACTGTCTTCATTTCATTCTTACCCAAAAGAAGCTCATTGCATTAATGTGTCTCCCAAGGTAGATCACCGGGGGAAGGTTTTTATGGGCCACATCTGCCTACCTTGATAGTGTGAGAGTTAAAAGAGCCCCTGCAGCAGAGAGATTCTGAGGGAGGTGTTAATCGATGTGTGCACTTGAGGAGGGAGAACTCCTCTAATAAAGGTAATTCCTGCACTGAGTTTTCTAAGGAACATGGTTTGTCATGATAACCCTCCCTTGTAATAATAAATCTATGGCCAATTATCTTTTTTGTTGTAGAATTTTTAAGTGAAGGGAAGTACATGTAAAATCTGCAGCAAATAGAAAAAGTGAGGCATTTTCCAAATGTTAATTCACTGTTAATTTCTATTTCATGAATTTGAAAACAGAAATTTCTACTAAGTCTGAGAAGTTGAATAAATGTTTAGGTCTTAAATTAGTTATTAGAAAGCTTTGACCAAATATTTCAAAAAAGAACAGGACAGAAAAAGCAGAATTTTAATTCCTGTAAACGAACATTTTCCACTTCACTCTGTAATTTAGTGGATTTCTTGTATGCATAGCAGAACATATACTCTCACTAGCCACTTTATTAGGTTCACCTTGCTAGTGCCAGGTTGGGGCATCTTTTGTTTTTCAGAGTGACTTTAATTCTTCATGGTGCAGATTTAACACGGTGCTGGAAAACATTCCTCAGAGATTTTGGTCCAGGTTGACATGATGACATCACACAGCTGCTGCAAATTTGTCAGCTGCACAGCCGTGATGCAAATGTCCTGTTCCCCCACATCCCAAAGGTGCTCTATTGGATTTAGATCTGGTGACTGTTGAGGTCATTTGAGCACAGTAAACTCATTTTCATGTTCAAGAAACCAGTTTGAGATTATTTGAGCTTTTGATTTGTGACATGGTGTGTTACATGAAGAAGCCTGGCCATTCTGACATCAACAGAACAACTGGCTATTTTGCCTTCTTCTAAACATTCCCTGTAAACTGTAGAGATGTTTGTGCAAAAAACCCCCAAAAAACTCAGCAAATCAGCAGTTTCTGAAACACTCAGACCAGGCAGCAAGAACCGCGCCATGTTCAAAGTCACTTACATCACCGTTTTCCCCCTTCTGAGGCTCCATTTGAACATCAGCAGGTCATCTTGATCCTGTCTACAGGCCTAAATGATTTAGGCTGTACAGATGTACCCAATGAAGTGACTGGTGAATATGTATATGTAATCACAAACCATTTTTTTGTATATGGTTTGTGAGTGGAAGGCTAAATCTACTCTTATCCTACACAACGATGATGAGAGAGGTCCCACTCTAATGTTTGTTTCCTGCGGATGTTCATTCTCCTCATTCTCCTATGGATCGGATTTAGACCCAGACAAGTTTTGATGGATTTTATTTGCCTTTTCCAATCAAGAAAATTCAGTCGGCTTACAGTCGCTCTTTGGACTCTTTAAACCACATGGAGGGTTAGGCCATGTTCACAAGCTGATGGCTTCCACAAGGCCTGCCAGTCTGATAAAAATGGGCTTTTAGGGAGGGTTTTAAGGCACTTTAAGGAATCCAGAGATCATATCAGTTGTTTCAACATTAGGCAAAAAATAAAATAACATACAGAATTTGATTGAAGTACAAAGTGCAAAGCTTTTGTACCCCTGCACACTCTGCACAGAGCATTATAAATCCCACAATAGAGGTATGATTGAAGTGTGGAATTTCTGCTTTAATTCACAGACTTTAACAAACGTATTGGATTTACTGTTAAGGAATTACAGCCATTTTTATGCACACAACTTTTGACTGACAAGCAGTTTCATGAGCACATGAGGTCTGCTTCCTTGTTATTTCACAACAAATTGAACAGGTAAAAAATAAATCTGGAGCTGATTTCAGGTGTTGAATGAACATTTGATACCTGCTTTCTAATTAAGAGATTTAAAGTAATGTCAGTGTAAGTGAATAGGTGCATCATACCAAAGGCACATTACTACCATGGCTGAATGATAGCCATTGGTGCCAGAAACATCACCCTAACTGTAGCTTAATCTGACTCACTGATGTGAATCAGTGCATAATCAGATTAGTTTTTGAGCATTCCTATCTATTTAGAATTGTGGGATATAATATGGAAATCTCTGAATTATTTTAAAAACCACCATAATCTGATTGAACTGTTGCTTCCAGAAAAACCCCACCAACTTAAATTTGGATGAGAATGTGCAGTTATGTGTAGGATACGTGGACTCCCCTGCACACCTCTCTCTCTTCTCCACTGTGGTTTGTAAAGTCTCTCTATCTGACAGACCTTATAATCCTCCTTTGGTCCTTTGGGAAATCAGATCAGCATTATTATAGATTTATAGAGAACACATTTTTTAAAAATTTAGATTTTGTCCTGGTTTATAATTACATCTACACAACTCTTATACAAGAGCATGCATTCAAGTCAAAGAACACGAGAGAATTAGGCCAGATAAAAAAAGAAAGTTAAAAAAAGTAAAGGTAGAGATAGTCTGGAGTATTCCACTAAACCGAGTCAAAGCTGTGTGTATGCCAGAATTTGATCTGCACTGAAAATAGATACAGAATAAAAAAATGAATGCAGAACCAGAACTAAATCTTATTGTTGTAAAACAACATTTTTAGTTAAAATGAAACATCGCAGGCTTACTAAGGTTTAAAATTACTTTGATTAAACAATCATTCAGAGAAACTAAAAGAAAAATAACCTTTGCCAATGCCAGTGTCCGTTCAAAGGCCGTTCAAAGTAAATAATTCAGACGTGCGTTTATGTAACAGTTTTGATTTACATTTGTACATGGGACAAGAGCCAGAAATAGCTCCAGGGTTGAAAAAAACACTTGGAGGGGGAGAGAAAACAATTGGGGAAGTGCAAGAAGAGGACACACAATGCTTTATTAATAAGAAGAAACGGTTCCAACAGACGGCCACAAGTGGCCGGTGCAGCTGTGTCGGTGCATCTTTCCTGCCAGTTTTCATTCGTTCTGTTGTGTGAGGCAGTTGAATTATTAGTGCGAGGTGTCAGAAAACCTTCCAGCCCACTCTCACAGTGTCCCTCTAACCTCTAAGAATAGACCACGATGAGACGGACCCGGAGGGAAGCAGCAGAGTTTTTGTCTGTCCTGGTCAGAAAATGAACCTGATACAGGCACGAGAACGACGGCATCTAGTGGCTGATGTCAGATATTACACCCACTAATTTATGTTAAAGAGTTTGAGCTAAGGATAAACACTTAAATGTGGACTTTAGGAGGATTACAAATCATTTTATTATAATTAAACAAAATGGAAAAGTGAAACAACAGGAATTTTTCCACAGTCAATAACTTTAACATTTCAGGACAGTCGAGGTCAGTACAACATCCAGTATCAGTAAAAAGGAATTTAATGACTGCAGAGATGATTTATGAACACTGCTAAACATTAACTTGACCCACTTATGAATTTAAACTTTGCTCTTAATGTCACATGACAGGTGTAACAGCTCTATATATTCTTCTGTTACGTGAATAAAAGCCTTATTCCAACTTCCTTATTTCGACCCAGGACAGGATCTACATGGTAGGGATACAAACGGCAATTTTTTTTTGGTTTAAAACTTCGGGTGTACTAGTTTTTAAAATCTTGAAAATATTTTTATTTATACAGAGTATTGATAAGCAGTTTATAACTGCTTATCCTCACTTTCATTTTTAAATTAATCCAAATCTGTACAAAAATGTAATAGGTTTTCTTTCTGTCCTTACTCCTCTCACACATTTATGACAAAGTTCAGGTCAGCATTTTATTGTGAAATCTTGCTGACAGACACATCAGTGCTGTGTTTGTCTACAGATAAGATTCATACCTGTTTTGTAGTGATTTGAGTTGTTTGTTTTTCTTGATCAAAAACCTGGAATATATAGGAGAAAAAGGGAGATATGGAAATATTTTACAAATCACTTCTTTTTCAGTACCAGAAAACAGCTTCATTATTACCAAGACAGCTCCTTCAAGAAGAAACACAGCTAAAGTAAAAACACACACATGCATACTCATATTCGGAAAGGTGTGAGAGAACATTGAGCAGTTTGATTGTTTAAATTGTGTTGTTTTTCTTCCCTCTCAGAGATGTTACACAACATATTTTTGCTTTTTGTGGGTCTGCTGTCATTGGAACATGTTTCCTTTGCAGAGGTTCCTTCTTCACAAATAGGTAATTCAAAAATGTGTGAACTATGTCTATTAGCCTTACAGCCTGATACAACACATATATATGCTTATAGCCATGCACTTTGTGTACTTTCCCTTCCTGCTGTCAAAATGTAATTTTTTTAAACTTGCTTTAATTTTTAGTAAAGATCACAGAAACAAGAGAGTATGCTGAGAGGATGCAGAACTTTACCAGGACAAATTTTGAGCACTTGGAGAAAGTGAGGAACAGATCCATTCGTGTTGCAAGGAGCTGTAAAGACCTCAGGGACAGATATGATGAACGAGAAGGTAAGGACAAGATTCATAAATGTAACATAACAGTCCAAGGCATTTATGTCCTCTTAAGACTGAATTATGTTTTCTTAATGCTATAACATTTCCAGATGGAGTATACTACCTGACAACAGGTAATGGCATGCTGTACCAGACTTACTGTGACATGACCACAGCTGGAGGCGGATGGACGCTGGTGGCGAGCGTCCATGAGAACAGCGTTTATGGAAGGTGCACTGTGGGTGATCGCTGGTCCAGCCAGCAGGGCAACAATGCTGACCTGCCAGATGGAGACGGGAACTGGTCCAACAGAAACACCTTTGGAACAGTAGAGAGCGCCACTGCTGATGACTTTAAGGTAAAATAGCAAGTCACCAGTGGTGGAAAGAGACATTAACACTACTTTACTTTATTTTGAGGTTGGTTAAGTAATTCCATTTATTACTTTCTACTTCTTTTTAACTCATATTTTATTCCACTGCATTTAACTGATTGTAATAATATTTCACATCAGCATTACATATAAAAAGGCATAGTAAGATAATAAAATACATCCATTTAGTTCTGTTTCTACTGGATTTACCAGAAACTAGATGTAAAGAAGATAAAGAGTCAGTAAAACTTACCTTTGATTTGTGCACCGTTACTGTACTCTACTATCTAAAGCTAGCTAGCTACAATTACCTGCAACTAGTTGTACCTGAGGGTAAATAGGTAGAACATAATAAAGAGTTTAGAGCCCTTGTTGAGTCCTAGAAGTTCTGCTTTGATTTCTTTTTTCTCATTTTCCATGTCTGTTCCTCTCTCTGTCCCATCTTGCCATTACTGCCTCTTTTACTGTCTCTGTTATGAGTCTCTGTATTTAGGAATTGTCTTTTACTTTTTCAAAACTTACTTTTAAAGTAAGTTCTCTTTCATGATTTCAAAGGTTGATTGAAATGAGAAAATGTACCTATTTGTTGCAAAATAAGTATTGCATAAGTGTGGCAAAAGTCTTATTTAAAGTCACAGCAGTAATGTGTGCACGTTTCCAGAATCCAGGTTACTACGATATAACAGCTGAGGACATGTCTGTGTGGCACATTCCCAACAACTTCCCGCTGGAATTCTGGAACATGGAAGCTGCAGCCGTCCTCCGCTACCACACTGAAAACCGCTTCCTCAGACTGTATGGAGGAAATCTCTTTCAGCTCTTCAAGGTAATTTAGCTGTGCATAAACCGAACTTATAACCAGGGTAAAAGATCACAAACTGCTAGGTATCAATTACCTGGCAGCTACTGTCTGTCATTAACAAGGTGGTACTACTGCATGGGTGATACTTTGTACAAATGACTGTTGCCATTGATCTCTTTCTTTGGGTGGTCTGTGCATGGGAAAAGGAAACTGAAAAATAAGTGTTTTTGTTTGCATTTCTTTCTCTTTCTGTAACACTTGAAGACTCACACAAAGAAAGAATATTGCACTTATGACGTCTTTCTGTCAAAATGTCCTGTTCAATTAAATTAAAAGTGTTACATTTAAATAAATGGTAAGAAGATATCTGGCTGCACTCCTTCACTCCCTTTGGACACTTTTTTTGTTGTCTCTGTGGTCTTCTCGTTTTGCCTGTAGCTGTTCCACAGAAGCAGGAAAGTCATATTCACACAGCCACACATGTTGATTTTTAAACTGTATTTTCAAAAGCATTACATTTGTTTGCTTTTCAGTCAGAAACTTACAGATATGTAAATAACTCCAGCCCTGAGCCATTTCTAACCAGTTAGAGCTGAGACTTTTTTAGTATAAAATAAAACAGTGGTTAAAAATGTTGTTAACTACACAAACAAACATGCAGATCTACACATGATAAGACTGTCTCATCTTTTCAGCAATATCCAGTGAGATACAATGTTGGGTCATACGGTGACAGAGGGCCAGCTATTCCCATCGTATACGACCACGGGGATACGGAGTCCACCAGAATGTTGTATGGACCCAATCCAAGAAGTAAGAAAATAAAAACTCCATCTATCTATCTATGTGTGTGTGTGTGTGTGTGTGTGTATACCATTATTGATGAATAGGATACACGTGGATTATCATCTATACTAATAAAAGGTTAAGTAAAATGTTTTTAAGTGTAGATTGCATCCCAAAGTTAATGATATTTTTATGTTTCTTGTTTGAAAGACGAATTTGAACCAGGCTTCATCACATTCAGAGCAATAAACAATGAACGTGCCGCCATGGCTATCTGCTCTGGTGTCAAGCCAACTGTTGGTTACAACACTGAACATGTGAGTAATCAGTCATCTCACATCTGCAGGCAATGAGTCATCACAACAAATGGTATAAATGCTTAATAATAATAATGCTTAATAATGTGTATGTGTTAGTCCTCATAGGGAAATTACTGAATTTATCAGAGGAACCCACCCGAGGGATTAATAAAGTTTCATCTAATCACCCAGTGAAGCAGTGGGCAGCCACCAATGCAGCGTGTAGGGACGGTACCTTGTATATCAAAGTATATCCAGTGTACTGACAATATTTGTGTGTGCGTGTGTTTGCAGTACTGTATAGGAGGAGGAGGATATTTCCACCCTGACCAGTGTGGGGACTTCCCATCATTTGACTACGACAGACTGGGCAGGGAGCAAGGCTGGAGCGCCTCCAGAGAGATGACCGAGGCTGCTGTCTTACTGTTTTACCGCTGAGAGGATTTGTGTACATGTAGCCTCTGACTAAAGTCTGTTCAGCAGTCCCAGCTGTAACCAGATCAGGGAAGACTACAGATTTTTTTTAACATATATTAATCACATAGTTTCTACATATAAAAAGAAATGGTAATTGAGAGATTATTAATAGTCATTTGTAATTAAGGCACACACCAGCAGTAATGAACTGTGTATTCAAATAAAATGATTAAAAGATGAGCTCTCTGAAATTATTTTGGGTACTTGTATTTAATAGTCAGTAGACATGAAATGCGGGAGACAAATATAAATATGAACGGACAATATTGGCAGTTTATTTGTTACCAATAAACCAGTTATTATACCAATAACATTAGTTTGGAGATCACCTATACACTATATTGCCAAAAGTATTTGCTCGTCTGCCTTCACAAGGAGATAAACTTGAGTAACATCCCATTCACCGCTCTAATTCATCCCAAAGGTGCTCTATTGTGTTAAGCTCAGGACTCTGTGCAGGCCAGTTTAGTTCTTCACCACACCAAACTCGCTCATCCATGTATTTATGGATATAAATATATGGATGAGCATGACTGCACTGATTTGCAGTCATGTTGGAACAGGAAGGGGCCATCCCCAAACCCACAAAGTTGGGGACATGAAATTCTCCAAAATGTCTTGGGATGTTGAAGCATCAAGACTTCCTCTCACTGGAACTAAGGTGCTGAGCCCAGCTCCTGAGGAACAACCCTGCACTATAATCCCTCTACACCAAACTTAACACTCGACACAGTATAATCAGAAAAGTACCGTTCTTCTGGCAATCACGAAACCCAGACTTGGTCATCAGATTGCCAGTCTGAGTGTGATTTATTACTTCAAGAAACACACCTTCACTGCACTGCACTCTAGAGCAGTATGTAGCGATGGGCTCTGAAGAAAGTTGTTGATCTCTGTCCACTATGCGTGACCATTTTGTGGCTGAGCTGCTGTCGTTCCCAATCGTTTCCACTTTGTTTTAACACCACTAACCACTGACTGTAGAATATTTAGTAGTGAACTCCTCAGAGCGACCCATTCTTTCACAAATGTTTGTAGCGGCAGTCTTCATGCCTATGTGATTGATTTTTATACAACTGTGGCCACTGAAGTGATTGGAACACATGAATTCAGTGATTTGAATGGCTGAATGAACCTGAAAGAGACAATGGATGCTTTGACTGTGGGCAGAATACAGCTATGAATTTCAGACAGATATTAGAAATCAGGGCCGTGCAGAGAGGTTTAAAGGGGCAGGTGCTCAAAGTTAAAAAGGGGCACATTGAACCAGGTTGAATAACAACAACACACATTCATCAAGAATCTAATATGGGAAGGGCAGGGCTGTGTTGATCTGAGACTGTAGACATTAAAAAGTCCATAGGAGAGATGGTGATTAAACAAGTATCATGAGATAATAACAAAATGCAAAGATTGGTGACAGTACTTGGAACCATAAGGACACAAAAAACTGTGAGAAATAATTTAGGCTCTGCCTGTGAATCACTCTTTGCTTCTCTTCTTCCTTCCATCCCATCATTTCATATATCACTCTCCACTTGCTGTCTATCTGAGAACAAGGCACAACTTGTTATTGCAATAAACTATAATCTAATTATCCACACCTAACAACTCTTGCACTTAATCTATAATAAAATGATGACAGAAAAATGTTATAGCCCTGCCTTTAGTAGCCTCACACAGCTCCTGCTGTTTCCTCCTCATGTCCTTACCAGCCATGTCTGGACAATGTTATATCATGAGTAATAGTTTTTTAAAAAATCCATCTAAATAAAACAAACACATGCACACACAGGGACATTTTAGACCTTCTTCAGAATACTGTATATACTATGGGCATCACGGTGCTGATCCAGAATCCTTACATTATTATTCAGAGCTACAATAATAAAGCAATGAGGAGGGGGGAGTAATAAATATGAAATAATGTATTTATGATGATTCCATTTGTTTCACTATCCACTCTGTGCAGGGGCAAAGCTTATTACATTTTTAAACTGTAGCGATACAATAATTTTACTGCTGTAAAATCCAAATTTGTCTTATTTAAAATATAAATCTAATATAATCTGCTTCTTAATGTATGTTCTTTAAAATACAGCTTGTGTTTTTAATATATTATAATTATAATAATTATGTGGACATGCATATTAGATCGTTTTTTAGTGAAATATAATCCCTCCAGAAAGGCAGGAAAAGCCCTGTAACTTACTTTAAAACTAAATATGTTCCCTAAAACGGTGACAGAGCTACAGACCCATGACAGCCAGGTAGCCAGCAGCTATGACCAGCACTACTTGTGCAGTTAATAAAAGGACAGGTAATGTTTGTCGCGCTGTTGCACGCACAGCACGCTCGTTTGTTTCAGTTCGTCAGTTGCAACAAGACAGCTTACCAACGTGTACGTAATAAGATAATACTCTGGGTGCTATACACTACAGTGTATGCTGTACACCTACTTACTGGTTTTGTCGCATCAGTCTGTGTCTCTGAGTTAACTTGTGTTTCTCCTACAGCTCCGGACCGCTAAAAATGCGCGTGCTCTTTGTGAGCTCGTTCCCGGCTCGTAACCAGCGCGTTCTGCCGTCAAGGGCGACCATTGGTTAATAGTGATCATGTGACTGATGCAAGCCAGATCCTTTTATTTAGCAAAACTGTGATTAATAGTTAAATATTATTGTTGAGGGGCACAGACAGGACTCCGCACGCGCACACACATAAAAAAATAAATAATTTTTTAAAAAAAGTTGCCTTATCAAAAGGGCACTTTGGGCACCCATCAGGAAAGGGGCAGGTGCTCAAGCCCCTCTAGTCCCCCCCTCTGCATGTGCCTGTTAGAAATACCAAAAAGTTGCGTTTCTGTGTCAATATTTTATTTACAAAAGAAAGAAAGATCTGGACTGCAGATAGAAATTTCTGCACCTAGAAAAAAAGGCACTCAAAGTACTTAAATAAATTAACTAACATGAAACACATGACAGACAGGGGAGCAAAAGAGAGATGAAAAGTACTGACATAGTTAAAAGTACAACATAGAGGACAAGACAAGACAGACTTACACCAAAGACAGAACAAAACTCATAAACACAGAGACATGGATGAACATAAACTAGAATAAAACCCAACTAAACTCTAACTAAATAATAAAACAAGAACTTTACATTATTTTAATATAACATAAGAAATCAAAAATATAATATAAACTGAAAATGCTGGGTCCCCTGATAGATAGCTGACAGTTAATAAGCTAGCAGCTAATAAGCTAACACAGCCACTTCACTAAGTTAGCTGAGTTCATTACAGTAGCTGAGACAGACTGCAAAGTTTTAAAGATTTACTCAGTGTGTTGTTCTGAGGTTGTTTTTTCTTTTTCTTTTGATACAATATTCAATTAGATACAGAAATTATAACAAAGTCTTTGAAATTTAGTTTCATGTCGTTAGCGAAGATTTCAGAACTGATGAAAAAGACAGGGAGTAATTGTTGGGTAAGTGACATGAACTGGTAAAAGCAAAGAGAAGTTAACTTTTAGTGATATGACCATGTAGAGAAGTGGCTGAATTTTTTTGAGAGGAATATGTTGCTGCACGCCAGTCTTTTGAAAATCAGAATTCTCATTTACGTCTCTTTCAAAAATGTCTAATTACTAGAAACCAAATGTGGCTACTTTACTCACCTTGATGAGCAACATAGGTTCTTGTTCTGACCAAAGCAAAGATACTGGCAGGTCAAAACTTGGTGTATGCCTTACACTTGTAGGAACAAAGATCACTGTATAGAGTTGAGCTGCCAACTTCTTTGGGTTTACAGTGTTGTACGCTAAGGAAAAGTAAAAAATTATATATAATTATATAATTATTAATTATATATAATTAATAATCATTCTCCTTGTGTCTTAGTGTGACAGAAAGGCAAAGCTGAGAAGTGTGAGGTAAATGTTGTGTTTAATAAACAAACATCATTAATCTTGAAGAAAGGCAGGGATGACTCAGATCCTGCTAACTTCAGGCCAATTGCTCTTCAAAATTTTGATCGAAAGGTGATAACCAAAATTTTAGTAACTAGACTGAACAAGTACTTGACCTCTATTATTCACTCCGATCAAACGGGATTTATCCCTGGCAGACTTTCTTTTTTCAATGTTAGACGTCTTCTCAACACCATTTATTCTGACCATGGTAGTTCGTGAGGAGCAGCAATTTTAGCTCTTGATGCACACAAAGCCTTTGATCAGGTTGAGTGGTTTTATATGTTCGAGTCATTACGGAAGTTTGGGTTTGGTGAAATATTTATATCTTGGGTAAAATTAGTATACGCAAATCCAATCTGTTCAGTTCTCACAAATGGAGAGAGGTTGGCGCCATTTCCTTTGCAGCGCTCTGTTCAGCAGGGCTGCCCCCTGTCCCCTGCTCTATTTGCTCTGGCATTAGAGCCCCTTGCGATTAAGATAAGAGCACACCCAATAATACAAGGACTCTTGGTCAGAGGGGTTGAAACTGTTATTAGTTTGTACGCAGACGACGTACTATTATACCTGCGTAATGCAGAAGAATCTGTACCATCCCTTCTTAATCTGGTCACCTCATTTGGCAAAATTTCAGGATATACAATTAACTGGGTTAAAAGTGAACTTATGCCTTTATCTAAAACCGGTTCGCCGAGTTTTCTTTGTAATGTTCCATTCAAAATAGTTAACGACCATCTCACATACCTTAGATTAACTGTTCCTAAAGATCCCAAATTAATTTTTTAAACTTGAACTTTGCTGAATTCTTATCAACATTAAAGCATAACATCGAGTCATGGAAAATTCTTCCCCTATCTATGGTTGGTCGTATAAATTCCATAATAATGGTCTCTCTTCCTAGATTTCTGTATCTTTGCCAAAATCTTCCTATTTATCTCACTTCCTCTTTCTTTAAGGAGTTGGACTCAATTATTACTTCTTACATATGGAACTACAAGAATCCTAGGATTTCAAAACTACATCTACAAAAATCCAAATTGGAGGGAGGTCTGAGTTTACCAATATTTAAACATTATTACTGGGCTGCAAATCTAAGAGCCTTGACTTTCTGGCAACAGACATCCTCAGATCTTGGTCATTTCAACATCCCCCTTTGGGTTAAAATGGAGGCTGGCATTGTAAGGGACTCCTCTCTAGAGGCCCTGCTTTTCTCAAAAGTAGGGAGGGCTGAGAGTCTTAATAAACTGGGGTTTGTTCCGAAACAATCTGTGCAGATTTTAAACCAAGTTAGAGGCTTTTTTGAACTGCCAAACTCCTCTGTGCAGGCACCAATATGTGATAACCATGCCTTTTTGCCTCCTTGGGATGATAAATCCTACTATGTTTGGAAGGAGAAGGGCTTAATCAAATTCAAAGATCTTTATATTGATGAAAAATTTGCATCATTTAATCAGCTTAAGCAAAAATTCGATTTACCGCATTCACATTTTTACCGTTACCTACTAGTCAGGCATTTTATGCAATCCAATATGAAGACTTACCAAGATGTTCCCCATGAACATAACTTTTTTAAGGTGTTCCTGAGCCCTCCTTACTCCAAACATTTGATTTCTACAATTGTACATTTGTTTGATGACAGCATTGAAGTGCAGATTTCGAGGATAAGAGACGCTTGGAGGGAGGAATTGGGCATAGAAATATCAGAATCAATGTGGGACAAATGCCTATCAAAAATTCATTCCTGCTCTGTTAACAGCAGACATCAATTAATACGCGCTTTGGGGTCCTTAGGGACTAGTAAAGCGCTATATAAATACAGGCCATTTACCATTTTACCAATACAATTTAAAATTGTCCATCAGCTACATTATTCCAAGGTTCGACTACACAAAATTTATCCTTCAACTTCCCCCATATGTGACAGATGTAAAACATCAGAGAGCACATTGGCTCACACTCTCTGGCATTGCCCGTCATTGACCAATTTTTGGTCCAAAATATTTGATTGGTACTCTAAAGTAGAGATGGCACGATACCACTTTTTTATGTCCGATACCGATATCATAAATTTGGATATCTGCCGATACCGATATGAATCCGATATAGTGTTTTTTAATCAACAAAACTGTTTTTTAAATATCTTGCTGCATTTTGTATAAGTTCATACTCAAGTTTAAAACAACAACTACACTAAAGCTATTCTGTTATACCTGTATGCAAAAAAAAATATTTCATAGTTCAGCAATACTGATCAATCTAATAAACTTAAAACTACACCATCCTCCCTATTCTGGTATTTTAAAGAGTACTTAGCATAAATATTAAGCAACCTAACTAATAGGGCTCCAACTCCCAGCAACAACAAAAATAAATAAATAAAAAATAGGGAACCACCCCTCACGCGCCACCTCATGATGCTTAATCGACGTAATCAACCTTAATTTGATGCAGTGTGAAAAAAAATGCACAGAAATCAATTCTTTTTCAAGAAATATTAAATAGATTCAACATCTTTCTTCAACAAAATTGCAGACTACACAGATGGTACCTTCCCAAAGGAAAAAGTACTATAGCTTACTAGGGTATATATATCTTAGACTTAATAGTCACTATATACAGTAATTGACTTCTATTCATTTTACATCAGATTAAAACTTTGGGTGTAAGATTCAGATAAATATTAAATAATTAAAAGCGAGACATTTTAAATGAGAATAAGAAAGAAAAGTATGTCTTTGTGTAGCCGCTAAGACTGGTGGACCTAAATCTTCACCACCACGTCTTTATACATACAAGCGCAAAGGGGAGTGAGCGGGTCAGCGCTCAGGGCACAGAAACTCAGCTGGCTTCAAACACCATTTATTTCCATAAAAAAACACAGCCAGAGTCACAAATACAAGATAAAATTCCCCGTATACAATAAAAATAGTGTTGCAACCCGCTAAAAACCCTGCTGGCAGAAATAACTATACAATATTAAAACAAGGCTAAATGAATCTTTTTCATATGCTAAAATTACCCTCCCATAGTCCCATAATCCCACAGTCCAGCCACACCTGGGCGAATGGTTCTTATATGAAAGAGACAGGAGAGGAACTTCTCTTCCAGTATGGTAAAACTCGTCAGCAACAGACCAGGGAGGGGGCTCCTATCGCAGACCTGTCTCCTCCTGACAGCGCGTCGCCGTACAGTCCCGCCCCACTCCACACCTGAACACGGCCTCCCTCGTCTCACCGTCAGATGCAGGCAGAGGGGCATCCCTGCCCTGTCGTGCATTGCAGCCATCGCCACCCACTGTTGCCGTTCCTGCCGTTAGGACTGGATCGCCGAACAACTCGCAGCGCCCCACAGTCAGGCAGCAGTTCGTTCCACACACGTGCGGGGTTGCACGCGTTCCTTTTTCTCCTCCTCACCCTTCGTGCGTCACTCCTCTCTCCTTTTGTCTCTGCGCTCACCATCCCCTTTAACAGGTCAACCTGGTGGCTGATAGGCCACCTTGGGGAACGCCCCCACCTCACAGGTGCCTACAATTATCTGTTTAGTCCACAGTGGGTTAAAGGAACATGGTACAACATTAACACAAATATAAATATGAGGATAAAACCATGCAGTATAAATATCAACAAACAAACATGCAATATAAATATCACTATAAAATCATGCAAATAAAATCAACACTATGTACCAATACACAGATTGATAAAACATAAAAACACAAATTTCCGCTGTGTGATATTTGTGCCCCCTTTTCCCTGTTAATGCCCTATCGGCCCCCCTGGCTAAACTTTGCTAGATGCGCCCCTGCACAGTTACCAGCGTCAGCTACGTAGGGAAAGATCCTCGAGTAGAAAGTAATATTAAATACATTCTAACAACAGCTGATCAAACTTAAACGTGCTGCTGTTGTTCAGCCGCTGGTTTCCTCTTTCTGGTGCAAAGTGGGCCAAAAACAAACAAGAGACACGGACTCGCGACAGAAAAGCCGATCAGCTGATCATTAAGCAGTTTCATGATTGAAGTAGCAGCCGGAGAGCGAGAGGCAGTCGCTCGTTAAGCTTAACGCAGGAATGCTTTACAAACATTCAGAGATGGACTTACACACTTGCTTTACTTCTCTCGGAGATAACTTTGTCGGAGATGAAATGCCGGGTTGCTAGCGAAGCTCCACATGCTATCCAGACCACCGGCGCTGTATCACGTGATGCATACTGCTCCAACGTGCTAACATTCTGAGGTGAGTTACGGCGTGTTGCAAGTTTTGTGAGGTGCTTTCGTGATATTTAATGGATCGGATTACATTTTTTATTTTTCTCCGATATCCGATCCAGTAATTTAGGTCAGTATCGGACCAATACGTAATATCGGATCGGTCCATCTCTACTCTAAAGCTTAAGGGATTTCCATCTCACCCAATCCAGAAATTGCAGTTTTTGGCTGTGTACGTTTCAGAACTATCCCTGCGACTGTGCGGGTGCCAATCGACCTCAGAATGATGATTGCGAAAAGACTTATTCTAAAGGAATGGAAGTCCGCTGCTCCTCCCTCCTTCAGTGTCTGGCTCAATTACATGTTATCAGTCATTCAGCTGGAAAAAGTTCGATACCTGCAAACACCTGCAGCAAAAGTTTTCTCAAAATCCTGGACTCTGTTTTGTACTCACCTTGAGAAAGCTCATGTTGTATAAACATGTACCATGGCGATGCAATTTCCCTGTTTATTACATATTCATGACATTTAATTCATTATGGATACTGGTAGTTTCAAATTTTAATGTTTTCTTTCTTTTTTCTTTTGTCTTTCCCTATTAATTATTATTATTGTGCTATTTCTTGTCCTATCATCTCAGCGCCTGAGCTGTATTTGTTTGTTCATGGGGTTTTCTATGCTGAAAAAATTAAAATAAAATATTGAAAAAAAAATAAAATAAACAAACATCAGTCAGGGAACTGACACTAGTCTGGGGATGGAGACGGGGAAATATAAAGCATGATGCAGACGTGTAGTGTGTTAGTTAAACTATCTTGTAAATATGTCTTTAATACAAAAAAGATTAATGTTTAACAATACAGGAGAGGGTGTGTGTGTGTGTGTGTGTGTGTGTTGTTCAGGAGCTGTAGAAAATACCATGTTTGAGCAATGCTCAAAAACGACTTCCTCCTGACCTAATTTTAAACTTTCCTCTTACTGTCATGTGAGCCAAACTTTCTCTTCATATTCTTCTGTCATGTGAATAAGTCTTATTCCTACTGCAGACTTCATGAGAGAATTTAAATAGTGGAGAAACAATCTGGAAATTAAATCAGGTAACAACTCGGATTTAGTTGTCAGTCACTGAAAAATGTTTTTTTAAGAGCATTGTCAGCTTCACTGACTGTGAGTATCTTTCTTTGTTGCTTTTATAAACATATAGAGCAATTCTCTATCAATCACGTTGAACCTCATTGTCCTGCTGTGAATTTTCATGTAAAATCTCTTCAGGGAAAAAAAACCCCACGGGTTTTAAACTAATTTCTGTTTTAAAAAAATACATGTAGTTTATTGTGTCAGATTGGCAGTCTGTCCGGAGTGTACCCCACTTCACGACCCATAGTACCTGGTGATAATGGTGAAAGAACATTTAGTTTATTTTCTTTCTTTTTTTTATTCATGATCACTGGTGGCGCTTGAAATTTTCATGATTTGAATTTAAGTTGATTTGAACATAGTTTTTATGCTTATATATTCAAGGCTTATATGACAAGGTCCAAGCAAGCAAAAAAAAAAAAAAAAGGAACTTATTCAGCTCAATTGCACAAGTCCAAAAAATCCACAAGCTGAGGAAAACTAAAAATTCCAAGAACACAAGAGGCAGCATAGACGAGAAGAGGAAAGACTTTGGTGATGAAAACAGGAAAGACAGGGCTCTAAATATTCACACCGAAGGCCAATCAGAGCAAGCAGATACACATGGGCCAAACTAGACCCAGGCAATAAAAAATATCAGACATGGGAGGAAGTAAAACTACACATAAGACTCCAGAGGAAAATAAAGCAGGACATGAATAACAAGAACCGAAGAAGCTAAAACATAAACAATAACTAGCACTAAAATACAACAAAAAAAATAATAAAATAAATTAGTTATTCTTGACCAAGAATTATTAATTTCCTTTCTTCTTTCTTAAGAAATGAGCTTCATAATCTTCAAGACCTATTCAAACAAACAAAGGTGAATAAAACAAGCACACACATTATTACTATTTGTTTTTTTTAAACTTAGGTTTCTTGAGATGGAGATGAATTAACTAAATATTCTGCTTGTTACGGCTACTGAAAAACTATTTTATTTATTTAGTTCATTTAGTCATTTCACTTTTTTTGCTGCCATGCAGAAATATTTTAAAAATAATTTATCTTGAAGTTTTGACTTAAGTTCAGCAGAAAATTCAAGTTATTTTCTCAGACATTTGAGCTAGTGAGTTCAAATTTTGAGATGCAGAGCGTAATAAATTTATTAGACCGTCTATCGTTAACTAGAAGAACACACAAATATTTTAAAAATGCCTCAAATTTGTTAAAAATGAAAAATCATGTTTTTATTTATCAGACAAATTCCTGCTGAATTCATGTTTTATACCCAGTTTTGAGAACACTAGACTTCTCTGAGATGTTAGAAATTAAACATAAACATCCAAGCAGTAAAAAAATGTTTCTGTTCAGGAAAGAAAGTAAATATTTCTACATATTTGTCAAAACTCAAAAAAATAATACTGACTTTTGAGATAATAACCTGAAATTTTGACATATGGATGCCTTTTTTCCCCAGAGGTGGAAACAAGCTTCCATATTTTGATGTGTTGTGTCAGATAACATTTATCATCAAGCACCTAATATGTATTTTTTTCACCCACAGGAGATGTTACATCGCATAATTTTGCTTTTTGTGAGTCTGGTATTTTTGGAACAAGTATCCTTTGCAGATTTTACTTCTTCACAAATAGGTAATATGAAAACGTTTAAACTATTTCTATTAGCTTTCAGTGGTACAGCACACATACACGTAGCGACAAGAAAATACACCATCTGACACTTATCACCTATTAGGACATAATAAAATAATCGATCCTTAGCAGGTCTTAAAATGAGGTAAATACAACCTCAGATGAACAACAACTCAAAACATCTTACACCATGTCACTTTTTTCCATGTGGGAAAAAAGATGTTGTGCGCTTTTCACTGCTCAGCTTTCCAGTTGCCTTCTTGGCTCAGCACCACACACGGCTCGCTCCCTGGTCCCGGCAACATCCTCAAAAGGGGAGACATGATCAGATGATGGAGGTCAGGTATGTGAGTCAGCCTCAACTGACACCACACCCTGAACCCATTGCTCCACCCCTCCGCTGCAGCTGAGCCACAAGCCACACTCCGACGCAGACATGTTATAATATGTGTTGTTGTTTATCTGAAGTAGTATGAACCTAACTTAAAGGACCAAATTGTTTTCTATTATATTTTTCACACAACTGCAAATCTCCAGATTGCGTTACATGTGTACTTTCTTACATTTTCTTGACTTTGTTTTCAGAAAAATGCACAGAAACCACACGTGAGACAGAAGACTTTGAACAGCTGAAGAAACTCAGGAACAGATTCACTTATATTGCAAGAAGCTGTAAAGAGATCAAGGACCGATATGGTGAATATGAAGGTGAGGACAATACAATCACACAAATCACAAGTCATAATTATTTAACGGGCAACATTCAGGATATTTCTACCCTCTTAAAATGAAACTATGTTTTCTTAATACTTTGTTTCCAGATGGGGTGTACTACCTCACCACAGCTAATGGCATGCTGTACCAGACTTACTGTGATATGACTACTGCGGGGGGCGGATGGACGCTGGTGGCAAGCGTCCATGAGAACAGCATTTATGGAAGGTGCACAGCCGGCGATCGCTGGTCCAGCCAGCAGGGCAACAATGCTGACCTGCCTGATGGAGATGGAAACTGGTCCAACAGAAACACCTTTGGAACAGTAGAGAGCGCCACTGCTGATGACTTTAAGGTAAAATCAGCCGTGGTGGTAAAAACAGTGCTGGAAAGTAACATTAACTGAAGCACTTTACTTAATTTACTTAAAACTGATTGTGAGATCATAAAATGCAACACACTGCTGTGGTTAGTTTGTTGGAAACTCATCAGTTTCTTGCCAGATGAATTGTTTAGACAGAAATGCTCACAGGATACAACAAGAAGAAGCAACAATTAAATTCCTTGGTTTATCGTCTGATTGTGAATCTTAACCATGATATAAATAACAGTATTAAACACCAATTAATATCATAGATAAAATATTTACCATAGGAAAAAACATTCACTTTAGTGTCAAACACTTTTGATATTAAAGTATATTTTAGCTGGTTATAAGCTACAGTTCCAGCTTATGTCACTGAATTGGTTCAGTGCAGGTGGGCGTGGGATGTCACAAAAATTCTATTTGAAAAGAAAAGCAAAATATTTGAAAAGCAAAATGGAGCAATTTATGATGCAAAAGAAGTTAACTGGGCCAGAAGTGTTAATTTGAGTCATAACTATGTGCGTACCCTCACACAGAATCCAGGTTACTATGATATAACAGCTGAGGACATGTCTGTGTGGCACATTCCCAACAAGTTGCCGCTGGAGCACTGGAACCAAGCAGCTGCAGCCATCCTCCGCTACCACACTGAAAACCAGTTCCTCACATTGTATGGAGGAAATCTCTTTCAGCTGTTCAAGGTAATTAAAGCTCTGAAGAATTTATTAATTTGTAAATTTCAAAAACATTAATGATCAAGAGGAAAAGCTTCTGAAAATTGATCCAGTAGTTTAAATTCTGTAGTAAATCAGTCGTTTCCCAAGGTGGAACGTTGGTGGAACGTTGGAACGTTTTAAAGTTTCAAAAATTCCTGTGAAAAGATCGTTAGTTGTCTGCTGCATCAATGGTATACTTGTCCCGAGAAATAAAGGCTGTGAACTGAACTTTGAAAATATCACAGATACGTGTCTACTACTTCCTCCAAAGAACAATGCAAACTGGTTCTAACGAGAAAAGAAAGAGAAGTGAGAGACCCCAGAGCACAACTGAACAGGAGGATGACTCACTGGTCACTTTATTAGAGATACTTAGTTGATACCAACTTGGATCCCCTTTGCCTTCTGAGCTGCCTCAATTCCTTGTGGCCAAAGTGTGCCAAGAAAATATTACACCACCTTTGCATCACAACCAGGCTTAATTGTTGATACAAGACAGGATGGAGCCACGCCTTCATGTTGTTTATGCCAAATTCTGATCCTGCCATCCACTTCAAAATGTTCTTGGAAAACGTTTTTTTTTACTGCAGAATATAAACCACTGGATCAATTTTCAGAGGCTTTACTCTTTACTTTTATACATATATGTGTGTGTTTCTGTGTGAGCGTGTGTCCATACATACACACTCATGACAAACTCCCCCAACACTGTTGCAGCAATATCCGGTGAGATACAAAGTTGGAACATGCAGTGACAGAGGGCCAGCTATTCCCATCATATACGACCACGGAGACGCGGAGTCCACCAAAAAGTTGTATGGACCCAATCCAAGAAGTAAGAAGCTCATTTAATCAGATTGAAAATGATAATTTGGATCATTAGAAGACAATTAATTAGACAATTAATGTGTAATAAGAGTCTTTTACATATTTTACACATAAAATAGTTGTTTAAACTTGCAACACAAAATGAATAACAGAGTTTTTAAGTATTTATGAAAGTACTCTATTAATTAAACCAGTTGTCATATGAATTTTTATTTAATTATTTAATTTGTTTGTTTGTTTGAATGAAAGGGGAGTTTGAATCAGGCTTCATCACTTTCAGAGCAATAAACTGGGAATCTGCGGCCATGGCTATCTGCTCTGGTGTCAAGCCGACTGTCGGTTGCAACACTGAACATGTGAGTAATCAGTCGTCACACATCTGCCAATACTGTGTGAGTACACATGGTGTAAAAACCCTGTTTTTAGTATTGTATAGGAGGAGGAGGATATTTCAACCCTGAGGAGCAGTGTGGGGACTTCCCATCTTTTGACTACGACAGACTGGGCAAAGAGCAAGGCTGGAGCGCCTCCAAAGAGATGACCGAGGCTGCTGTGTTACTGTTTTACCGCTGAGTGGGTTTACGTAGCCTCGACTATAGTCAGTCCCAGCTGTAACCAGATCAGGTGACATCAGGTTTATTTGTACAGCCATCAATCATAAAATTTCTCTTTTATTGGAGAACAAATCAGAAGTTGACAGTGAAAGAATCATTTGTAATTAAGCAACACAAACCGTAGATGGCACTGCTGAACTGTGTAGTTACACGAAACATTCAAAGTTGTTTTTACTGGAATTAATTTGACAGTTTGTTTTAGTCAGCAGAGAAAAAGAAAGATGAACTGCGAATAGATTTCATGGTCACGGTCTAACCTTCAATTTTTATGAAAAAAAATTTGCATGTAAGTCATCCTCATTATTATTGACGAGCACATAGACCTAAAATACTCAGGACTAACCAGTGAAACGGAGTATTTTTTAAATGTTGTGTCCATTGCTTCCACTGACAGCTGATGACATAAAAACCTTCAGGTGGTCTAGAGGTCACCTATAGCTGAAAGACAAACTGGCCACGCTGGCTGGATATAGCCATGGACTTCAAACAGATGCTGGAGGTCTAAAGCTTGCACATTTGTTCCCTTGTGTGATGTGTGTCCTCTGATTCTTGGAACTAAAGATCTGATTAATTAAACATCAAATTTTCACTGAAGGTTTAGTAAGAAATGTGGTAAAGAAGAAATGCGTTTCCATGGAAACCCTGCTTTGATTAGAATGTTATTAACCTGATCTAGAGCTATATTAAAAGCTAAGACTAGGTGTGGCTTTATTTAACCTAAAAGACAGACAGACAAACAAATGAACAAACAAACAACACCCACACTTGAAAACTAACTGAAATGACTTTTTGAAATAAAAACAAAATACAAATATTTGCAGTAAATGTCCTTACTTGTAGTTTTTGACAACACAGCGAGTATGACGCATTTGTTTGATGAGACATGAGATAACTAAACGAGCAAATACCCAGCCTCACAAAGTGTTGTGTTTTTATTGTAATACCTGTTTTAACTTTTCCAAATTTTAGCTGGACAAACACTCTTCATATAATAATAATAAGAAAAGCAAGAAAAACAAAAATCCCCCTAAAACTAACACTGAAACTAGCCTAAACTGAATCCAAACCTTTCTAAACAGTAACACCAGAGCTGAAAATACAAAACTGTAACATTTAACAACGAATGCTGAGCTTGCGGTAAACGTAACTGCTTTTTTCTCTACCATTTTACTTACCTGACTTCTTACGACCATGGGTCTGATGCAACCTTTGGTTAAGACAGCTAACGACTGCACTGCAAGCAGAAATGATGAATATAAATGTAGGTATTCATTTTTTTCTTTTTAGGAATAATGCACATCTTATTTATTTAATAAATAAATAAATATATTTATATCCCCCCCTCCTGTATGCCACTCTACGAGTCAGCTGAGCTAGAAACTTAAAAAGAAAAACAAAACAAAACTCTTATGGAAGAATACTCTACTCGGAAAACATGTATTGGTAAAATATAGCAAGAATAAAATTGTTCTAATTGTTATGTGTATGCTCTGAATTCCTCAGAAACACTAAAAGAAAATGAAAAACAATTAAGATGATTAAATATCTAACAAGTTAAAGAAAGGGGATGAAACGGGGTACAGGTGAGGATTTCCGGTGTAGTCTCGATTTTCTGCACTACGCAAACAAAATTCAAAATAATGGGAGTTTATTTTTCACATTATTGACCTCCAGTCTTTAATAATCATTCTCCTCGGTGTTTCTTAGTGTGACAGAAAAGCAAAGCTGAGAAGTGTGAGGTAAATATTGTGTTTAATAAACAAACATCAGTCAGGGAACTGACATTAGTCTGGGGATGGAGACGGGGAAATATATAAAGCACAATGCACATGTGTAGTGGTGGAGGGGGGGACATATTTATCTGTTACACAAGGTGCCCCCCGTACAGTAGGAGCAGGAAGTTCTATATAACATACAGATCAGGATCCAAGTCTACGGTACAAAAACTTAGCAGCAACATGTTAACATCGGAGACCAAGGGGCTAACAAAGTAGTTTCATTTAGAAAAAAGTCACAGTATTCTTTAAGCATAAATTTGTTAAAAAGGTAAAAACAGTCCTAAGCATCCTCTAGGGTCAATGCTACTCACAAGATCTGTGTGTGAAATACATAGGTAGGGAAATTATCTATACATTTATACTCTAATATAAAGACCTTCTGGTAATGGCACAGTACAAACTTCCAGGAAACGCGACAAAAATATACAATGTCTTCACGTCACATTTGCAGATTAAAATGTAACTAAAGGTCTCTGGCAAGCACAATAGTTTCAGTGATCCAAAAAAAAAAAGAAAAAAACAACTTCTCACCATTTTGTTAGTTCAGCTATCTTGACAGATTATGTCTTTTTAATACAAAAATAAGGACAAATACTGTATAAATTAATATATATTAAAAGAATCAGATTGATACATGGGGAATCTACTGAATAAGTACAGGTATTTATGATACAATAAATACTTGTCATTCATGACTGGGGGCAGAATAAACGGACTGAAGTGTGTTTATCCTGGCAGGTAATAGGTTTACCTCTATAGGTGAGAGTATTTATGTGTGTTTGTGTTTGTGTGTGTTGTTCAGTAGCTGTAGAAAATAGCACATGATTGAGCACAGCTGTGTGTAGGATCATGCACACAGTCTCAGAGGGTTCAGGAGGTCTGTTAAAAGGGAGACTGCAGACTGCAGTGGTGATTTCTTGTGAAGGTTGTCACTGCTCGCCCTCTCCCAGTGCCTTAACGCAGCTCCTCCTAGTGGTGAGTCTGTGGTACTAAGGTTACTCCTAAAACACACAACTGGGGGACAGGAAGCAGGAAGTCTGTGGTCAGGAAGTGGTCAGCTGTCAGTGACACGTCAGTCCTCCAGGGAAGAGACAAGTGTGGCACACCATTAGAGTCATCATGACCAACAAAAAGAAGTAGATAAAAGGAAAAAGTCAACTTCTGTGTGTGTGTGTGTGTGTTTTTTTTGTCTTTTTCGCCACTTCATAATAAAAAATAAGTCTGTTTTCGTACTTTACAATACAATTCGACATCCCCACCGAGGAAGCATCAATCATCAGTCCAGCACTGACAAGAAAAGAAACTTTTTTTTTGTTTGTTTTTTAAGGGTTTAAAAAAAGGTGGTGGGGGGTACTGTGCATGGTTTCCTCACGGGGAATTGGGATCTTGGACAACAGGGGGTGGGGGATCAAGTAAGGCGAGCAGGAACACAGAACATGTCTGGAGAACAGAAAAATCTGCTGAGGGTGTCGTCTCTGTTTTTTCTTTCTTTTTTTTTTTTATGAAGAACACTTTGTACAGCCGCACTTGACAACTTTCTCCACTTCCTGGACAAAAGAAGACCCGTCAGTGCACTGGAACGTGTATTTCCTGCGTTTGCTGCGAAGGGGGGTGCAGCAGGTGCCCTGTCCTTCTGCTCCCCCCGGGCAGCTGCCTCGACACTCTAAACGGGAGACCTTCTCCTGGGTTTGGCACGCCGCGTAGCCTTGCTGTCTCTGGTAGACATCTCGGACCCGTTCCCCTCGGCAGGCCACCTCTGCGGACACAAGGAACAGAAAGAATATTTGCAAGGTGTCCAAAGTTTTTACTGAGAACTCCACCAATTCTGCACATCATGGGAAAAGGTTGTCCGGCTTTGGCAACAAAGTAAGAAATATATTAGGAATGATACGACTACTGTTTGGATTTAAAAAAAAAAAAAAAAAAGAGTTTTGTGGGAATGAAATGTTCAAACAGGAGTGCTCTATTGTGTTCAAATGACAGGCAATCTTAATGGTAAAAGCAGCAACACAACAAGTCAGTACACCAATGACACAAAGAGGACAGCAAGAAGAGGAAAAAATGGCACGAATATGAAGAATAAAGAAAAACCCTTTCTAGAAATAAACTGCTGAGTGAACTGTTCATAAAACTTTCGGGTTTAATTTGGTTCAATGGCGTTAGTTTAGTAGAAGTCGATGTCTGCTGTTGGTTCAACTAAATTCAGATGTAAAAGAAAGTTTTTTCTAGAAGCCTTTTTAACAACTCGACAGCTGAAAACTTGATTTTTGTCAATCAAACATTTTATTTGTTTCATATTTAGGAATTTGGTAGTAACATTGAAGTGATACTACTACACTACTACAAAGACTCGTAGTATGTGGTATGAAAGACTTTCTGTATCTGGTTTTGTGTCAGTGGAGCTGAGTCGGTCTGTCCTTCACCGCCATCCAGTAAGCAGCGGCTGGGCCCGGAGCTCGTCAGGATTATCCATGATGGACGGTGACCTCATCTCCACCACAGCTTCAAGTCAGGTTTCCTAATTAGTTTATTCAGTCTGTTGGTGTCATCAGCTCTGATGTTGCTCCGCCAACAGACCGCAGCAAAGTACACTTCAATCGCCTCAAATGGCCCATCAATTTGTTGCACACACTGAATAGCTCAGCCTGAAAAACTGGCCTGCCATGTGTGCATTTTATTTGAAATTACAACGCAATTATTTACAAATATTTAACACTACAATAACGGGGTAAAAGGAAATGAAGAAATAATTATACCTTAAGTAATGTGTATGTACTTTTACACATGCTATATATGTATAGTTTTGCTTTGTATAGTATAGTCCTGAAAAAATATGACTTGTTCTAATGTATCTACCTTAATGTTTTTGTAGGTAAACAGAATTACAGTGTAATTCTCCTGTGGAGCTCCTGTGCTGCTCATCAACACAGCAGACAGCTCTCAGGTAGTCAGTAATCCATTAGATGGTGGATGTGTTTACTGACACGTTCTGTAGCTTCTCTACTGCAGCAGCGGTTGGATTGTGTTAAATGCACTTGAGAAATCAAAGAGGATGATCCTCATTGTGCAGCCATTACTATCTAGATGGGAAGAAGCTCTCTGCAGCATGTAAATGATTGTATCATCATCTCCCAGACTTGGTCTGTTTACAAACTGCAGAGATTCAACACTAGCATATTAGGCACCTTCAAAACATGTGATGTGAGGGCAACTGGTCAAGAGCTGTTAAGCTGAATCTTACGCTGTTGATAAATCTGTGAAATGAGTTGACAAAAGTAGTATCCAGCTCAGAAAAGGAAATGCCCTCGATACACAGACAGACTTGGTTCTTTCTGATTTACCAGTCCTGGGATATAATTCCACTAATATAAAGCCATGATACCTTTGCAAAAATGTATTCCTTTAATGCTATAATTAGTATTAAAAAAAGGTTTTTATTATTCTGCAGAGTTTGCGGCGCTCCATTACAGTGGGGAAAAAAAATAAAAAGCTGGAACTTTTCATGCTATATGTTGCATGAGGTGAGAGCAAGTATGCTGATGAGAGGTTTGCTGGGCTGCATGCAGGAGGGAAAATTAGTAAAGAAAAGCTGACGTTAACATGCGATCAGGTGGTCTCACCTGAGTAACCCCTCGTGTGGGATTAAGAGGAGGCTCAGGAGATGCTGAGTTGAAAAAGCGACAGGTTAGAAGCGTCAGTGCAGAGAGATTAAACACTTTGAGACACACGCTGCTGAGACACTTTAAAGAGAGTTAGCAAGTAACAGAGAAGCTCAGACTTTGTTAAAAGAAGCCCACTGGAGTATTAGATTATTATTTTTAGAAGAATTAAGGTAGTGTACCGAACAGGCATCCGTGTTTCGCTTACCTCTGTCACACGCCTCTCCTGTATATCCGCTGTTACACTCGCAGTACGCCTTGCCCAGGCCTGACACTCTACATTTGCCATGTTTGCAGCGAGACAGGCTGCAGGGGTTAGCTGCATCCTGGTCCTGCTCATCACAGAGGACACCAGCAAAGCCAGGCTGGCAGCGGCAGGAGTAGGAATAGGAGTTGATTGGGATGCAGGTACCGTGGATACACCTGTAGGGTGGAAGAGGGAAATACAGAAGGTAAAGAACTGGACAGACAAATCGTGGTCTCTCTTTGAGAGCCATTGCACTAGCTGTGGTTTTAGACGAAGCGCAGAAACACTCACTTGTTGCCATCACAGGGGTTGCTAACTTGCTGGTCACACAAAGTTCCCGTCCAGCCTGCGTGGCATGTACAAGTGAAACCGCGGTGTCCAGTTGGGTGGCAGTCACCTTGGACGCAGGCCCCTCTCTGGCACGGCTGACAGCCCGGCTCCACCCCATTGCCCAACCACTTTCTGGTGGTACTCTGGGTGGTTCCAGATCCTGGGAGCCCCGCTTCAAGCCCAGCTCCTAGATCCTGGAGCTTCCCGTTGATGTAGAGGTTACGGAGGCAGCCATGGAAGCTCGTGCCATTACGGCCACCCGAGCTGTGCTGTAGAGCCGACAGACCGCCAGAAGCCGAGGCTCGCTCTGGCATCCCTGCATGAAGACAGAAGTATCTCAGCGCCTCATTTAAGATGATTAAAGATCATCTTAATTATATTTTTGTGTGTATGGAAATAAAATCAGGTCCAAACTCAACGGGAAAGCTTTTTATGACTTGGTGCTTCACACCTAGCCTCTGGCCACCTGTACATAATGTTTAAATCCAAGTATTTATACTATAATTTGTATTAAGTATAATTTGTATAAGTATTACGATATCTATCTGTTCTACAACACTTACACAGACACAGCCATTAAGAATATACATAGCGCTGAGTCCTTACCTCCCACATAAAGTGGAGAATCTATATTGAGTGTGGACTGCTTGTTGAGGGAGTTGATGGATTTGGGCGGCCCGCCATCGATGGACAGAGACAGAGTCTGATCTGATGCTACTAACTCCACGGCA
Source organism: Maylandia zebra (assembly GCF_041146795.1). Lineage (NCBI taxonomy): Eukaryota > Metazoa > Chordata > Actinopteri > Cichliformes > Cichlidae > Maylandia > Maylandia zebra. Next base: position 25,334,011 of record NC_135172.1, on the reverse strand, counting down.
TGGAAATTACCATCATTCACTGTCTCCACACTGAGAGCGAGAGAGAGACACGAGGGAGAAATTCACTTCAGACATCTGTATCATCCATCATGTGAACGTGGAGCCAGGGAACGGGCTTTCTGTATACCTGTATATAGCAGAAGGAGGATAGGATCCAGTGTCGTAGCTGACCCTGAGGCGTCCCCTGTACAGCTCCATGGCAATGTGATCATTATCCCCTTTATACAACAACACGCCACTGTCCTCATCGGTAGCAATCTGAAAACACAGCAGGATCTCCATGTTAGTGGCCTACAAGTGCACATAGTTCTTTTCACCTGCTGTAAGAATTGTCAACAAAAAACAAGTAAGTCATTTTCAGGTATATGTACTTTAGTTGTGTATTTATTTTTCTGTAAACTTATCACTTTTACTTCCTATGTGTACACAAATATCTCTGCTTTTACTCCTTACATTTTCAAAACAAACTTTAGCTTTCAGATATTTAAGGGGAGTTATTATTTCAAGTCACTGCACAGAATATCTATAGATCTTTTATAACTCTGTACTCTGGGGTTAAAGCAGGCCAAGACATCCACGTTTGTGCAGATGTCTGTAAGTTGTGGTCGGAGTACATCAGCATCTAGCGAGCATAAAGGAAATAATGTTTTTAAGGTTCACAGCTCAGCTCCACAAACATCAGCAAACACTCAAACTGTTTGTGTGCAGTTTGTCACACAGTGTGTTGCTAGCTAAAGGTTCAGCTGCTGTATTTCCTGGATAGAGAAAAGAATGAAAGCTAACTTCACTCTGAGATGGAGAAAGATTGAAGACAGACATTATTTCTAAAATGAAGGACTGGAGAGTTAAAGATTTACTTATATTTATATTCAGTTCGGCTCAGCTAATCGCAGCCTGAACACAAAGAAAATCTAGTTATGCTCAAAATAAAAATGATTTCTAAGTGATTATTTCCCCCACAGCCCAACCTGCTAAATCTCACTTTAACCTGAGAATATACTCTTTCTGTTTAGTTGTGGAGGCTGAATCATCTGCAATACAGGCAAAGCAAATTCTACATCACAGCTGTTCAAATTAAAAACAATATCATTAGAGTTTAAATTGAAATAAACTTTGCCTTCCTCTTACTTCACTCTCACTTGGGTAAAGAGATCAATTTTTAAACACAAGTATCTGCATCTTCAACTTAAACAAAGCATGTGTGTACTTCTGTGACCCCTACTTATACCTGCCTACTTAAACCTGAAATTAAATCAGCATCACAAACTTGTTGTGAGAGTTCCTGTTAATACGTGCATTCACATGATTTCACCTACTTTAACTCTGTTTTGTTTGGTTTCTCTAGAAGAGAAATTGAAAGGCAAACCTGATGGTTGGTGTTGCTGCTGTGATCTAAATGTATGCTAATACATGAGGAGCACAAACTGGAGATGAATCTTTACAAACCCCTGAAGGAAATCTGACTCTTTAGCAGCTAAGCGCTCCACTACGTTCACCAGCCAGTCACTAACTGTGTCTGCATGCCAATGAGAGTTTAATGATAAATATTCTGACACAGTGAAATTATAAAATCTGATGGGAGGCACAGATTGTCATGGACCACAAGGCTACATGTGTTTTTGTTTTTGCTCTCTCTCTCTCCTTGGCCGCTCCGCCTGGGCGGAGCTCATTGCGGCCTCCCGCCCTTGGCCCACACACCTGTTTGCTATTATGTTGCCATTACGTGATGCCATTTAAGGCCGGGACACAGACCTTCTCATCGCTGGATGATTGTGCAAGACGCGTTAGTGATCCTTTCTAGCTTTTGTGAACATAGCTTGTGTAAAATCCGTGACTTTGTGTAATCCGCCTTTCCCGTGTGACAGTTTTCCCCAGAGTGTGTGTGTGTGTGTGTGTGTGTGTGTGCGCGCTGTATAACACATGACCTCCCAAAAAACAACAAAAAAAAATTCCCTAATGCCATGAGTTTTCTCAATAAATAAATAATTAAGGGATGAAGGAAGAGAGAGGTGCTTTTAGATATTTTCCAGCAATATTTTCTGTTTTTTTTGGAATAAAGATCTGGTACTATAACTTTATGAATATGGACTCTCAGGAGTGTAGCTCAAGTTAACACAAAATTACAGATGCTCGAAGTCTCTAAAATATTTGGATGTCTGTAGAAACCAAACGTTCACAGGTAGGGGACTGATTTTTAGTTTACAGCTTTGCATATTCAAGGCATGCAACATTCTTTAAAACAGTGCCAATCAGATGAATGGATTCACAGGTATATAGACACACAGACTCATTTTTCCAGTATGAAACTGTTATTATTTGTTTATTTAAGAAAACCAGTCATAAGAGCTGTAAGCAAATCTGTGATGGCCAGGTGGGGCCTTTCTTTTAAATTTCATGATTTGAGATGAAGCTTGTTTCCACCACTGTGAAAAAGCAGAACGTAATCAAAATCTTGAGCTATTGTGTTGAAATGTGACTGAATAACTCAAAATTTCAAGTTATTTTCTCAGAAGTTAGAGTTACTACATTAAAGCTTTGAGATAAAAAAGACTTCATTACAAAAGCTGTTTTTTTTTTGTTGTTTTTAAGAAAATAGTAGATCATTTTAAATATAAATTATTTAAGTGTGTTGTTGTGTGCTGGTTTTTTTTGGTAAAACTGACCGGTGACTCTGTTTACTCTGAGGGGTCACAAGCTCAAAAAAAGTTTGGAAACATTTTCATTTCAAAAATTTCAAAAATATTTCACCTGAAATGAAACGAAGCAAAAGTGCAGAGCTGCATTTAATTTAAAGAAGGTCACCTGCAGGCTGATGTTGGTCTGTGGTGAGAGGAGACTGGAGGGCAGCTGCAGGTACGACTCGCGGTTGACGAAGTTGACACTGGCGAGAGTCTCACAGCGCTCTCCCTCGTAGCCGTGGAGACACTGGCAGCGGGGGTCTGATCCCACAATGACGCACTGTGCCCCGTTGAGGCACTCGTGGTTGTCACAGGGGCTGGTGCGAGGAAGGACCATCGGAGGAGAGAACTCGCAGAATAACCCACTGAAACGCACATTGTAACACACGTGGAATACCGTAAGAGTCCAGATCATTCCCTTTATTTGTTCCTTTTATAATTATTATCAGTTTGTGGTACGGCTGCTAGAACATACAAGCTTAAAAACATACTTCTTCGGTGCTTTCAGTTACAGTTGGATTTTTCATCATTTCAAATGTGAAAGTTAGACAAATCCGAAGTCCAAAAAATACCACACTGTACTATTACTCCAGGGACCTTGAGAAAAATAGTATGTTGATCTCAATAACTGACAATACACACCAGGGGGAGCTCCTCATATATCAAAAACTGTTGGCATGTGTGACTTCCTCTGTGGTACGCAGCTCACCTGTACCCTTCTGGACAGATGCAGGTGTATCCATTGACGGCATCGATGCACTGAGCGCCATTCTGACACTTATTCTCTTCACAGTCGTCATAATCCAGCTCACAGTGCTCGCCGATGTATCCTGGAATGCACTCACACCTAAAATGAACACACACACACACACACACACACACACACACACACACACACACACACACACACACACACACACACACACACACACAGAAATGCTTGTTGTTACTGGACTCGCAGGGATACAGCTGTTCTTTGTGGCTGCCTGTGGTTAGATTTGCTCTAATTGCATGTGGAAGATTTCCTTAACAATAAAAAGAAAACATGTCAATTGCTTCGTGACCCAGACAGTCCACAAATCCTAGAGAACACAAACTAATCTAATTTTTACATGATGTCAAACTGCCTCACAGAGCACATCCAGACGTAATTACACTGACCACAGCGCACACAAGCAAGGGAGCAAGGGAGTAAAAGTACAGATAAAATCTCGCCAGGGAACCTTACTAGGGAGCCAAAATCACATTCCCAACACCTCCCATCCACACATGCAAACACACACACACATACCATTTCTCTGCTGGGAAAAATCTGGAACTCAATTATTTCTGTGTGAAAAATATAAGTATTCAAATCATGCAGGAGAGAATCAAGAACCACTACTTGCATACTCTAATATCTGCATATTAGTTTATACAGGAGTGTGTGTGCGTACGTGTGCGTGCGCGTGCGTGCGTGTGCGTGCGTGCGTGTGCGTGCGTGCATGTGCGTGTTTCCAGTCTACTCACTTGTATCCCTGAGGAATCAAAATGCACTTTGAGTCGTGCTGACATGGGTTCAGCTCTGGGGCACAGAAGTCCAGTTTCTCTTCACACAGCTCCCCTAGGAACACACACACACACACACACACACACACACACACACACACACACACACACACACACACACACACACCTCATCACTTTTTAAATTCTTTGCACAGTATTAACGATAAAGTGAAATGAAAACATAAAACACATCAATATTTTAACTTCGTTGTGGTTTGTTTTTTTCTTTGTGTGTGTTTGTGTGTCAGTTGAATGGGTGCTTGGTCTCATGATGGATGACTCTCTTGTGGCCAGAATCAACACAGTGGTCCGATAAATGATTTCAGTGCTGGGAATCTTGATGCTCCAGAGAGTATCCTGATCTTCCTGAAACTCTGAACTCCAAATGAATCACTGATGAGGGAATAAACCAGTTTCCTTGACTCCTGAAGTCCACGCTGGGAATAATTACACAACCCTCTAGGGATTAATAAGTATAAGCGTGAAACAGCAGGAGATGTTTGTGCTTTTAAGCCCTTCATTTAGACAGTGATTTCTTTCGCTCACGGACTTAAAAGCAGTCAGACTTGCTTAATGCATATAAAATGTTGTTTTTTAATAATTCACATTTCAGTAACAATAGTTATTCATCTGATACATGTTTTTGGTGCAACCACTTAGTTTACCTACTGTCTGAAATATGTAAATTTAGCTCTTCTCAATTTAAGGCCAGCCTCCCTTTGAGCCTGCTGATTGGCTGACCATCCCAAACAGCAGGTGGGTGGGGATTCTGCACTCAAAGACAGAGCTGTCTGACTGAGATGATCATATTAGGATTATCTCTTCCCCTTTCCAAACAGTTCGGTATGACAGAAAAGCATAATGGCTTTAAAAGAAAAGCTGTCATTACAGTTTTTTACAGACGCTAGGACACATTTCTCAATACTTAGGTCACGTTTGCAAAACTCCTCACACAGTGAGCACAACAGAAGTCTATGTGGGCTAAACTGAGGACCAGTTATCATTGTTTTGGCACAAAATGCATTCAATGACTACATCTCTCAAATTTCATGAATCATCTTCTCACTCAGACACAACAACTGCCAAAAATCTTTGTACGGACAGGACATTTTGCATGTGCTTACATACTGTTTTCAAAACTGTTAAACTTATGGCCAAAACAATAACACAATGCAAAACTTGAAAAGACAGCAAAATTCAACAGCAATATTTTATTGAAACATATTTTAAATCTAACAATGCAGTTTAACCAGCCACAGCTTATTCTCATTGTAGATGAACATCTACACAGTTGTTACTCCTTCAATTTTTCAACTCCTTCAATTCTGGCATGCCAGAAGATTCTTTCCTAGGTGTATTACCCTAGATGACATAAGATGTGATGTGGATGAGAACCTGTGGCCAAATAGGGAAGACCGAGTAGATTAGCATTACTATTGTATGTGTATCAGTGGATGGTGTGTATACAAATTCTTGTATTTTGGGATTACTTAGTGCAAAAAAATAAAAATACATAAACATAAATACATGATGTCTGATTCATTCCAGTAACATATATTGAAATTATAAACAGAGATGTGTCCTTGTTTTACACAGGAAAACACTGTGTAATGCTACATGTTGTTAGTGTTTTTTAGGTCATTGTTTTGTGGATGACAAAGTGTGTTTGTCGGCTGTCAACCTTTGCTAGTGTTCTGGAGGAATGTGTTCATTTGAGACCTGAATGAAGTGTTTTGGTAGTTGTAGTGCATTTTGAATGTGAAATGAACTGCTTTGCCAGGCTGAGGGTCAGTTAGGAGAAATGTGTGAAGAGTTTTGCAAAAGTGACTTAAGTATTGAGAAATGTGTCCTAGCGTCTGTAAAAAACTGTAAGAGAGCTGTTAAAAGACTGTGAGTACTTGCTTGTTTACTTTGATGGCTTCTTATTTACATGTGAGTTTTTGTCACAATATCACAATCTAGATGTGATAAATATTGGTCTATTCCCCCCACGACTTTTTAGGATGTGAAATGAGCTCCAGAGAAGCCTCAAAGGTCCTGTCGTATGTGTAGAAATGAACCTTGAGCCAAACATTACTCAGTGGCAAAATACTCACCACGTTTTATTTCAGGCAATTTAAACATTTAGAGCTGTATAAACTGTTTGTTTTTTGTTCACATTAAGAAAGCTGCAAAGGAAATAATAGAGCAGATGGTGCAGTGGCAGTATAACATAGTTTTATGTGTTAAAATATCTTTTTCATACACCAGAGGACCAGTTTGTTTAATTTTTAGAAATCATTACACTGTGGTTGAAATGCATGCAAACCATAAGCCTGAAAGGAAGTTTTTAGTTCCTTAAAAAGGAACTTTGGGTGGTTAATGTACAGTACAATACTGTGCAAAAGTCTTGAGTCACCCATCATTTCTTCACATTTTGCTTCCAGCAGCCAGAGTTTCTGAAGCCAGAAGTAATTTTTGTTTCCAAAGTGTTTTTAATTCTCCGGGCTTTCTGAAATCATCCTTTGGACGTTGTCCACTTGTTTTCATTCAGAAATGTTTTTGTTTTTCAGTTTATTATACAATTTATACTGACCTCTGGATTATTCAAGCATAAAAAAGCACCTAACTCGAGTTACCTATGTGTGTTCTATCACACAAAGAACCAGTTTTAAACTTTATATTTAGGCTTTTGTTACTAACAGACTGTCACAAAACACACTGACATTATAGTCTACGAAAAATGCCAAAGACGACACACTCTGACAGGCATGAAAAGGTGCAGGTCCACCAACAAAAGCAAACCCAAATTTGAAATTTTTGGTTAAAATCTTTGTCAGTAGGTACAGAGGAGATCAGGAAAGAGGTACAACAGTCTGTATTCTAAGTTCTGTTGGTGCCTGTTTTAATAAATCTCTGCACCTTTCTCTTGTTTTATATAAACATAAAGAAATGAGTGGTAGCCCAGGACTTTTACATACCACTTTAGATATTTACGTTTCAGAAAGCAGACTGGCTTATTGTCCCAGACTTTCATTCCTAGGTGTGGAACATTAAAATGACCTTTATTAAAAAGATAAGATGTAACTCAGTATGTTTTTGTTATGGTCCAAAAAAGACTCAAACAAACTCAAATGGCTCTTAATATAACTCCTTCAATACCAAAAGCCTCCATTGTTCAACCAAACAGCTTTAAAAGCATTAAACACGCACGTTTGAGTCTATTTCAGTCTATCGTACAATCAAACAAATACTCACAGGACCCCCAAATGTTCCGCTGAAAATAGTCGGCACCAAATGCACCATTTAAGTAAATCTGGATAATAAGTACAATGTGTGACTGTTTAGAAAATTAGCCTTCTTTTAAAACTGAAAATATATATTTTGATTGTTCTGGAGGAGTGGATGGAATAAATGCAGTCTAGATGTTAGTAAGTTTGGGTATTTTAATGGGATTTCTACTTTCTAAAAATATAGATTATTGCCAGTTCCTCTAATTTCAGCTCATTCACCTGGAATGGTCATCACATGTATGCGTGAAGCAGCAAGCAGTATAACCACAGAAATCTGAGAGTGGTCTTTTTATACATCAAAGACATGCACTGCTAACACGGAGCACGACTGCATACAGTATGGTGAATCTGTAGCATTCCCGTGGATAAAGCACAGGAAATGAGGGAAGTTAGGAAGGAGAGAGGGACAGAAAGGACAGAGAGAAGAACAGACTAACCTCTCTCCACCTCATTGGTAGCAGCTGCAACCACAAAAAAGATGACAGATGATAGAAAGCAGAGCAAGATGGGAGAAAAGACACAGGACAGCAAAACACAGAAAGACAGAGAGAGAACACCGCCACATAAGTTAGCACTCAGAGATGATTAGCACAGTGCAAATGCAGACAAACAAGTAGCAACAGATCAGCGTTAGTCAGATAAAACATTTATCTTTTGTGACCTCTCTGTAATGATAGAAGACTTTTTGTGGGAGATATATTCATGCTGACTATTTCTGGAATAAAGAGTTTGTTTTCCATTTTCTAGACAGCTTCTATACGTCTACAGTTTGGATAATGTCAGTGTTAGTAAGGCGATAAAGGAGAGAAAAGAAACTTTCAGTTTGGTAAAAAAAATCAAAAGTAAAGGTTTTTGATTGAATCAAGTTGCAGCCATAAAACTCAGGCAACCCTTCCAATGAAAATAGGTCAAAAAACCTTTCTGATTTAAATTTGGCTAATCTTTCCATCCAAGTGACCGAGGTCGCTCCATAATGTAGTGGTCGACACATTTGCTGGGTAGGCAAAAGGTTGCTAGTTCCATTTCAGTCAGAGTGTAAAACTCTTCCAAATCAAACACACCCAGAGCCTTGTGAAAATGGAACAGCTGAAAGGTTGACATGGCGGTGTGATGGTTACCACATTGCCTCACAACTCTGTGCAGAGTTAGCATGTTCTCCATGTCTGCCTGGGTTCTCTCTGAGTATTCTGGCTTCTCCCCACAGTCCAAAGACATGGACTGTGGGAGGATTGGTGATTTTAAATTGCACATAGATGTGACTGGTTGTCTGTCTTTATGTATTAGCTCTGGAGCTGAGTGTCAGCTGGTCCAGGGTGTACCCTGCCTCTTGCCCTCTGACAGCTGGGATAGGCTCCAGCCTTCTTGTGACCCTGAATTGGATAAGTGGCAGAAAATGAATGGGACACTCTTCTTGTTCTAACCTGAGGACTTGTGTCCCTGCTGTACAGAGTGGATGTCATTGTAGTCTAAGGAGCTCGGAAAGAAAAGAGTCTTCTTCTTTAAGTTTCCTTGAAGAAGTTTCACCTCTCATCCAAGAAGCTTCTTCAGTTCTAAGAGCAACTGGTGGAGAGTCCCAGCCCTAGTGGGGGTGTTCCTAAGAAGGTCATGGACCCCCTATTGATCCTCTGCCTAATTACTCAAGCCAAGGTGTGAAAATGGGTGTGGGTCACAATCAGCCAAGGTTTCGGGTGAACTCATTGTGAGACCTTGCCCCAACCTGTTATGTGGCTTGCTGAGAACAAATAACCCAAGATGTGAGTGGATGTTAACCTTGGATGGTCTTAGAAAAAGTACCCCTTATGAGGTCCTAGAGCCAAAAATCGACCACGCCATAAAAAGTGCTATAAAAAGATTATACATTAATATTTTTTTCCACTTTAAATTAGCCAATCTTTTAGACCTACTTCTCCTTGAAATATACATCTAAAGTTTTAATTATATTTTGCGGATTTTAACCCTCTATATCCCGGTTTTGTCACATGAGCGCACGGCTTTTTTTGCCGAAAAAAATGAAAAAATGAAATATTTTCCATAAAATAAATTTGAAAGTTATATTTTATTGTACTTTTAATTAGGCCTTTAGATGGTTCAAAGATTGGCACCAACATACATTTTGACCTGCCATTATTTTTTTTGCAGGAGCACATTTAAAAAAATGCATCCACCTTTATGAATAAGGACAATTCCCCAAAAGGTGCTATAAAAAAATTATATATTCATATTTTTTTTTCACTTTAAATTGGTCAGACTTTTAAAACTACTTCTCCCTGAAATATTCATATAAAGTTTTAATTATATTTCGCGGATTTTAACCCTTTATATCCCGGTTTTGTCACATGAGCGCACGGCTTTTTTGGCGAAAAAAACGAAAAAATGAAATATTTTCCATAAAATACATTTGAAAGTTATATTTTATTGTACTTTTAATTAGGCCTTTAGATGGTCCAAAGAATGGCACTAACATTAATTTCGATCAACTTGGTTTTTTTTTCCGCAAGAGCAGAAAATAGTCTCCAGGCGGCCAGCCCTGCTACGTTAAGCCGAAAGCAGTGCCTTATTCCGGTGTAACTCTCTACCATCACCGGGGGCATGTTGGGTCGGAGTCCTTTCTCCAGCACACACGCCGATACCACGTGACAACAAATACGTCATTTCCTGTTGATTGAAAAAAAAAATGCACCCTCTCGCCAACCTGGGGACCAAAAAATGGTCCCGCCCGATCAGCGGGCGAAGCCGCTGCTGCACGCCGGGAATCAGGCTTCATTTTCCGCAGGTCTGTCTAAGCAGCCCGCTGTTTTCCAGCAGGGGTCAAATGTGAAGCAAGGCCGCCACCCGGTGGCCAAATAAAAAAATTACAATTCTAAGGTCCTGACTACAGAACGAAAACGAAACTTAAGCCATCGCCACTACGTTAATGGTAATAATTGTGCAGTGAAAAATAGCGTTTATAATGGGTTTCAATGGGGCGATTTATGGCTCTAGCGCGTCATGTGTATGCCGGTTTGTAGTTTAGCCACTTTAAGCTAATCTAATAAACGGAGACTGCAATTCTAAAGAAAAAAAAAAGGGTTGGAAGGTTTGGCTATATTCTATTCAACACAGTGAAAATGGCCAAATATTAAAAAACGCTGTGGATGAAAAATGGCTCCAGTACCATCCAAGGTTAAGGTGTCTGGTAAGGGATCTCAAAACTGGATTATAGATGGCAGACAATTGGTATCGTAAGATACCCCCTCTGTTCAGAGATGGATGAAAGGTGAAACGTCTTCAAGAAACTTAAAGAAGTCCAGACGCTTTTCTTTCCAAGCTCCTCAGACGTGTCCTCCAGTACTGGAAGTGTCTGGAGAATACAAAGACACAGACAGGCTGGTGTGCTGGTGTGGCCAAAAACTGTTTTCACAGCACCACACTTCAGGTTGTTTATGCTTATGAAGTCTCCCCCAGAGGCCTTAAGATACAACAGCAGAACTTCTCACTGACAGTCACGTTGCACAACCTTCAGAAAACTGCTGCTTGGCAGGTGATTGTCCTCAGATTAAAATTTGGGTCAGTTTGACAAAGAAGTTGATGTTGATGCCTGTGCGGGTGCGTGGTCCATTGTGAACACATAAAAGGGGTCAGCGTATTTTAAGCAGCCACTGATTTGTCTCATTTTGCAACTCTTGAAGGCAGGATTTTCAAAATTTAAGCCAGAAATGATTTTCACTCTTTACGGGCTGAGTGGCGTAACACTTTGATTGACTCCCAAGGTGCACTTTGGTAAGAAATTTCAAGTCACTGAGCCACAAAATTCTGTTATTCATGCCTCTAAGCATAATATTGTATGGTACTTTGTTTTCAGATGCTCTAATTTGTTCCTCTGACACACCTCTTCTCTGTGGTAATGGTGGCCTGTCTCTATGGGTACTGCAGTATTTTAGTGGCCGACATCATGCAAAAAAAATAAGAACACAACACTGAAGTAACTAAAACTGATGGCTATGACACAAACCTACAGGATCCCTGCATTATCAGGGAGAGTCCTGTATTTCTGTGTTTAAAGAAATAAATAAAATAGGAATACAGAACGGGGAAAACATGCCAGCCTCCAACATCGGCTCCTTCTTCGTTCGTGATTGTTACCTGTGTATTCTGGTGAGCACATGCATGTGTAGTTGTTGATTCCATCAACGCAGGTGGAGTTATTCTCACAGTCGTTATCTTCACAGTCGTCAATGTTGATCTCACACGCGTCACCTTCGAAGCCCTCCGGACACACACACCTGAGATCAAACACGGAAAGATGCAAGCGCTCATAAATAGGTGGATAAACACCTGTAGGGTCACATACACTACACTGAGCTCTAACATTAATGTAACTATTGATTCATCCTTATTAGATTAACAACAGACAGGATGTACAGAAGGGAAATCCATCGATTTTTCATCTATGATAAGATGAAGAGAGCAAATATTTGGTAAATTATCCCGAAAATAAAAAAAATAATTATTTTAGTAATTTTGTTGAAAAAATAAAGGTTGCATTGGTGTGCTTAAACTTTAATTTCTTGTTAGCTTGCCAGGACAAAAAACTGTAGAAAAGAGTCAGAGATGAATAACTAATGATTCAATGCAAAGTGGTGTATACAAACCTAGAGAGCTCAAACAGGTGAGTGAAGAAAAAACACTCATCATCAGCATCCTAGGCCTATAAGGAAGGATTTGGGATCACCTGATATAGCCCTAACTATAAGCTTTATCAAAAGGCAAAGTTTTAGGGTTAATCTTAGAAGTAGAGAGGATATCTGTCTCTCGAATCCAAAACTGGGAGCTGGTTCAACTATTTTTAAACACCCTTGAAACTACAAATAAGCCTGCAGCCTGAGAGTGAAGTGCTCTATTGAGGGTATATGGTACTATGAAGTCTTTAGGATAAGATGGGGCCTGAATGTGATGAGAAAGATTTTAAATTTGATTCTGGATTTAACAGGAAGTCAACGAAGCGACGCTAACATGGGAGGAATATGCTCTCTTTCTAGTCCCTGTCAGTATTCACGCTGCAGCATTTGATCAACTATAACCAGAGACACAGAGGCAGCATTAGCACACAGTTGGGAGTTTCATCCCATGATTTTATTCAGAGCAGCCCCTCGTGGGTATATAAATACATTTTACATATAATTTAGGTCCCATCGCACACACTATCAAGCTTCATACACAGGCGTGTTCGGCTGTTCTCGCCAATACTCTCAGTGGCCTCAAACAGACATCAGGTAGGGATTTTCTGCCCAGTGTGGGGATGATTGTAAGCAGTTGATTACTACTGAATAATTGCCAATATATTCAGCAACTAATTTTGTGTGGGTGGACAATTTTATTGAGTAATCATTGCAGCTCTAATAGCAAACATTGCACGAATGTGGGGACCTGTGAATATCAGACATATTTAATATCCCCTCCGTCCCCACCCCACCCCCTCACTGACACACACACAGACAGACACACACACATAAACAAACACACCTACACACACACTATCCATGCATGCTGCTCATAACGGCAGAGTCAGCTCCATCTACATATCCCCAGAAGAGAGTCATTATTCTGTTAACGTGAGCGTGCCTCAACTCTGTAACTACTACTCAGGTTTATTACAACACTCTCTCTATGACACACACACACACACACACACACACACACACACACACACACACACACACACACACACACACACACTGAGAGCGCTATATTATGGGTCTAATAAAGAGCTCTTATGCGGCACACACTCGGGTGGATTAATATCTCATTATATAGTCGGCGACAGCTCTTCACGATGAATATTCCACCCCCTGTGCTGGAGAGGGAAAAGAAATCATACACCGATGGGAATACGGACATAAATGGACAAGAAACGGCAGCAGAGGATACGGAGAGAGGGCAAAGAAATGGAGGACGACAAACGGGAGGAGCTGGGGTTTCTTAAATCATCTGCGTACGTTGTTAAGATCTGCTCGGAACGAGCACACAAACAGGCATTAGCTTCCCTACAGTTAACACTAAATAGACTAATGAAGAAAGTTCTCACAGCGGGTCTGTCCACTTTGCTCTGGAGACACAAAAGAACCAGTCTCCTGAGCCATTCGCCTCCCGTAACTTCATCACCACCTCTAATTACCGGTGCAGCATCACTGATGGAGGAATCAGCTGAGAAACCACAGATTACCTGCACGTGTGCTCTCTTGCTATCTGATCGGTGATGTATGGTGTTCTGGATGGTTGGTTTTATGAACAGATGCTTTGCGGTAACACAGTTATTGATGTTTATTTGTATTTTCGCTCAGCTCCATCATCTTCCAAGAATGAAACAGCCATAAATGTTCTGTTATTCTGAAAAGGAAGTTTTACTTTAGCACCTTGAGCACATGTCCTCTAGCTCTATCCCCCTAATCCTTACAAAACACTACTTAAAATGTATAAAGTTAAGTACCAACCGAGTACACCGAGGGGCCTGTAGCACATAGAGGACTACAGATACTGGAGTTAGAATACTATTGTATGAAATGTTCAAAAGAGAGGTCAGAACTGATGCAAGTGAGGCTCTGACATTGCAGTTCCTTTAAAAAATGTTTGATCCATTAATGCGTTTTCTTGGATTTCCCATAATGCAATGCGCCCCATCAGGTAAATGCTCACATCTTTCAGATGTAACACGGCAATACTTTCTTTTTTGTCCCAGCCAGTTTCATTATCAGAGTCCACTTTAAAAAGCTCTCTCCAGAGCCTCACAGGTGGAGTAGTACCTCCTGATACACAACAGGTGGATATTTGTGTGTGAATTAAGGAAAATGTCTCTTTAACATAACTTGCGGGTAAACTGACGGTCAAGACTAACCAGGTTGGATAAAATATCTCGAATGTCTCTCACCAAAAGTTGCTGCCTTCTCCTTCTTTCAGGTGGCAGGTTCCACCGTTCTGGCATGGGTTACTGATACAGGCGTGAATGGGTTCGTCACAGTTTTGGCCCTGCGTGCACAACACAAACACACATATGTTCAGCGCTCTCAAACAACAAAAGCTTCTTAAAATTTCCACTTATTGCATCAGTTGACTTTGAAAGTGTTGTCTCTTATCCCTACACTCGTTCACAGATGTATTCATCTGGCTCACGCAGGAATAATCTTTCTACGTGTCTGTATGTGTAAGTTTGTACTCTGCATGAGTTTTGAAAGATAAGAAGTGTTGTCTCATGGGTGTGTTTTTTTTTCTACCAGTGAGTGATTATAAAAGATGCTTTGAAAGAGCAGGTGAATATGATTCCTTTTGCTTTCTATGCTGGGTGTACCTTAAATCCATAAGGGCAGGTGCAGCGGTAGTAGTGCACAGGGTCATTGGCACATGTGCCGTCGTTCTTGCAGGGGTTGGACAGGCAGGGATCACACTTAGCCTGGATATTTATATCCACTGGGCCTATATGGTGCACCAATCCACACAAATAAAACATATACACAGGAGAGATGATTAACAATGCATAAAATTTGGCACATTGGAGAGTAGGAACACTGACTCGATTTACACAGAGGGCTGTACATTATTAGGCAGCTGCAAAAGCTTCAAATGTCAACTTTTTCTGCAGAAGACAAGGATGGTGATTTTTACCCTGCATTCTATATACACTTACTGGTCACTTTATTAGATACACCTGTTCAATTACTCGTTAAGGCAAATATCTAATCAGCCAATCATGTGCAACTCAATCCAGGGGCATAGACACAGTCAAAATGACCTGCTTGAGTTCAAATCAAACATCAGAATGGAGAGAAAGGTGATTTAAGTCACTTTGAATGTGAATACTTCAGTCTTTCCCAAACAGCCATTTCTATGGTTTACAAAGGATGGAACGAAGAAGAGAAAAGATTCAGTGAGCTGACGCTCTCTGGACAAAGATGCCTTGTTGATGCCTGAGATCAGAGGAGAATGGTCAGACTGCTTCAAGCTGATAGGACGGCAGCAGTAACTCAAATAACCTCTCAAATAGCATCTCTGAATGCACAGCATGTCGAACCTTGAAGAAAATGGACTAGGGCAGCAGAAGACCACACCAGGAGCCAGGTTTATGGTTTTAGGGTAAATGGATGGATCCATCCTTCCTTGTATCAGTAATTAAGGCTGGTGGTGTAGGATATTTTCTGGCACACTTTGGTGTTTAAAATCTTTTCAGCACCACAGCCTACCTGAGTACTGTTGATGACCATGCCTATTCCTTTATGACGACAGTGTATCCATCTTCTGATGATGGCTGCTTCCAAAGCTCAACTAATCTCAAACTGGTTTCATGAATTCACAGTCTCCAAATCTCAATCCAGCAGAGCACATCTGGGTAAAATGGAAGATTCTCATCATGGATGTGCACCCAATAAATCTGCAGCAACTGTGTGATACTATCATGTCGATATGGACCAAAGTCTCAGAGGAATGTTTCCAGCACATTGCTGAATTTGTGCCACGAAGAAACAAGGCACTTCTGAAGGTAAAAGGGGTCCAACTGTGCACTAGCAAGGTGTATCTAAGAAAGCGTCTGGTTACTTTTACTATGTTGTTTAGTATTATCACGAGGAGGTTTCACTTGCTCATATATTACAAGTATTGCTTGAGAAAGATGACATTTCTTTGCAGAACCATATCATGTACAGAAAACACAAGAACACAATGCTGGTCAGAACATGAGGGTTGGAAGGGAAGCGGAGCGGTTCTGACTGAACAGAGAGGAAAACTGGGACGGGACTGTCTCAAACTGGAGAATCTGGGATTGAGTAGAAAATACCATTATAAGATACTTTACCTGGCACCAGAAAACCACAAGGCCCGGGGACTTCTACAGTGCGTCAGTCAGATTAGGTCAAAAATAGATTTCAGTCTTGTGTTCAAAGTTAAGTGATAGAATAAGGTTTCAAGATTAACAGTAGCATTTTTCAAGCATCAAGAATCTCAAGGAAACGTATAGAGTTAGTATATACATGTTAAAATTAACATTAACGTTTTTGCCCAGTGAAAACAATATCACAGTAAGTGTAATATATACATAGTGCTGTTTTGATTTTTGGCAACTTGTGGTCTCCTTTGGGAGTTCTCCTCAAGTGTATGTATGTTTGCTAGCACAAGACCAGACACTGATTTAACTGTATTGTGTCGTTTCTTTGTCTAGCTCCTGGAAAGCATTGTATTGCTGCACTACAATATGTCCATTTACCTGTACAAGTGAACTTCTTGGAGGGTGTGGTCAGTAGAAGTTTGTCCGTCATGTCGCCGGGCCCGGCACAGCGAGCAATGCCAGGCTCCTTATACCCGCTCTTCACCCAGTCTGACAGCCACTGCATGTGACAGTCACAGTACAGAGGGTTGGCGCCCAGAGCCCTGCCAGCCGATTGGACAAAAAGTGAGACAGCAGAAGAAATAACTGGGAGCATTTGAATCATGGTGGTAACAGTGTCACTGTTAGATCAACTTATTTCGGTGTTAAATAAAGTCGACCATGAAGCTTTCGGGAGTGGCGGTGTTTGGATTGTCACTCTGATCCACCCTTTCCTTGTCACGTCTGGTTTCAAAAACCCAAGCTGGTAACAACCACAACCCTCAGCTACAAAACCAAGGGGCGACATCATGGTGGCTACACCATCATTTTATATAAAGCCTTGGGTATTAGAACTGTCTGTTACAAGCACTCTCCATGGTGCTGATCCTTGTGAGCGCCTCACGTAGACTCACCAGGCATCTGCACCCTGTATGACCACGGTGCTTTTTCTGCAGCCTGCTTAGTTTTTTTGATACTGCACTAAAAAATGAGAGCAATACCCAGTGTTCGCACTCTTCCTCTGTATGTCTTTCTCTTTTGTTCATTTCAGCCATGAGATCGTTGTCGAGGCAACACTCAAAGAAAACAACAGTAAAATAAAGTAAAGCAGAACAAAACCTCATCAGCTTGTTTTCTTTTCAACAAAATATTTCTGCTTCATGGACTTCTCGTTAGAATATATAATCATGACTCTCTGATTTTTCTGCTTCTGCTCTGGGCGTCCTCGTCACAGTGGGAGTGGGCTTTTTATGTTTTGCATTTAATTATTTTAGCAGATTTCCCTGAAAATTCATTAACTACCAGGGGGGAAAATCCCTGGTAATTTGCCCCAAATTACAACACAGTGCATTGTATTCTTCTTATAACTACTATTTAGATTGCTAAGTGGTTAGTATGTGGATCTCACCTGACCGGAAAATATGGATTCTGTTATTGAATGTTTCTGAAAGTGTTGTGATCACACAGCCACACAATGTCCATTTAACATACAAAGACAGATACTCGTATAAAAAACACATTTATGCCATTCAGGCCCACCTTTGTGTAAATTGCATACCTGGCTCATTGTGAAAATTGTTTGTAAACCTCTGAGCTGTGACCGCATATCACCACTGACGCTCTGCTACTCAGCTACAAGAAACAATCCTGTGTGATCACTGATGGCATGACCAGTTAGCTGGACAAGGATGTGGCATCTGCATAAACCACTTCTTTGTTATATTTTGTTGTAAATGGTAAAGGAAAACACACAAAATTAAAGCGAACGATCTTCCCAATGCTAGAAAGGACCTCCAGTCGACATTCATAGAGGTCACTGAGCAGATGGCCGGGTAACATCCTGTCTGACGACACGTCACAACTTTAATTATAAGTTTTGTTCTGTTTGTGTTTTTCAGCTCCCTGCTGTTACTGGACAGATATATTCACGATGATTATGTATTTCTTTGATTTGTTATTTTATAAGGGAAAAAAAAGGGCAGATTTTTCCAACACACAGCGACACATGACCAGTGATGTTTCTGTGTTTGCGTGTTACTCACAGGTGGGAAAGCGATGCCAGGTCTTTGAAGGCTCCTTCTGGTATCAGTGATATGTCATTACCGTGAAGAGACCTAAGAAAACGTGATTGAAACAGGATGAGATACAATAAAAAACGATTCGATGATTACTTCAGCACTAATCTGACTCTCTGGGACATTTCCCAGGATCAGAAAGTTCAGATACTCACAACAAACGGAGAGATTTAAGTCCGTCGAACGCCCTCTCTGGTATGCATCGCAGCCGGTTGTAGCTCAGAATTCTTTGCAGACAGAATTAACATTTTAGCGCGGACACAAGGCAGATTTTTTTCCCCAAGAAATCTTTGCATGCAGCAAGACAATTCAGAACACAATCCTACTTCTGACTGAGATAAGCAGGCAAAGCAGCAAACATGAACAGTTTAATACACTCATTCATATGCAGGTCTCACAAGGCAGTGATCTAGCACTCAGAGTGCAAGTTTTCTTCCTTTTTTATGTGTATTTTGTTTCTTTTATTTACAGCAACTAAGAGACAAAACATTTATCACACTGGTGCGCAGACTATAAACTGGAGAAACTGCTCTCAGATGTATATATCATGTACTGTTTTCTCCAGTGCCTTCCACTCTTTTCCTGTTTTATTTTTTCAAAATGATTCTTTATATATTATTAAAAATGAAGTGAAGCTGCAAGCTAGTTCAAGGCAGCATCTCCAGCTGCACTGGATCTTTGCTCTCCCTGCTGCCCTGAGTTGATGCCAGCTGTT
Organism: Maylandia zebra; assembly: GCF_041146795.1. Taxonomy (NCBI): domain Eukaryota; kingdom Metazoa; phylum Chordata; class Actinopteri; order Cichliformes; family Cichlidae; genus Maylandia; species Maylandia zebra. Next base: position 25,314,896 of record NC_135172.1, on the reverse strand, counting down.
AAGCACCTCCGCCAGTCCAACATCCATCTGTATATTTACTCATCGTTCCCCAGTTTTGTATGTAATATATTTGTGGGGCAGGGTGTTGAGCTCTCAGCCAGACTCTAACTATAGTTTGTTGTTGTAATAAAGTAGCACTTTAAAACATACGTTGTCTGACTAAAGTGAATTTTTGGACTAGTTTAGGTGAAGCCAGTATTTTATGACATCGATGGTTATTTTGTGGCAATAAAATCTTTCAGAGATTCCCCTGACTCTCTTAGGACTGGCTAAAAATCACATGCGGTCATGTCACCCTTTCTTGATTTCTGCTATGATTTTTTTTGAGGCCTTCTTCTACTTGAGCATTTATGAGCTTCTTGTCCACACATAGTCACAACTACGCCTAAAAACAAACACTCACACACACACACCACAAAGGCATATGTAAAGCCAGACTCACAGGGTAAGCAGCTCGGACATGTTACTGAGGCTGTGGTTGGACAACGTGCTGATCTGGTTGTTACTCAAATCACTGGAAAGGAAACAACAGATACATAAAACCCACACAGGCAGCACTGTCCATACATGCGTGAACAAACCCACACGCGTGCACAGACTATGGATTCTGTAATGCTCCTCCTTTAGTCTATCGTACCGAGACTGTCACACCACATCAGGGCCAAACAAAGTCACAAAAATGATTCAACACAGAGTTCAGTCTGTTAGTTGTGATTAAAAGCAAAGTGCAGGAAGCACAGACCAAATCCCAATCCTTAAGTGTTTTCTTTTTGCGTTAAAAAAAAAGTGTGTTAACCGTACTAAATTTGGCAAAGTGGGATTTAATTATCTGTGTGAAAGTATACAATATCTCTCCACTGAGGTGCTACGGGTGAGACTTACATGAGCGTTAAGTGTTTGTAATTGGAGAGCTCCACGGGAACTTGAGTGAAGTGATTTCCATCCAAATACCTGAGAGTCAGAAAGACAGCGTGGGAGACAAAGAACGAGGGAACACGGGGGTAATATGGAGGAGGATTGGTAAACAAAGGGAGAAAGTGAGAAGGGAGAAAATGAAGTGTTAACCATGTGGGAAATTCCTCATAACCAGTGTGAGCAGTCATTACTGCTGCAGCCATAATAAACACTGGAGTTTAATATCCCCACAGGCATCTCTCGCTCAGACATACACACATTCACGGGTGAGATCCTATCTCTCACTTTGTGACAATGTGCTATTAATCCAGCATATTAATTAAGTCTTTGTTAATACTGGAAGAACCTTGTCCCCCAAAGGAGACACAGTAGAATGAATAAAAATACCACTAAAGCTGCGGTCTGATATTTAATTCAAGATTATAATACTCTGATCATTAGGGATTTTTTGTTGAGCAGGACTTTATGTACCAAGTGTGATCAGAAAGTTTCAGGACTGATTAAAATTAGGTCTCAAGGCTTCATGGCTGAATACTGGTGCAAGCTGGCAAGTGCCACAGTTTTAAATGGATGACTCAGGATGTTCCAGTATAAATCTGTTTTAATAGTTTTCACTTTTTGGAATGAATTCAAGTACACTAACGTCAGAAGAATGAGGAGCATCCACCTGATTGTGCTCCTCACCTGATGCGCTGCTTTGGGGCTTAGAGACTGTGGACTCCTCAGCTAAAAAAACACTCTCTGTGTCAAAGTCTCAGCTCAAGATCGTCTTAATGATCTTCATCTACTGTATATGCATTTTTTTTGGCTGAAACAGAATTTAATGTTTACTCTGTGGAAGTGTGAGATCTGGTTTAAAATCTCAGGAGCACGATCGCTAATAGTCAGATCAGAAGCGGAAGTGATCCAGGAAGGTACAAAGACAATCAAAATTAAATGAGGGATAGTTTTTGATTATTATGGGTACACAGCTATACCAATCAAAATTATTATTACAACACAAATGTCTTCAGATGACTTTCTGAGAAATAAAATTCTCTTTAAGTTCACAGTTCCTGTGTCTCTGTGTCTCTATAAGCATGTGTTTCTGTGGTTTTCCACCTTTCTGAATGAACATTTCAAGCTCCAGTGAGGTAAGAGATTGATTCAGATGCATAGCGTGATAAATCTGAGGTTTTCTGAAGTCAAAGACGGCTTCAACTTCCTCCATCCACCATAAGTTTGAGCTCTCTGTGGGCACTACTGAAATCCACTCTGACTCTGACCTCTGCTATGGCCTTACTTTTCTCAGGACAGCCTCTGGGGTGTGAGAGGACAGCATTTCTTTGCCAGACTCACTCGTTGTATCCTCCATTACACTGCTATTCTAGCTCTACATCTGCACAGTCTCACTGCAGAGATAATTTATCAAGTGTCTCATGATATTGCATCAGACGACTGATGCAGACCTTGGACATACAGCCAAAGCTATAAAAAGCTATCTTTAGCCACAAGATGAACAATGAGTGCTGAAGCAGGTGGCGTGGCCCCAAGGAGCACTGACCTTAACTGATCTTAGCATCACAGATTCAGTCTGGGATTAGCTACAGTGCACCAGCGCAGGATTGCACGCTGGCACGAACCACTGTTTAGATCAGATCCACTAAACGTTCCTGACCCTGGTGGATTAACTGTCTGTGTGAATCTATTAAAAACGAAGCAAAGGATGCTTTGTTGGTTTGTGGACTCTTCAACTGCCAATCGTTGTTTAGTCTGTGGGTCACAGCTGGAGATTCAGCTCTAATTGTAATGAGCGTTGGGTCAGTTTGACTCAGAGTGGAATGTTTGTTCTCTGAACAAGATGTAGAAGTGCAAGCAGTCAACAACTGAAATCACTGATTGCTTTTGTCATTAGCAGGGAAAGTGTTAAGGGACCAAACTAAAAGTAACAATTATCTCAAAGCCCTGGAAGTGGTCTGGACCTGATCTTAAATAATTTATGTTTCTTTATGTTTTCAGGCACATTTAATAGGGAACTTTATGATTGCAGCTTGTAAAATGTGGAGTTTGGTTAAGCTTTATACTAAAGGGTGTGTTTGTTATAAACTCACAGTTCGGTGGTCTCTTTGGGGAGGCCTCTGGGCAGCGTGGTGAGTCCTTTGTTGCTGCAGCGGACCACGGTGTCCAGACAGGAACACTCAGCTGGACATCTCAGCACCGGAGAGCAGCTGTTCTCATCATTACCTGATGGTAAAAGTGATTAGGGATAAAAAAGCTGTTTTAGAGAGACATGTAATATCATTATTATTTTCTCCATCTCACCATCTTCACAGGCAAAGTCCTGGACAGCTACATCCTGGATGGGGATCTCCTTCAGGAAGTAAGGACTCTGGCAGCGGGGGTTACCAGTGACGATGCGTTTCCTTCTCAACCAATCACCAAGCCAAGCCAGGTGACAGTTGCAGTTAAAAGGATTAGCCAGAAGGTTTCTGGAGAGTAGGAAAGTAAGGTGATGAGGGTGCTCAGCATTATTATTATTGTTATTATTGTTATTTTTTGCATTTATATTTGTCACATTTGTGGGTTGTGTTGTTTACACTCACAGTGTGGACAGGGAGTGCAGCGTGTCGAAGGCTCCGGGGTTCATGGAGGTAATCTGGTTGTCATAGAGTGACAGCAGACGCACCGAACTCAACCCCACGAAGCTGCTGTTGCTCACACAGCTGATGCGGTTGCTCCTCAGCATGCTACCCACACACAGGAAAAAAGTGAATGAATTAACCTGTGCTACAGTTAAGTATGTAGTATACATGTATATACAGTTAAGTATATACACTTATGTTTATACCCTAATGAGATAACACCTTATTTTCAGGTCTTTGCAGTAGTTAATAGCGATTAACTAATAGCTAATAACTAAAAAAAATCCCCACATAATTCCTTATAAATTATATGTACATAACACTACATACGTCTTAAAGATCATAAACAGTAACACTTATTAACACTTTATAACTGTGTAGGAATGTCACTAAAAGCCTTGACCTTCCTCTAATTGTTTATGAGACCAATGCAGTTGCACTTTTTGAGTTTAACCAGTGGCTCATATTAAATTGAATAAGCATTTAGTTTTGCTTTATTAAGACTGATACTATTGACTTTATAAAAAAAATCTAATCTGCATTGGTTTCCTCAGGATCTTAGGGTCTTAATTATTATATATTAATTAACAGTTAATGGTGGTTTATTCCCTGACCCCTGGAAAAAAATGGCATGGGCCCTTGATTGTTGTCAAGGTAGATAAAATGTAAAATTATATGCCTTAATAAACATCTTTACAGCCTCATGTGGATCGTATTACCTATTAACTGAAGCTCATTACATAAACCTAAATATGCAGTGTTACCTGGTGAATTATGCATGCTCATATTATTCTGTGTTTGACAGTGTCACAGTATGTGGGAACGTCTTTGGATATTGCTGGCATACTTAATACATATGCATATGTGTGAGTGTGTGGGTGTGTGTGTACCCACAGTGTGCGGAGGCCACTGAGTCCCTTCAGCATGCGGTGGTGTATGTTCTCCAGTCTGTTGGAGGTCAGAATCAGCTCATTGACCCCTGAAGCTCCTTCAAACGTTCCCTCCTCTATGTCAGTGATACGGTTATTACTCAGGTTACTACACAGAGCGGGAAGCAGGAGGAAGGAAAGTAAGAGAGCAGCAAGAAAAGAAAGATGTAAAGAGGGGGTGGGGGGTTACGTGTATAGAGAGAAACACACATAGTTCATTTTAATTTCTATATCCGCATCTGTCGCAGTTTTCCTCTGTGTGACCCGAGTGTGACTTCGTGACGTTACGTCCTTGTTACATTAAAGACATGTCTGACTCACATCTTCCTCAGCTGAGGCAGCTTTTTGAAGATCCCCGTCGCCTCGAGCACACTGAATTCATTGTTGTTCAGACGCCTGAGAACAGAGCAAAGTAGAGGTGGTTAGAAACAAAGAGAAAGAGGCTCTGAGGTTTCTTCTATCCCACACATAGATGCACTTTGTAGCAGACAAACACGGCGTGACTCACAGCTCGGTGGTGTATTGAGGAATGTGATCAGGTATTTTGGTGAGTTTCTGGTTGGAGCAGTCGACGGTGGTGCCCTCACAGCGACACTTTTCAGGGCAGGCCAGGTCTGCAAAGCAGTCGCCTCCTAGCTTACTACGGTAATCCTCGTTACCTGGTCACAATCATAACCGCAGTGTCACTAAATGTGCAAGAGTCAAACCCCAGCATTTACTGGCACGGGTCCCGATAGAAACACCAGCACAATAGCAGAATTTAGAGACACTGCTCAAGGGCTGTGCTGCTTTTTTTTGTTTTTTTGTTCGTCATAGGAAAAGAAAGCTGATTACAATCATTTGCAACAATCCCCATAAGCTTTGGCTCAAAATGCTGCATTGTGCTTCGCAGCCTTAAAGGAATCAAAATAACAGGAAGCTACACAGACTGTGAAGATCAAGACAGACACACACAGACGCACATGCACTCACACGAGAACAAAGATATTGGAGGTTTTCTGCCCTGTCAGACTACAAACAAGCTGAGATCTCACCAGAAAAATGCTCATGCACATACAGGTAGTCATCTATCATACTGTACAGACACTGAGGCTCTAAATCAAGCTCACACACATGCACACACACACACACTCTTGCAGGGAGTGACAGGAGTTTGCTGTCTCTTGCGCCATGCTGTAGGGTTTTGCAGGGCCGTTCCATGGTGCTTGAAAGAACCATGTTCCACGATAGGAACCTGGCAGCCACATGGTTAGATCAAGCACAAAGGAACAACCTGCTGACTGACTGCTCCTCCGCTGGAACACAGGGGTGGGAAGGACAGAGGAGACAGGAGGAGGAGGAAGAGGAGGAAGGGAGAAAAGGAGCTGAGGGGAGAATGAACGTGAAAAGAGGCATAGGAGAGGAAGTGGGAGGAGAAAGGAGGAGAGAAGAACGAAGAAGCCACCTGATACTGGAAATGTGTAATTTGCAGCGAATAGAGAGGACAGAGAGGAAAAATGATAAGAAGGAGGATATCAGACAAGGTGTTCAAAAAGTTGCAGGAATAGAGGGAAAGGCTCGAGGAACATCTACAGACATCTACATCACAGAAAGCAGAGCAGGAACAGGGCAGCTGTTACGGAGGAGTGGGAGGAGAGTTACAGCAGCACGGAATGCAAGAGAAGCCCTGACTTCTGGGTAATACACACACAGACACACACACACACACACTCCAACACACCCCATAGGTATATAAACAAGATAAAAATACATGAACCATTGTGCGCTAAAGTGTAAATTGTAATTATTATTCTCGTCGCATCGTTGTTGATGGTGAACAACAAGACAAGAGGAGTCACAGAAGGGTCATTGCAGTTGAGGTCAAAGGTCAGATGCCGGTCAGGGACGAGAGGTGAGGGATTCAGAGCGGACGAAGAGCCTTGTGCGTTTGTGTGTGTGTGTGGGGTGTGTGTGTTACTTACAGCTGACATGGTGTACTCCTGAGTGTGTTAGAAAGGCAGTAGGAGAAAGAAGAAGGGATTTCACTCGTTTATTTGAACAGGAAGGGAAAAAGCTGATGAAAAACTGAGTGCAAATAAAAAAAGCTGCAATTTGTGCTGCAGTCCGTGTTCAGACCCCAGGCAGTGATTCATTTAAAGGACTAATGACTCGTGAATAGCGAGAATCGTGCTGGCGTGACGTGACACAGAACGGGTACATTTATCGACACACGTCCCGGCCTCTTCCAGTCGAAGCACGGCGCGATTTAAACCTATTCTGGGGAGACTGTGAGGCAAAAAGCATACATACACAGATAAAAGAGCCTCATTTGCAACAACAGAAAAATGAGGTAGGATCTGAAATAAGACAACAGTGTAAATGCAAACGAGAGGATTTTAGGTGAATTGATCTTAGCCGCAATATGAAGGTTGGACCGCAGAATAAAACATGTTTATTCAACTTTTCAACCGAAAATGTTCTTAAATTATTCAGCTTTGCCCTGTATGTGGTATCTGGGCTTTGAAACCTCTGTCCCCCCGGTGAGCTACAGAGTTAATGACTGCAGTGAGTGCGCGCATACACACACACGCTTGCGCGCACGCTCTCTCATGCAACACACTTCGTGGCCCCTCTGTGTGCTGCTGTGGTAATGACCGCCTTTAGCCCTGCTACTGATCTCATATGCATGTCTCATTTACATATTTCCCAGCACCCCTCTGAGCATGATGACTGTGTGACCTTTTGATGTTCTGCAGCGAAAAAAACAAACGCAGATGCTCACAGACACACGCTCATACATTAGCTGTCATTAGATTTGCTAAGAATCAAGAAGGACTGGCATTAAATATAGTCTCTGTGATCGCTGCACCAGGGTCCTTTCATTTAGCCAGACAGACAGAGCCCAGCTGACAGCGACCCAAGCTTGTTAATCCAACTGTTTTTCCTCCCTCGATCATCAAGGTTGCGTTAACCATCGAAAACCCAGTGCAAGGACAAGAGTGTGATTATCTGGTGTCTGGTTAGACGCGGTGCATCATAATGCATGACAGACCATTAGCAGAACATGTTTTGGCATTGAATAGGTGTCGGACAGGGCAAGTCACTCAAAGCGTCGAGGATGTGCGAGTGTGAAGCATCAGCTGTGAGTGAGCAAACAGTGGTTTATACACACACACACACACATACACACACTCCAACACACCCCATAGGTATATAAACAAGATAAAAATACATGAACCATTGTGCGCTAAAGTGTAAATTGTAATTATTATTCTCGTCGCATCGTTGTTGATGGTGAACAACAAGACAAGAGGAGTCACAGAAGGGTCATTGCAGTTGAGGTCAAAGGTCAGATGCCGGTCAGGGACGAGAGGTGAGGGATTCAGAGCGGACGAAGAGCCTTGTGCGTTTGTGTGTGTGTGTGGGGTGTGTGTGTTACTTACAGCTGACATGGTGTACTCCTGAGTGTGTTAGAAAGGCAGTAGGAGAAAGAAGAAGGGATTTCACTCGTTTATTTGAACAGGAAGGGAAAAAGCTGATGAAAAACTGAGTGCAAATAAAAAAAGCTGCAATTTGTGCTGCAGTCCGTGTTCAGACCCCAGGCAGTGATTCATTTAAAGGACTAATGACTCGTGAATAGCGAGAATCGTGCTGGCGTGACGTGACACAGAACGGGTACATTTATCGACACACGTCCCGGCCTCTTCCAGTCGAAGCACGGCGCGATTTAAACCTATTCTGGGGAGACTGTGAGGCAAAAAGCATACATACACAGATAAAAGAGCCTCATTTGCAACAACAGAAAAATGAGGTAGGATCTGAAATAAGACAACAGTGTAAATGCAAACGAGAGGATTTTAGGTGAATTGATCTTAGCCGCAATATGAAGGTTGGACCGCAGAATAAAACATGTTTATTCAACTTTTCAACCGAAAATGTTCTTAAATTATTCAGCTTTGCCCTGTATGTGGTATCTGGGCTTTGAAACCTCTGTCCCCCCGGTGAGCTACAGAGTTAATGACTGCAGTGAGTGCGCGCATACACACACACGCTTGCGCGCACGCTCTCTCATGCAACACACTTCGTGGCCCCTCTGTGTGCTGCTGTGGTAATGACCGCCTTTAGCCCTGCTACTGATCTCATATGCATGTCTCATTTACATATTTCCCAGCACCCCTCTGAGCATGATGACTGTGTGACCTTTTGATGTTCTGCAGCGAAAAAAACAAACGCAGATGCTCACAGACACACGCTCATACATTAGCTGTCATTAGATTTGCTAAGAATCAAGAAGGACTGGCATTAAATATAGTCTCTGTGATCGCTGCACCAGGGTCCTTTCATTTAGCCAGACAGACAGAGCCCAGCTGACAGCGACCCAAGCTTGTTAATCCAACTGTTTTTCCTCCCTCGATCATCAAGGTTGCGTTAACCATCGAAAACCCAGTGCAAGGACAAGAGTGTGATTATCTGGTGTCTGGTTAGACGCGGTGCATCATAATGCATGACAGACCATTAGCAGAACATGTTTTGGCATTGAATAGGTGTCGGACAGGGCAAGTCACTCAAAGCGTCGAGGATGTGCGAGTGTGAAGCATCAGCTGTGAGTGAGCAAACAGTGGTTTATACACACACACACACACATACACACACTCATGCTCATTGTACAATACCTGGGATGAAATACTGTTCTCTAGCTAATAGAGAGACAGAGAGAGTCAAAGTGAAAAACAGAAGAAAAAAAGCTACACTAAAAGACAACCAGCTCTGGCTGTGGTTTGGCATGAAACGTGTGGAAAATCCCAGAAAACGCTAAAAACAACAGGGAGATGAGGTTAGTAGAAAGAGGCTGAGGGAAAATCCCAGCAGGAAGACACAGAATGAAAAGAGAGGAGAGGTCAGCTTGTCTTGTGTGTGCATGTAGATCAGAAATGTAAAAAAAGAAGAAGAAAGAATTAGCCTCTACTATGTACCATATTTACACTAGCTATATTTGTGCAAGCTACTGTATGTGTGTAGATGCAGTGAAGTGCATGTGTGTGCGTGTCTGTACCTGAGCAGCGGAACTTCTTGCTCTTGATTTGCCCGATTCGTTTGTTGGCGAGCCGTCGAGGGCTGGTGCAGCGGGCGCCGCTCGTCTCGATGGGATTGTCCTGCAGGTAGTCTGCCAGCCACTTCAGATGGCAGTCACAGATAAAGGGGTTTTGCGCCAAGTGACTGCACAGAGACACACAGAACATACAAAACACATTCAGGTAAGCCTAATGGGAGCGTGTAATAGCACCACGTATGTGAACAGCAGCTCAAAGACTGATACTGGAACAGTGTTTACATCAAAAACCTTTATTTTATTCTTTAAATTAAAGGACCAGAACAAATACCTGGATTTATTTCTCTTAAAAATGATATGAGGTGTGTGACTGCAAGGAGTCTGTATATTTATCACTTTGTTATAACAATAATTATTCTTCTGTTATATTCTGTTATAATCACTAACCAGTGATGAGAAACAGAGCAATAAGTGTCTACACAGGAGACTATAGTTAGAGCCAAAAAGATGTTCCTCAGTTGAATGTCTATTGAATGTCATTTATAAAGCTTGCCGGTTACTGCATTTCCTTATTTATCTCTACAAGTCTGGTGTGTGTGTGAGTGTGTGCATACGTACAGTGTTTGTATGGCTCTTAGAGATGAGAAAGTCCCCTTGGCGATGGTCTGGAGCTTGTTGTCATACAGTGATAGCAGATTGAGGTTGTGAAGGTCCTGAAACGCGTCCACGCGCAGGCATGCTATCTTATTAGCATTCAGTAACCTGAAGTGACAGAACAAAGGAGAGAGAGAGAGAGTGGGAGAAATGGAAATGAAGGCTCACCCCGTTATCGTTCTCTGACGAGTGTTTCAAATGGTGCAAGTCAGTGAAGACGGCTTTCAGTCATGATGCCTCAACTCTGATGACAATGTTTGAGGTAAGCACTTTTCCGCTGAATATCGATGAGATGCAAATGCGACTGATTTTGTGCTCGTCTGTGTGTTTCTACTCACAGTAGCTGCAGAGAGAACAGCCCCTCAAAGAGTCCTTTGGAGATCTCTGTGATTTTGTTCCCATATAGTACCCTGCAGAAAACAAATGCAACATTAATAACAACAGTCAACCTAGATCGTACAGGGAGTCAGACCTCTCTTTTTGTCTTGTGTCTGTTTCCAGTGTTTTGGTTCTTTACTCAACCAAAATTGCAAAATTAATATTTTCTAAAGCGGTAATGTGGGAAAATATGAGTGCATTTGGTGTAAACTCGTGTAAAAAAGGAATACAGCTCCCATGATTTTTTGTGTGCGTTGTGTTTTTATTGTAAATGCTGCCCAGTACCTTGGCTGTAATAGCTCAAGGTACTGGTAATGACTGACAACTACAAAATCACCTACTGAGCAATCTAAAGAAATCTTTGGTAAAACACAAAAAGTAGTTACATCTAAAAAAATGGAAGTAAAAGTAACTTTGATTGTTGCCATTATTTGCAGTATCCCACAGCACTACTTTCCATTTATCTGGGCTCTAGCATTCGAACTATGGACCATTTGTGTATGAGGTGATATGTTAACCTTTGCCCGACAGAGCTGCTGGATGAGCATTTGTTTAAAAGCATAAAGAAAACATGAACTGACAAAATACTTCTGAAGAAAGTGAAGAAAAGTTTCTGAAAACACTCGGCTGACAATGATCTTGAACAATATTTTGCACTTTTAATAATAATTAAACCCATTTTCTTTCCTCAACACAAACGTATAACCAGCAAAAAAAAGTTTAAAGTACTCAGCTGTTAAGAACCAAATACTAAAGAATTATGGTCATTAAAATGTCTTAGATTAAATCTGCACAAGTGACACAAACTAACTAGAATTCAGCAGAAATTACTAAGAGGGAAGGCATTTGGCTTTTTTACTCAAGAAAACACAGAAACACACAGGGGAAAAAAAAAGCTTCAATCACTTAATCTGACTTCGTACCTGGCTGTACATGATATATAACACATGACGATCACTTTTCATTTAAATATCATAAAAAATTAAGATAACGTCCATAAATCTGGCTGTGGTGTTATGTTAGGAATGCACACTGTTTTTTATAAACACACCAAAAGTGCTACAGAAACAGGAGAAGGCTGAGACTGCCACAGCCTTGCCCCAACAAATACCTCAGATGCAATCACACACACACACGCACGCACGCACGCACGCACGCACGCACGCACGCACGCACGCACGCACGCACGCACGCACGCACACACACACACACACACAGGAGACATCTATGCCCTGTGAACAGATGAGTTGTGTATTCAGGCTGAAGACATGTGTTTTGGATCGGCTTTTATTTCGTTGTGCCGAGTGGCCGTCCCTGAGAGAACACGCGGCGTTGGAAGCGGATGCTTCATTTATGTCTCACAGACGAGTCAGCACATACAGTTCTGCTTGTTCACACGCATACGCGTACGGACACATGCGCAGATGCCACCTATGGCTCATTTACACCCTCTCTAACCAAACACTGACGCACAATAAATACACAGTGTGGCTTAATGCGAAGGCCATGCTGCATGTGGTGTGTCAGCATGAATCGGTGTGTCCCATTCTTTCTGTGCCGAATGTGTAATGAGGTGGCAGAAGCCTCCATTCAGCAATTCAGCATTTATGAATTATTGACTTTGGAGAGACGAGACCTTAATGTAACTCCTTCATGAAATAACTCTCCATCCTTCGCTTCCTCCTCAGCTCCTCTCTCCACGGTCCGTCCCGCAGCTTCACACGCAAAGCAGATGGTCCGAGCTGAGTCAGAAAGCCAGCAGCACCGCTGCTTTTGCTAAACACGTATACGCTTTTGTTTTGTGCGTTATGTTTTGTATGTTTATTCCACAGATGTGGGTGTAGTTTCTATCCTTATAAACACAATGAGAAGGAAAGAACCACAAGCAATCAGATGATAAGTGTCACAAAATTATTATTCAAACTGGATTTTTTTTTTTTTGCAAATTAAAAAATGATTTTTGGATGAAACCAAATCTTGGGGATAGCTTGGTTAGATGTTTTGGCTGCTCGCTGAAGGTAATTTGTTTTCCAGGCACTGTAATATTGTTTAATTTTTCCTTTACAGTCTTGGTTTTCTTGGCTGAAAAGGTGAAAATGTAAAGTACTGCAGTCGAATTAAAAAACAGATAAGAATCCAAACTTTGCTTCAGCACCACAGATACAGTGGTGAGAGAAATGATCTACTGACAATATTGAAAGAAAAATAAGAGTTTGTCAGGAAAATCTTCATCTTGTTGCTTCATTGGTGATCGTGGCTCAAGAGTTGGGAGTTCGTCTTGTAATCGGAAGGTTGCCGGTTCGAGCCCTGGCTCGGACAGTCTTGGTCGTTGTGTCCTTGGGCGAGACACTTCACCTACTGGTGTTGGCCAGAGGGGCCGATGGCGCGATATGGCAGCCTCGCTTCTGTCAGTCTACCCCCGGGCAGCTGTGGCTACAACTGTAGCTTGCCTCCACCAGTGGGTGGATGACTGGGTGTGTGAAGCGCTTTGGGGTCCCTAGGCGGCACTAGTAAAAGCACTATACAAATACAGACCATTTACCATTCATTACTTTTGATGAAAGATCTGAAGTGCATTGCTATTTCTATTGTTTTTTCCCTGTCCATATTCGGTCCCACGCTCCCGTCAGTATCTGCAGTAATGGAACTTTAACATGGTTCCCAACCATCAAGGAAAAAGGAGCTCTCCTATACAAAGTTACTGGGAAATTAAAACGTTTGCGAGGTCCAAAGTTTGAGGATCATTTCAGGTGTGGCTTGCTTTGTGTTTTCACTCCTAATGAAGAGGTTGCTGTAATTTGGCTACACTGTTGTGGGAAAATCCAAGTGTTTGTGTTTGTGTTTCCTGTTTCTCTTTCTCAGTATGTTATGGCCATAACAGATCTCAGATATTAAACTCCTGAGCGCATTATTCACATAAAATATAAAAGCAGTAGCTAAAAGTGAAAAATAAATGGAAGTTATGGAGCATAAACAGATTTTAAACTTTTTTGCGCCCTCAAAGCGGTGCTTCAGAGTGTTTAAAAAAATACAACTTCAATATAAACACACCACACAATACTCACAGCGAGTTGAGAGAGCGCAGACCTTGGAAGGCATCCGAGGCCAGCTCTGATATCTGGTTGTTACTCAAGTCTCTGTGAAAAACAAAAGGAGAAGGGAACAAGAAGCAGAAGCATAAAACCAGAGAGTCAGTGAGGAAGAGAGAAACACAGAAAGCACAGCACGGAGGTCAACACAAACTGGAAAGTGGCCGGCAACAAAAGTTTTTGTGGATGGTTGACAGGGTGCAGAATACACGCATCTCCTCATCTACTCACATCCTGCGCAGCTTCTTATAAGGAGAAAAGGCCCCAGCTGGTATCACCTTGATGGCGTTCTGCTCCAGTCGTCTGGAACCAAACATACACACAGACCATTGAGAAGCGACATTAACATTCCCCTATTACAGAGCTATCTCTGCTCCATTGTTGGCTGCTGCTCTTTCCCCGGGGGCTATGGCTAAGGGGAAACTTTTCCAGATAAGTCCCTTTAATAGGCCCTGCCAAAGTCTGCCACATTTCTCTGATCTTTTGCCCTCTTTAACATCTGCACAGTCAGACGGACACACAAAAACACAGCTGTAACATCTGGGAGGTGTTCCATTAGGTCTGACTGTGCATCGATCTGACGATGCCATTAGAGTGAAAAGACGTGGAAAAAAAGAAAGAAGTGTTTATTCACTGTGACAGCAAATTAAACAAAAACAACAGCTTCATTGTGAAAAATTCTCTCGCTTTCTAAACTTTTCACTGCTGACATTTTTGACTGGTTGTGCATACGAACCATAATGTGCCTGTTCTATAGTGGTTTCAGCTGTTTTGAGTCTGAAGTGAAAAGAAACGAGTCCTTTTAAAGCCTAAAATCAATCAGGACAAGGCCAAGTCAAGTGTAAATTTAGACAAGTTGATGCTCCGCTATGTTAAGTCCAAATAAAATCTAAAATCGCTAAGGAAGTTAATGTCTGAAGTCTTGTAGGTCTTACATAAGGTTTCAAGCCATTTGAAAGAGTTCCAGGTCTTAACTAAGTAAAGAGAAGTCCAAATTATGCCCCAAATCTTCCTGTAGCATTTAAAAAGTCTTAAGTTAAAGGAGACAAATAGAACTTTTATCCAATTCAGTGAAGCTGGGTCAGGTCGCCATTCTGCTCTAGGGCAGCACAAATCTCAGAGATGTTAAAAACATAACGCTAAATTTGATCTTGAGTCTTGAAAAACACGTCTTTTAGCAGTTAAATTAAACGGGGGTCTTTGTTCGTATCAAAGCAAGTAATGGGTCTCAAAATCAGTGAAGTGACTTTGAGAGCGAGAAGTCCAAGTTAGGCTTCATGTCTTCATAGTCATGGTGACCAAAGCTTTACCTTCAAAATAATGCAGATATTGTTTTTAAAAATGAGAAATATAAAATTTTTTAATGGTTTTAATGGCAGAGCTGGAATGCCATCTGAGAACTCATGTCCCAGTCACAAATCTGTATTTAATATAGGGGGCGAGCTGATGCAGTGACAGACGTGTAGAGACGTTATGGTCTGTTTGTACTTTTACAGCACTCAGCACTTTGTTCTCCACCTGCACCATGCATGTCGATCAGTGGTATACTTCACTGCTGTTCGCTGTCACATTAGTCGTTCACCTTGCAGTTCTTTTGTCTCTTGACACTGCAGTTTGCTACATTTTCACTGACATTCAGATCTCTGGTCACCACATCGCTGCCAGTGGCCGTGGTCTAAAGGGAGTCCTGTCCCTTTAGAGCCTCTGCAGTGCCCACAGATCTTATAACCAGTCTCAAGACTGTCAGCCCTTCAGCTTAGCCCAGCTGTTGGGAAGAGAGAAGTCTAATAGACAAAGACTGTCTTTATAATGAAGTGAAATCAATTGTTAAAAACTGTCGACTGCGATGAATTGTCTTCTCATGAGTGCTTTATCACATTTAAAGATTGTGTTGTGCTATTTCTCTTTGTTGGGAAACAAAGAGAAAGAGCAGCAGTGTGATGTCCATTTAAGTCTGACTCAAGAAGTCCAAATCTCAAATCTTAAATCAACGTCTTATTTTTTGGGACTTTGTTAAATCTGCTGGCTCTTCTCCTTCCACTTTGCTCCGATTCTCACTTACAGATAGCGATATGATCCACCTCGTCTCTCAGAATAATCTTTCAATTGTTCTTCTTTTGTCATTCCTTTATTATTTTCTTAAGCAGGAAGGAGCTGCATGACCAGGCTTTCTCATTTCACAGATGTGTGATTTTATTTCGCCACACAAAGAGAAGTAGTGAAACAGAAAGGTGGAAAGAGACAAAGAGGGAAAATGGAAAGACGCAGAGTGAAAGAGCAGGACAAATATCACTGCTCCGAGTGTGGATGTGGGAGTTTTGTGTGTGTAAGAAAAGCGGCTGGAAGCAAACGTGTTTACTTGGATCACAGGTCTTACATCTCGGTGATGGTTTCGGGCAGGTTGGTGGGTATTTCTGTGAGACCCTTCCCTCTACAGTCCACAATGTTGTTACTGCAGGTGCACGACTCCGGACACTGTAACACACTGCAGGAGGAAGATGATGACGACTGGTGACCTACACAGAGACAGAGGGCCAATATTATCCACGGATAACAGATTATGCTTTGAGTAAATCCCAAAGGCAAAGAAAAAAAATCTGCAGCACGGCTAGAGCAACTGTGCAAGTGAGGGAAATATCCTGTCCTTAGATGTGACCTTGTCTATCTACAACTGTTTTCTATTCTCGTGTTGTACAGAAAATCAGATCGAGGATATATATTTTAGGAAATGCAGCACATAGAGTTAAAGACAAGCCACTTACCTTCATCCCAGTCTTTAAAAATCATGAGCAAAAAAGGTAATGAGAGAAAGCAGACGAGACAAAGCAAAAGATGGGTTTGCCACTGCGAAACAGCGAGCCGAGGGAAGTCACAAAACAGACAGCAAAGCAAACCGGTGAACCCGACCTACCTGTGCACACAAACTCCTTCTTCTGCACCTCGGCCACGTTGTGCCCCCTCAAGTGCGGAGGGGCCATGCATTGCGTGTAAAGACCCAGCCGGGGGCGCTGTCGCAGCCACTCTGACAGCCAGGCTACGTGGCAGTCACACTGCAGGTTGTTGGAGTGCAGGCGGCTGAGGGACAGAGGAGGAGATGGGACAGACAAGAACAGGTGGGGGGAAGGAGAGAAATAAGAAGTGTGATGACAGGGGAGGCAGGAGCAGGTTGGGTGGAGGGAAGAGAGAGAGAGTTGCAAGTACACATCAATCAATCTGTTACACAAATGGACACGGATGGGAAGAATCCTTCCCCTCAGGGCAGCGAGGTGTACCAAATACACAGAGATGCCACTTACAAGGTCCTGAGCTTTGGCATGTGGTTGAAACTGGCCACAGACAGTCGGCTGATGTTGTTATTGTTCAGGGTGCTAAAGAAGAAAGTGAACACACAGCATATTACAGATATGCAGAAAATCTGTCCCACAGTATTTTACTGTTACCGTGAAAGAGGCTGCAGTGTCATACAGTGCATTTGTAATGTAACACAAAAACAATCAAAAAACAACTCTTTTATATTAATGTGTTCAAAGCACTACCTTGTTAGCTTCTAATTAGGTCTGTAATAAATCACATTTAATGGAAAGCTACTGAGCCTTTAATCTTGCTTTTTCTTTTTCTTTCTTTTTAGACATCGGCTTAACACATAATCCATTTATTCGCTCCCGGAATGCTCAGACTACAGAAAATCTTTTGAATCATTAGAAATCAGATACAAATAGATGGTAGAGTTTATTTGCCTGATCGAACGATCATACCTTTGCACGTTTGCTTACAGCTCTGATTTTGGCCGGGCTATAAAGTGCCCACTTAAGGTACTGACTGACTTTGAAATCAAAGCAAAATGAATATTACAGGCATTCAGGACAACAAAAGTGTCCATTCTGTGTGCCTAATGGCCCCATTAACAAATTATGTGAAGAGTAGGGGCACTTTTATTTCAAGACACGTCAGGACTGCATGTCATCTTACAAATGAAAAAATCCTGGATACCCTGCACGTGAAAGAACATACTATTCTTAGAAAGATCCTTAATGTGACACAGAAAATACTGTTAAAGATGTTTTGGTTAATGATAGAGAAGCACAATCGCTAGCCAATACAGCAAAAATCTAAAACCCCAGCGACGCCTCAGCTGCTCTCTCTCTCTCCTCAAGATGTTGGTGAACAAAGAAAACTGTCGTGCTTTAACTTTATTTCAGAAACAATCCCCAACAACAATTGCATATTCTCTGCTTTTTATATTTGCCTTTCCTATTTCGTTTCCTGAACCCCTGCTTCAAGCACCCTCTACAATGACAGCATTACCACAGAACCAGGCGTTAGTGCCACTGCTCAAAATATACCAATTCATTCCTTTTGGGGAGCTGCATAGGCAATGCAGTCTTTGAAAGGTCAACAAGGAAATTAGCTGTTCTATACTGTACTGCTGTTAGTGCTCACCAAACCCTCTGCTTTTTGCAGGTACTCACAGTACTTCCAGGTCACGTAGCGCTCTGAAAGCTCCATCTTCAATACAGCTGATGTGGTTGTAGTCCAACTGGCTGCACACACACATGTACACACACGGAATTAAAAGAAAGGGGAAACTGAAGACATCAAGGTGTTTAAAAGGTATATCTTAAGGCTTCGGCTGGCTCCAGGTGAAAACAACTCAACTCCTTAGTAACCTCTCTCTGTCTCACCCTCACCTTCTCTCTGTTTTAAAAAAAGTTTGGTCTCCTGGTAGCTTTGTTCTTCGTAGCTGCATTTCTGAATGCATTTATCTGTGTGTTCATTCCTGTTTCCTGCTCTCTTCTGACATCTAGTTTGTAAGCGCTGCTCTATACCTCGTCCCTCTTCCTCTCTCTCCCCCGACTCTTTCTCAAAGTCGGTTTGCTGAAACAATTTAATTAAGACATAAGGACAGTAAATCATGCTGTCATCCGCACTCTAATGGATGCCCACACACACACACACACACACACACACACACACACACACACACACACACACACACACACACACACACACGATGCCCTGTCCTTTTAGAATAATTGCAAGACATTTAAAAAACCACAGGAAGCCCTAAAAGTTGAGAAATCCATATTTATAGAATTAAAGATGGGCAATTACTTTTACCTGTGAAATGACCAACAATTATCATAACTCGGAGTGAGGCAAAACAAAGGGAGGAAACGGCAAAATGCCAGTGATGTGACACACGCAGTGTAATCCGCGCTCTAATGCATGAACACAGACACGCACACACACACACACACGCACACAGCTGCTAATGAGCAGCGGTGCCAGTCAATACAGCAGGCAGGAGGCACATGACATTTACCACAATTAAATATTGATGCACAGGCAAATGGGTGCTGTGCACATTCTCAAACATGTCGGAAAGGAGGTGCCACATACGTGTGAACGCCTATAGAACCGCATGCACACCACACTACACCACATCGCACATATAAGCAGAGAGAGTGTTGCCAAAGTGCTACTTACAGATTCTTGATTTCCACAGCTCCCCTGAAGCCTTTCCTTGGAATTCCCTGAATCTGGTTTTCGCTGAGATCACTGTACAGAGAAGGAGACAGAAAAAATAAAGGCAGCACAGAGTTAAGCCAAGATATCACAGGGCCACTTGCTTTGCAGACTAAGTACTTGATATAATCATCAAAATGCAGAAGTTGTGGGTGGAGGGCTTCAGAGCCAGATTGATCATCTGCAAAATTGAGTTCCATCAACACAGAGTACTTCTTCCTCAAATATAATCAGCCGTCTTGGTTCATCTCTCAGGGATACATAAAACACTTCCTTTGTGAAGTGTCCACACATTTAGAGCCAGATGCAATTCAACTGTCTGCTTTGAACATCCACACGAGTCAGGTGGAAGAGGCTCTGAGCCCTCCGGCAGCCTGTAGGGGGCACTAGTGACCTCCACTTACCTCAGATTTCTGTTCCTTCTTTCATCACTCCCACTCATCTCTACCTCACTCCAACCACCCTCTCCTCCCCTGCTTTTAAGGAGTGAGTGATGGATATGTGTGTGTGTGTGTGTGTGTGTGTGTGTGTGTGTGTGTGTGTGTGTGTGTGTGTGTGTGTGTTTTGGAGTTTACATACACTTTAATTTTTAGCTACTTCAAAAAAGCGACAGGTTGGCATTAAAAAAGGAAACACTTACTGCAGTCAGTGATATACATGCAGATCGTGCTAACATGCATGCACCCATAGAAGTATAAATACCCTCAAACATACAA
This sequence comes from Maylandia zebra, assembly GCF_041146795.1. Classification (NCBI taxonomy): domain Eukaryota; kingdom Metazoa; phylum Chordata; class Actinopteri; order Cichliformes; family Cichlidae; genus Maylandia; species Maylandia zebra. Next base: position 25,295,039 of record NC_135172.1, on the reverse strand, counting down.
ACAGGTGCTTCACTGACTAAATGTTATTATAGTGCTTGCCATCATGTGACATACATCCTAACACTCATTGGTGCTGCAGCTTGGTTTATAAAGGACACACACACATGCCCTTAAAGGTGCCGAAGGATGTACTCACAAATAGTTACACGAACAGAGGTGTTAATCACATACGCACATGTGCAAATATAAATAAATTACATAAAGCACAGGCACAAGAATGAATTCAGCTGTCAGGTCAAAATGTGTTACAGCATGTAAAATCAAAGCACTCAAGCAGCTCTGGAAAGATGACACTCAGGCATCCTAAAAGCACCACAGGCTGCCCGGTAGCGAGTGTTTCTGCATGTGTCCTCTGCTTCCAATACAAACCCAAGTTCCAGACAGACCACCTGACCTTTCACCTTTGACCTTCCAGCTCTCGACCCCAACTGTGTCCTCTGCCACACTAATCGGCTAACAGCTAATGCCCATCCACATTCCTCGCATTCCTGCAGTTGTGATCGTTTAATCAGCGCTACAGGTATCTCTCCACCTGCTGCTTCCAGCCCTTCATCTGAAGTGGTAATTTGTTGCCAGTAATAGAGAAAAATTACAAAGCGGGGCGTTTTGAAGACTAAAAACAACAAAGTGGCTTGTTCATTTGGAGCCTTAATATTCAACTGAAAAGACAATGAAAATGCTTCTTTTAGCTTACGAGCCTGTGGGAGGGCTGGCTAGCTGCTGTGAGCTTTGGATTGACAGCTGAGACAGACAGCAGGGGCACAAAGACACAATGTAAACAAGAGTCCTCTGGTAACTGTAGCTTTTTAAGAGGCGTGTGTTAGGAGTGATACTGAAGAAAAGTAATCCATCATTCTGCAACCACAGCAACAGATTGTGGCGTTGGCAGGTAAATGTTTTGAAGATGTTCAAAGTGTCAGAGCTGAGGCACAAGTTCACTCTCAAGTGTCAAAATGACACAAGTGAGTGCACTTTAAGTCAGCGAAAGTGTGCTGAACGTTGCATTCGAGATGGATCTATTCCTGCATATAGAAGTTCAATTTTACATCGCTGCAGTTCAGAGTCTCTGGGCTTTTATTTCTTCCGCACATAATTGCCAAATGTAAGCTGGCGATTTGTGCGAACACAAGAGAATTAAATGTAAGATGATCAATAGAAGACGTAGATCATTTTTTACAACTGCCTAATCTTTCAAGTGGTTATGATGCTGCTTTCTCTGCCCTGTGAATCATTGTATGCTGAGAATCTTTGGATGTTGGATTACCGGTCAGACAAAACAAGGATCTGAGAACGACACGCTGAGCTCCGGAAAATTGTGACAGGAAAAAGCAATAATTAGTTGCAGCCCCCCCCAGTAAAATGTGTTCACCTTTGCTGTTTTGCACACGCAAAGCGAACACACGTGTGCTTCTTCTCTTTTATGCAGATACGTACACACACACACACACAAAGTGGCTGGTCTGAATCAAATAGAGTGTATCCTGATACTGTTTTTACAGGACCAAGGGGGTTTGGAAAACAGCCGTGCTCCGTTAACCGCTGGAGCTCGAAATCCAAATAAATGTTCTTTAACTTAACCCAACACACACACACACACACACACACACACACACACACACACACACACACACACACACACACACACACACACACACAGCAGTGCATATAGCACCCAGTGTGTGCATCCACTACATCTTTGTATCAGATGTAACAATCAGTAAAAAGTTGTTAACGTCGAAAATGTGAAGCTCTGACAGCTCGACAGTTTGTGCTTTAGGTTGCACACAACCTTCACTGTTTACACACACACTTGGGAACACACAACTTGTTGCTGTGGCAATTACAGTAATGTAGCTTGGTAAACATCAGAGGACAGGAAAGAAGTGCTGTGTGTGTGTGAGAGAGAGCGAGAGACACACACACACACACACACACACCGTCATCCTCGAAAGCGCTGAGATGATTGAAAATTGATTCTGAGCAATTTTTCTGCCCTTGTGATGCACAACAACAGACAGACTGCACACACACAAACACTTACATATCGTACACACATATCACAACACACTCATGTACACTTAGTACATGCATACACATGTGAGTGGCAGTCTGGGTTAATGTGGGGGCTCTTAAGGAAGTGCAGAAGGCCACACTAAACCCTATTCATCACTCAGACCACCAAAGAAAGAGAGAGTGAATATCCCGCCTAGTAAATTGACTTCTTAGTGACTTTGGAGTGGATTTTCTTCCTCCGTTTGGCGCCAATGCACCTGATTCAGTTTCATCTCCACTTAAATGATTTTTTAGTGAATGTTCAACCCACCACGTTATCTTTTCTTCTCAAACTTCCTCTTCCTTTTCATCCTTCTCTCTTTCTCTCTCTGTCTTTTCCTCTTCTCCTAAATTGGTCTTGTTTTTGGACTTCCCCAAGGTTTAACCCCTCACCTCTGCCCCTTAAGCCTGAACTGGGAGGCTGGCTTCATTAAAAGAGGCTCCCGCTGAGCCCAGCGTGTGCATGTCCGTGCGTGTGTGTTTTTGTTTGAAGGGGCTGGGGGTATTAGACCCACACAGGAACTATATCATGCTGCTAAGTTAGGAACCTTCTGAAAGAGAAGACACACACACGTCCACCCACAGACGCATGCACATGCACATGCACGCACCAATCCTAGGCACAGTCGCTGCTGAAACAAACAGCTGACAGCCTCTATCCATGATGTGTAGAAAAAGAGATTTAACCGCACACACACACAGACGCGGTGCCACACGATGCTGATACTGTACATGCATCAAATTCACAGCAGCAAGGACCGAAAATGTTCTGTCCCATTTCACTCTCTTCCTTGTGTTGCACTTTTTCTTTGACATCCACCCTAAGAAAGATAAATCTAAAAAAACTTGGTGTCCCTGTTTTCTCCCTCCGTCCACACCAAGCTGTTATTTTTCACACTCAGTAACTGAGCTGTTTGAGAGCGCAGATAAATCTTAAAATGCTGGCCTCAGGTTTTGGAGTGCACCAGAAAACTTGAGCTTTTTGAAAACAATGAAAAAGTCTTTGGTCAGGAATGTTACCAAAAAGCAGTTAAAATGCCGGCTTCCTGTAACCTCTAATCCTCGCTGTGGTCACACATTTTAAATGTCAGCATAGATGCTCAGACCACTCTTCGTCCTTTATAACGATTTGGCCGACGCCTCGGTGTGCCAAAGCCGGGCAGCGTTTGCTTTTCGGTCTCATCACAGAAAAATGTGTAAATGACAATACTAAATTGTGAGTTTGGCTACAATGAAACCAAGCATCAAGCTCCGGGGCAGAAAAGTAAAACCAACAGTAAAGTGTCGAAAACTCAAACTCCTCAAATGGCCACTTGAGGCTGACTCCAAAAGCAAGGAAAGCCCCAAAGAAGCCTGTGTTAAAACACACAACTTTACAACTTTACAACAGAAATAATGACATTTACAGTCCTTCCAAATGTAGGGAGGGTTACAATTGTTACAGTTGTGCATTGCTTGGGGTATGGATTTCCTTGCATGAGCAGTGGTTGTCTGGGTTAACTTCAGCTAATTCGAGCTGCTCAATTCTACTTCTTAATCAAGTTTGTAGGTCCTTCTGGAGCATTTTCATGCTATTATCTTACAAATGACATAACTTGGTGTTTGGGTAAAAACACAACATCCAAGAATGCTGCACTCCATTTTCTATGAGTGAAATTCTAGTGTTTTATTAGTCTGTTACTTAGCTCTAATTAACACCTAATTTCCAGTATAGTCCCTAAATGAACCTTAAGTGACAGTGGTTAGTGGCTATGATTTGTATACAGACTCAATTTAAAACAGGTGAACAGGAGGGCAAAGTGGACCAGTCTGACTATGTGAGACATCTGTCCAGATGCTGGCTGTATGTGTCTGTTTTCACACTGTTGAAATCCATTTTGGTGCGAATGGATCTTCTACGGATCTTCCTGTTTTTCTCACCTCTGGTGGTCCAGGATGTGTGTGTGCGCGCGTGTGCGCAGGAGTGTATGCGCGACAGAGTCAGGTCTTCAGTGTTAAGAGCTTAGAGCTGCTTTTCTAAAGGACCTTTTCAATGTGAGGGGGGCTTTTGACACCCTCCGTGTCTAAGAAGACCTAAGCATGAAAGAGCACTACTCAATTCTCACACATGCACCCCTCATCCTTTCCCCTCCTCCCTGTTTTTTGTGTCTCACGCCGGACACACATACACAAACTCTTACCTACTGTTATACAGTTTCTGAATCTCTTTTGTACGAAGCCTACCGCCACAAGATTCTTCCCAGGTCCAGCAGACTGGGGGTTCCTGTGGCAGAGCGTGTGTGTGTGTGTGTGTGTGTGGGTGTGTGTGTGGTAGGGTATGAGTCGGAGTTGGCAGTGCAGTAAACTAATCATCTTGTTCAAATCCCTTTCGGAGACCTTAATCCTATTAAGTTTTAGAATGTGTGAATGGGCAAAGACGAAGCTGGAAAGAGTCAAAAAGGAAAAAGAAAAAAGGAGGAGAAGGTGAAGAAGAGGAGGAGAAGGAGTGAGTTTCAGTTTTTGCTGGAGGGGCTTTATGAAGAGATGGTCAGGGAGGCTAAAAATGATGCTGGGACATTCAGTATGCGCTAGTGTGTCTGCAGTCAGATCCTCCAGCTAATTCGGGCAGCGGTGCCATTAGTGGACCCCCAAAGATCACACTTCTGTGAGCAATTAGGAGGAGAAAGACTCACAAAGAAAAGAGAGGAGATGAGAGGAGAAAGGAGAAGGAGGAGAGTAGACCTTTTGAAGACAATGCCATGGATTATTGAGCGCACTGGGCCAGGACTGGCACCTGGCAGTGTGGACGAATGCGTGCGCCTGGTGTGCGCGTCATGATCTCTCTGGTTTAAATTTAAGCACATCTTGTAAATCTTGGGCAGCAGAATTTCAGAACTAATAAACGAACAAAAAAAAGGATTCTTACTATTCCCTCCTTAAAGAGATAGTTATTATGCAGAATCACACACACCCTCCCACACACAGATCGCCTCCTCTTTCAGCCTTCTCCTTCAGTCCCCCTCTCCTAAACTAATATTGACTTTGCTCATGAATGACAGATCTGCAGTCCTCCTCACTCTCTCCCTCTCTTCCCATCTCATTGTCTATTTCCCTTATTCACTGTCACACCTCACGCACATACTTTGAATACCAGGTGAGAGGGTTGCTATGGTTACGGGGCAAGGGTGGACACCTATGGGACATTTTCACTTGACAGAGATGTCCCCTGTGTGTACGTGGGTGCGCCTGTCCTGCAGAGGTGGCAATTTGCCCAAAAGAAGGTGCGCACGCATGTGTGTGTGTGTGTATGTGCGTGTATGTGCGCACGTGTGTGTGTGTTGCCTCCGTGAGTTACAAAATGCCCAGCTTAGAGAAGCTCATGTGGTAAGAGCTGTGTTACTTTTCCAGCTGATTTTGAGGTTTTATTTTGCAATGTTTCCTCGATTATAGTTTGAATGCAGAGAGAGCAAAGCCAAGATTTCTCAGCAGAAAAGCGACATTCTGCCTACTGATCTCCTACATAAATAGCTCACGCATTTTTCATTCAATTGTTCACCAATCTTTTATTTAGTTAGTTATTTCTTTAACAAAGCCAGCTGCAAGCCACGTGCCACACTTGTTGCTGAGGAAACTAAAAACTAAATATACATTGCCCTCTTTTCTTTAGCTGGTAAAACAACAAAGCTGAAAAAAATCTTGCATTTGTGTGTGTGTTTGGATGTGTGCGTGTGTGTGTAAAAGCAGACTGACTACGTTGCTTTCCAGCCCAGGAACGGATTAGTCAGCGTTCTGAGACCATGACATCATCTGAAATGTTTACACGTGTAATTATAGACAAGTGAGAAATACATCTGTTGCACTAACGCACACACTCACAGCGGAGAGATAGACATGGCTCGCAGTAATGCAGTAATTACATATGAGGAGAAGCACTTAATAATGGGGACCATCTGATGATGATATTTAGATTTGCAGCTGGCTCAACAGAGCAGGCCATCCCACTGTGGCCTGCACCTGTGCTCCTCCAACACGCGTGTTAGAAGCAATTCTTCTTCCCGTCATTCTGCAAGCATTTTAAGACATGTTTTGGCAAATGGAAGAGGAGAAACATCAAATGCCGGAGATGCTGAGAACATTTTAATCCCCAGGAAATCAACACATGCATGAGTTTACTGATCTAGCGCATGTGCTTATCAGTCAAGCTGCTTTAACTGGCATTGGCGATGATAAAGATTCCTTCTTTCTAAGAACATAAACATATGTACATATCCCAAAGAGGACTTACAGTTTTAATGAGTGAAAGAAATGCAACAATTCAAACCAGTTGTTCAGTGGTGCCTGTGTAGAGCCTCGTGTTGGTCATAATTTGAGTGAAATCTTTGAAGGAGACTGCTTTTTGAGCACCCTCTAATGGTCAACTTGGACTTTCAGTTTTTTTAACCTCCAGATTTCTAAAGATGTTTGATCTCATTTTAATTAAAGAGTATTTAAATGTAATGGAATATTTCATCTTTGATGTCTCCGTCCATTCCATAAATTTAACTTCTTTCCTGACATTTCTCTTCCCCCCCCTTTCGTCTTTCATCTTGATTTTTCTTCATTCCTTTGGGGGTCTTTCCATCCTTTTGTCTCCACCACTTTCTCTGTCTCTTTCTCCCACATCCCCTGCACCACCCTCCTCCTGCCCTGCTCCTTCTGTAATGAGTCTAATCCATCAGCCAGACAGTATTAATCGTATTCCGATAGCAGTGTGTTCACTCGCTGCTCGCTGCTGTCTCTGTCTCTACGAGTCAATAACCCCTACGCTAACACCTACACACTGCCTATGACAGATAGGCTATGTGTGTGTGTGTGTGTGTGTGTGTCTGCATGTGTTTGAATTTTAAAACCAGCTCAGCACTATGACCAAATTTATTGCAGTCTTTGCCTGGAAGAGCGTCCAAAACACACACAAGATGTAGACACAAACACACACACCACAGCTAAAATGACCTCCACTGGATGAGTTGCCAGACCACTTGGTGGCCACAAGCCCTTGGTGAGTGACATCATATCCTTTTCCTGTTTGCCTCTTACACTGCCATACAATAATAAATAGAAAAGATAAATAGAAAGTGACAGCACATGATTGTGCGTCTGTGTCCATTTGTGTGGGTTTGTGCATCTGCCTGCATGTGTGCCTCAGCCTGCCTATCCACTGCCAGGTCAGAAAGTTTTTCACCCACGTCTTTGACCTGATCTGCCACAAACTCCATGACCCAATAAGCTGAAGCAGCAAGCAGCCACCTCCCTTCTCGTCTGCCTCCTTTCCATTTAAAACCTCAGCGACTTACAGAAAAAAAACCTCTCACTAGCGGATAATGTATCAATCTGGTGCCCAACGATCCTTTGTCATTTTCAGACTTAGCTTTGCCATCAATTTTTCCCCCACAATTCGCTTCATCCATCAGTCGCTGCACCATTCTCCTGATCGCTCAATCATTGCATCACTCTTTTCATACATCAATCATTCATTTGTGCAGTTCATCTGTCATCCTGCAATCCCGCACAGTCAGACATCCAGAAGCATTCTATTTAAAGTAAATGCTTTGGCTTAAGGAGGGAGTGGTGAGAAAGATCCCTAACCTGCATGTGTATTATTTTAGTCTGACGCTTAAATTGTCATCATTAAAACCCTAACAGCCCATCTGCTGCTTTTTGCCGTTCAAAGCGACCCACTGATGATAACAAATAAACAACTAAACGGCACAAAAATGGTTTTGATACAGCTATAAAATACAGAAGTCAGTTTTTCCCCCCTCTAGCAACATTTTTGGTGAGATTGACAGCTGAGCTTAGGAAGTTATGGTCTGTGGTCGGGGAGAGTGTGTTTGTATATCAGGAATGAGGGGTTAGCAGATCTGTGGAAAGAGGCATAACGTGTGAGCACGAGTGTGGAGAGTAGCAGAGGACTGCACTGACGATCACTTACTCACCCTGGTGTCATTATTCACAGTTTACAAACCATGACAAGACAGGCAGAGACAATCACACACACACACACACACACACACACACACACACACACACACACACACACACACACACACACACACACACACACACACACACACACACACCACTTCTCACATCTCTTAATTCAGCAGTTTGCGCGGTTTTGTCTTTCCTTCCTTGTGTTTACCCAGCAGATTAGAGTGACATGCTGGCAAGCCCTCCTTACATATACACATACACATCTCCAGTTTACACATGTCTTTGTGATCATGCTGATAAGGTAACACCTTATGTTAAGGTCATTGCAGTATTTAAGAGTAATTCGTTAATAGCTTATAGATAATAAGACCCTTAAAATTCCTTATGAGAGATTTTAGCCTATTGCTAGGTGGTTACATGTATAATTCAACTTTTGTGGACATAAAGTCAATGTTAGTGAAATTAAAAAAAAATATGTTGGGGGTGTTAAAGCATTTAAGATTAAAGCTGTGTCCACACTGGCCATTCCAGACTCTGGTTTCCAAGGTAACCCTCTAATGTAGCTGCCCTCTCATTGGTAGTTGCTTCAGTCGCTCACCCCTGGAAGTATATCACAGGTTATCGATAGTTGCTTGGAAACTTGAAAACTTTTAGCCTATCGTTAGGTGGTTGCTACACATCACGACATGTGATATAGACAGGGACCTTTACGAACCTTCCTATGATGTACCTGTGTGCCAAATTTGGTTGCTTAACTCCTGGCGGTCCAGGAGGAGTTTGTGGACAAAGAGACAGACAGACAAAGATTTGCTGTACCAGAGCAACATTTGTTTAGTCTGTACAGTGTGTGGAAATAGCGAACAAAGGATGCATACGCTCACAATCGCCTCTGCCCACCCAAATACGATCCCATTGCTCTCACAGCATTCCAAGGAAATAAGTAGCATTCCTTGAAACCTTTGAATTATTAGTACTTCTTCTCTAAACTGACTTACTGTCAGTTATTAAAAATGCTGCAGCCTAAGATCCAAGATTTAAGATTCAGTTTAGGCAAATATATGGTGTCTGTTGATTGACTAAACAACAAATCTACAAATAGTAATAACTTTAGCTCTAGACATTATGGCACATCATCGTCCTGGAAGAACGCTTTGCTGTCTTTTTTTTTCTCTTCCATTAATTTCAATATTTTTGTTTTATAAAAAAAAAAAATTGAATTGCAGCACCTTTATGCCATCTCATATGTTTAAATTTGGAGATTGTCACAGTGCTACATTCAATTATTTAATTATTAATTTTTTAATCCTAGGAGACACAACCATCAATGAAGTATATGTCATGCAAGAGAACCCATGAGAACAAAATGAACGGGCCGAGTCGTCAGAATGATATTTAACATGTGTTGACAGATTCACAGCATTACAGTTTTTTACAGACGCTAGGACACATTTCTCAATACTTAGGTCACTTTTGCAAAACTCCTCACACAGTGAGCACAACAGAAGTCTATGTGGGCTAAACTGAGGACCAGTTATCATTGTTTTGGCACAAAATGCATTCAATGACTACATCTCTCAAATTTCATGAATTATCTTCTCACTCAGACACAACAACTGCCAAAAATCTTTGTACGTACAGGACATTTTGCATGTGCTTACATACTGTTTTCAAAACTGTTAAACTTATGGTCAAAACAATAACACAATGCAAAACTTGAAAAGACAGCAAAATCCAACAGCAATATTTTATTGAAACATATTTTAAATCTAAAAATGCAGTTTAACCAGCCACAGCTGATTCTCATTGTAGATGAACATCTACACTGGTGTTACTCCTTCAATTTTTCAACTCCTTCAATTCTGGCAGCCAGAAGATTCTTTCCTAGGTGTGTTGCCCTAGATGACATAAGATGTGATGTGGATGAGAACCTGTGGCCAAATGGAGAAGACCGAGTAGATTAGCATTACTATTGTATGTGTATCAGTGGATGGTGTGTATACAAATTCTTGTATTTTGGGATTACTTAGTGCAAAAAACTAAAAATACATAAACAAATATTAACGAATTCTGCATGATGTCTGATTCATTCCAGTAACATATATTGAAATTATAAACAGAGATGTGTCCTTGTTTTACACAAGAAAACACTGTGTAATGCTACATGTTGTTAGTGTTTTTTAGGTCATTGTTTTGTGGATGACAAAGTTTGTCGGCTGTCAACCTTTGCTAGTGTTCTGGAAGAATGAGTTTATTTGAGACCTGAATAAAGTGTTTTGGTAGTTGTAGTGCATTTTGAATGTGGAATGAACTGCTTTGCCAAGCTGACGGTCAGTTAGGAGGATTGTGTGAAGTGTTTTGCAAAAGTGACCTAAGTATTGAGAAATGTGTCCTAGCGGCTGTAAAAAACTGTAACTCAGGCATTTAGTAACACAAAAGAAAAAAAAAACAATCCTCCTTAAAAGTCAGTTGCTGTATTTCTTATTGTTTGGGTTGCATCTTTAAGAGCTTTTGGGAAGACCTGATAAATATAAAGACTAAGCACCATCTTTAAATGGAGAGCATTTTTTAAAGCATGTCCTCATAAATGGGGACAGTGGGTTTATTTTACAGCATAACACAATAAAATGACCACTGCTTAACAAAGCATAAAACACTTTATTGTAATGTCCCTGTATGAGGATACCAAGTCTCAGGAGGTTAACCCGATGGGATGCGTGGTCAGCTACAGTTTATTAATCTAAGTTTAATAAAGCAGTGGTTATAACCTAAAAAGTGAGCCAAAACCTGAGGGTGTCCTTGAGTCTTAAATATGTCACACCCCATCTGTGCCAACATACAAAGAATTTTTACTTCATATCCTTCCTCTTTATATCTTTCTCAAAGAATTTCAGGTATTCAGCAGTGAGTGACATCAGCGTGACAGCTGATCTACAAAGGAAACCTCTGCAATGTCATTTCCATTCATCCATTTTCTTAACCGCAGGTAGCCAGTCAATCACAAAGCAGAGATGTCATGTATCTGCTTAAAAAGAAATATTTTCCAACTTATTCAGATGAATGAAATTGCTCTTTAGCAGTACTAGCACATCCAAATGTAACACATGCAGATGCTTCTTCGGGGTCGTTGTGGCCTCTTGGCTTCAGCTCACATTAAAGCAGGTTAAAAAGGAGGTGGTCATCGCGTAAGAGCAGAGGCAGATCACATTTCTCCCATCAGGCACTATTAGAGTGTGTGTCACCATCTGTGTGTGTTGTGTGTATGTTAGAGACAGAAAGTGTTTCCTCCCCCGAGGCCTCTCACTTAAACTCAGTGTGAAAATGAGCCTCTTGTCAATCGTCTACTCGGGGTGTTTGGGGAAATGAGCGATTCATCAGTCAGCCGCTCGACTGTGAGGCTGTGGCAGTTTACAGTATCTGACCCGGCACCTGCACAATGCTTCACAGAGAGAGAGCGGGAGAGACCAGGGGGAGGAGAGGACGACAGACGGGGTGGGGCCAGAGGCGAACACAAAAAGATGGAAGAACAACATTTGTGGCCATCAGAAAGAAATCCAGGCGCTATTCAGAAAAAAAGAACAAATTGGCAGAAAGGCATAGTTTCTGCTTTTCTTTTATCGCTACTCCACCTCCTCTTCTCTGTCTCACTCCAAATCTATTCAAGATGTCTCCAGAACCGCCCCCCTCCCCGACAACACCCATCTCCTCCACCCCTCTGTTTGCCAGCTCCCGGCAATTGCAGGCTAGCTGAAATATTCCTCTTCAAATAGTTTCTCTCCGTCAATGTTGTCTTTCTTTCTTTCACCACCGTAGAGGCTTGGGTCACACACACTTGTCACTCTGGACCAGCTGTCCTGCACCATCTGTCCACTGTCCACTCAGCACACACACACACACACACACACACACTGCAACTCTGGTGCTAAAATGTGGCAGTTACTGGCAAAGACGCCATGCCCGGGAACAATTTTTGTTTATTGGGCATGTGTCAAAATAAATACAATATTTGAGACTGATAGAAGGAAGACAAAGAGTGAGAGTGGTGAGAGACAAAAGACGGGAAAGAAAAACAGAGAGCAAACAAAGAAGCTGAGGATCTATTTCCATATGACCAACAGTGTGAGAATGAGAAGTCACGCATAATCCAGGCTAGTTGTAGGCTTTCAGGATTGCTTCTTTGGGTTTTTAATGCATTTGTGCCACATTTACTGAAACACCATATGCGCTGAAGTGAGCAAAATTACTGTGTGCGCTCTGCATTCCTCTGAGCAGTGAGTTGGAAAGACTGGCCATGAAAGCAAACAGCGTTGGCCATTAAGTCTCCTGGACACCAGCCAGACAACACACACGCGCGCACATTTATGTGTGCACATATATGTCACTAATGAAAAACTACTTAAGCATATGAGGTCTGGAATTTTGAGAAAGAGATCCTCGGTGATTGTGTGTTCATTTGGGAAAAACTAACACAAAGTTTTACATTGTTAATGTTTAAAATGACTTTTTAAAATTACTTCCTGATTTGCACTCTTTCTGCTAAAAGAAAAATATTCATATTCATGGCACTAATATGTAGTTGATATCCAGAGGGCTGGAGCCTTTCTTAGTTGTCACAGGGTGAGAGGAAGCTCAAGTAGGATAATTAAAACACATTTTAAAGTTCCTCACTAATGTATATCCCTTTCCTGGTACTTTACATTTCTGCTTCACCACATTTCGTGGGGATATATTGTACTTTTTCCACAAATACCCTTATATAATTACCAGAAGTTGCTGTAATTTTATTTTGAAATTGCTGACTGATTCTGCAGGTAAAATATCACACGTAATGGCCTTAAAAATACAGTAACATAACATTGTTATATAACACAGATAGTCCACATTCTGCTGTATTATGAATACTTTAACTATTAACATCTGGCTGACAACATGTCTGTATCTTACTATGTAACATTTTTTTTTAAATGACTGTATTGGAACGTCTAATTGCTTGTAAGCCAATCTTACCACTTTTGCCAACAATTTGTTTGTTAAAATGTTCAAATTTCAGTCTCCTGGTTGATTAAGTAGCATCCTTGGGTAAGATACTGAACCCCAAGTTACTCCCAGTGTGTTTGTCAGACTATGAATGTTAGACTGAAAGCATTTAGATGTAGAAAACGGAGCTTGTGCAAATGCGTGAATTAGACACGATGCATAAAGCACTTTGAGTGTTCAAGTAGAGTAGAAAAGCACTATATATAAAAAACAGGCAATTTTGCCATTTCTTAAACATAAAAAATACATGAAAAAGCAAGAAAATCATCATGTTCTACATAAAAAAGACACGGTGGTTCTAAATTTTTCCATGTGGACCGAGAAAGAACGCAACCTGAGGAAGCATGAATGTTCATCTTATGGTATATAAACTGTAAGTTAGTTTGACATTATTAAGCATGGTAGAGCAATCTGTCAATGCAAGTTATTGTGTTACTGCAAAAGCCAGTCCCAATAAGCATTTGAAAGATTCCTGTAAAGAAATTGGTTTAGATTCCAAAAGTGAGCTCACAAATTTATGGAAATTGTAGGTCTGCAAAATAAGTCAGAACATCAGCAACATCTGCAGCGACTATTAAACACAACTGAATTTATGCAACTGGCTAGTTTAGCAAAAATATTTGTTTTGTGTCTTGTCTCTGAGTTTTTAGAAGCATTTAATATTTAGTAATTAATTCATGGCATTGAGAGCCAATTATTGGCGGCAGAGGAGTAAAAGTAGGATTTGGAGGAAAAGGTAAGTTCGGAGCAAGTGAGTATAAGAAATCCATATGAAGTAGTTAATTTTTGGGACTATAAGCTTATTTTAAACACTAAGTTATGAACTATGAATGCATATTTAAACCTGTGTGAAATCCTCTCTAAGACAGCTCTCAAAACTGTCAACATCAGACAGAGCTTCTCCTCACGGTGTTTGATCGCACACCCTGACCAGGACCAGGGCTGTAGAGCACCGCATCACATTTCCCACATTTCCACTAAACAAGTTGAGACACTTCAGCTCTCCGACTGCTGCTGCTGAGTCCGGACCTACGTGATGCTGCTGTTCCATTTACTAACCACAGCACAACACGAGCAGCGCGGACTGAAATTCATCCTCCACGGTACAATGTCCACCATGAGGTTTGTGTCCCAAATATAGAGAACACATTCAGGTCTAAAATCAGTAAGTGATTTTAGACAAGCTGCCTGCCAGCGGAAGGGACATAGGAGGCGCTGTGCAACACAAACACATCAGCTTCCTTTCTGAAGCCTGCTGCTGTTAACTAAATTAGATTAGCAGGGTGTGTGTGTGTGTGTTTGTGGGCGCACCAGGAGTGTCATGTTAGTTGGTAATGCATTGGACAGCTGTGACACACATGTCCACCCTCCCACACACACACACACACACACACACACACACACACACACACACACACACACACACACACACACACACACACACAGATAGCTACACACTTGCATACACATAAACTGATTAACATTTCAGAATACCAGCCTCCAGCGCTGACCTCTCAGAGATTGATTGACATGGCGACTGTTTTTAAATTCATAAGTATGCGTGTGCATGTGTGAGAGCGTCTATGCGTGTGTGTGTGCGTGCCTGCACCAGTAATACAACATCGAATGTGTGTGTTTGTAATGGAAGAAGTGGACTGATGTAATGAGGCTGTAATAAGGGCGAAGCTTAATCCTGGTGAAGACAGACATAGACCTCTCACCCCTACACACACACACACACACACACACACACACACACACACACACACACACACACACACACACACACACACACACAGACTTACACCCACTTACACAAATTTGACACTTTTTTCCTTTCTTTTTCTCATACTGTTCAACCCCCCCCCCCATCTCCCCTTTCTGCTTTTACCCCCCACTTTCCTTCCCCTCTTTTTCTTCTTGACCACAAACCCTTTTTGGCTACTCATTTTAACTTACACCTCCTTCTTTCCTTCCTTGCAACCCTTCAATTTCTCTAATCTTTTCTTCCGCTTCGTCCTCAATTCTTTCCCCAGTTTTTACATGAAGCTCTTCTTTCCTTTATCTATATTTCCATTCCACAACATTCAACATTTGTCTTGTTGACATATTATTTTTCTAGCCTAATTTTCTATCCATTCTTCCCAAGCGGCAAGTAAAAAACCTGCAGTTTCTCAGTTGGCCATTTGAGACAGATTTCATAGATATTCGTGTTACAATGCCCAGCTTTACAGCAGGAAATAAACATTTTCATAGCTCAAATACCTAGTAGGACTCTATGTAGTTCTGTGAATAACTAAGCACACCACATTATTTAAAAGCTTGTAAAACTGCCTTTTTACATCAATAAGTTGAAGAAATCCTTTTTGTATGACTTTATCAGAACTTTGGCCACTCTTCTTTACAACTTTGCTTCAATTCATTGAGGTTTGCAGGCATTTATACATCACTCCATTAGGGCCTGTCACAGTATTTCAATCAGGCTGATGGATTGACTTTAATCCTCCCAATACATTCTTTTCTTTTTCAGCCGTTCTGTTGTAGTTTTGCTGCTCTGCTTGGTATCACTGACCATTTCTGTGCATTACGACCAAACATCTGCATCGGGGTCTTGTCCAAATGACATTGTTCCAAAAGTCCTTGTTGAGAAAATAACTTTACAAACTTAAGCTGGTGTGTCCTTTTTAGAGCAAACAGGTTTTCTCCTGGTAACCTTTCCTAACAAATTTGTGGTAATTTGCACACCTTTACTTACTTCCAAGCTGCATGAAAAAGAAAAAGTCTAAAGCTCCAGCCACTTTATTGCTTGACCAACATGTTTTAGCTTGTACCTTTCATCACGGTCCCTTCTAGATGACCTTGATGAAGGGAACAAGCATTCCTTATAATACAAGTGTAGCTGGAACTACAACCTTTTTACTCTTTCAGGGACTGAGAAGCACCTGGCTGTTACTGCCCTCTCAGTTCCTATGGAAGCAATTAAGGGGTGACTGCAGAGAGTCCTGTGAAATGTTTCTTTAAAAAGAAAAATGCTTTTTTGCTGTTGTTCTTAAACAGCTGCTCTAATTTAAAACATCTCACTTGTTTAACAACAAGGTTCAAAGGTAAGAATTATTAGGGGCTTGGCCTTTTTCAGGCCCAGAAGCTGCTAAATTGAACCTCTTAACTGTATTTCTTTGTGGTATCCGTAACTGACACTTGACATGGCTTGTTACGTGGTTACATATAATACAACTGCACCCAAGAAGTCTATGTTTTATGTCCAGTTTTGATAAGCTTAGTTATGGTATTTTGTTTGTATTTTTCTTAGCACTAAATAGCAGTTCTGTGGCTATCAAAGTGCCCATACAGTCTATTCATGTTTGACAAATCAGCCTCTTATCCAGATGTGGTCAATGCTGGTTCCAGTAGCTGTAATGAAAACTCTAGACTTTAAAGCAGAACTTCACAGACTAATAGGTGTTATTACGGTGGATATGCCCGTCTTTTATGTACAGTCTACATGGTCTCTTTTAACTTCCCTTATTGCTCTGCTTTTCCACCCTCTTCTCTTCATTTCCTTCTGTCCTGTGTCCTACCTCTTTATTTTCCTCTGCTCCATTCCTCCTTTCCTCTGTCCTTCTCCCTTTCTCTCAGTGAATACCAAAGAGGGCACGCATGCTTCCTTTAAGTCTTCCACATTAAGCGGGGCAATAAAACACTACCAAACATGCACACACCCACACAAACATGGTGTAGTTTAAGTAGATGAGCTACTGTGGTTTTTTCCAAAGAGTCTAAGTCCATTTCATGCCCCAGACACACATTTACCACCACAATTTATTGTCCTGAGGTGGCCAGAATGGGAAACATACTCGTTCTCTTTCACTCTCATACACATACACGTATATGAAGACAAACACAAATTATGGTGATTTCTCGCTTGGTTCAAGTTTTTGAGGCAAAGGTTATTTTCTGTCTTGGGTTTCACCAGAGGAAATGATTCCCCACTGATTTAAAGATTTAACAGCCTAATTCTTGCATAAGACCATTCACTACTGTCAAGTCATTTTTATTTGATTTTTGAGTTTCTTTTAACATCAAAACAGGGACAGCAAATATGGCCAGACTAACAGCAAACTACTGTGACTGAAGTGGTATCAACTCATAAGTTTCTTTCATTAGTGGTGGTGTGATTTCATGATGCCTTCAAGTGGCTTATGTTTGCTGTGTTCATGAGAAGATGTGACACAGTGCTCTGAGTTTTAAAAAATGCTTTTGATAAATGAGCTTTTTTTTTGTGAAAAACACAGAAACCACCCCGTTTGCATTCATTGTTAGTACTTTGCACAGATGCCTAGTACATGCCAATACTGCAGTGTTGTTTGGTGTGTTCATGCTGTGGGTAAACTGATATACATAAAAACATTGGGACTGATTGAGACCCACTTTTATATGCAAAAAACTCATCTTAGTCCATTGCTTTTTTTAAAATTCAACATGCTTTTATAAGTTGTTATAGGTGAATTAATGCTATGAATGGGTCATTTTACTCCATTGCAAGGAAACAAAATATAGACAAGAACCTTCAGGGACCTTAAATGTACATGTGAGTAAAGTTTGGTTGCTCAACTCCTAATGGTATAGGAGGAGCTCATGGAGACATGCAAAAGGACACATATTTCATGCATTATACTAAGATGTCAGATTTTTACAACACATAAGTTACAGGTAATTTTACTATTATATATTATTTATTATTAAAAACCTATTGAAACCTAAAAGGTAAAGTCAAATTAATCCTTGTAAATTAATCAGTGGAAAGTGGAAAAATACATAAAAACAGAGCAATTACATTAAAGTACAGTACAAAATATACCGGTACACCACAGGCTGTGAGGTTCAACAGATGGTAAAACTGTTCAATATGTAGAAGCTAAATTTTGTGGAATATATAAAACTGATGACTGCAACCTGCAGGAACTACAATTGCAAAGCTTCCCACATATGGGCTAGCCCTGCACAGCACTTGACAGAGTGTTTGACTGACAGGTGATCTGCAGAAACAACAGAGGTTAAAAAAAGCACAAAATGACCACTTGTATAAAAACTCACAAGAAAAGTACTTGAGTGCAGCACAGGCCACTTTTGAGGAAAATGGTGCAACTTTAACCACAGTGGTTATATTCATTGTGCCAGCCACGGTGGATCTGGTCACAGCGGATTGGAGAGGGTGGCGTTGTGAAATTGTTTCTTTTTAGCGCGGGGGTCTTGGGAGGCCCTAGTGAGGCCATAGTGAAGGCGCTAGAGCGGGCTGCCTGATTAGAAAGAGAGCACTCTAAGTACTGACAGGCAGCACTTGAGACAGGCTTGGGAGTGCAGGGGTCCTACTGAGCTATTGTTGCCCACCACGCAGGTTAACAAGACACTGCAGCAGCTTTTAACCTCTGTCTTTCATTTCTCTCGCACTTTGTCCCTTTTGGTCGGCCTCGCTCTCACACATGTACTCACACAGATGGTCCCCCTATAACCCTCGTCTATTTTAACGTTTAACGTTTCCTTCTTCCTCACCCCCCCCCCAATTTCTCCTTTTAAAGATAAAGGCAAGAAGAAAGAGCAGTGAATAAGAAAACAATTCCCTAGTAAGGAAATAAAAGAGCCTTTTTTCACCTCCAGTAATGACTTTATTCCCCCTGCACACACTTCTTTTTTATTGAATTATATTGTTCCTTTTTATTCTGCTCATCAACCATTTATATCTCGAGTTCCATGCTCTTCTTTGGATGTTTCTGCCCTTTATTACATTCTCTGTCGTGACGATCCCACTTTCTTTCAATATTGTTGAGGTCCGGGCTCCTAGGAGGCCAATCCACTGACTGATAGTGTTCCACTGTGTGACTTGGATAGAAAAACTGTGTTTTACAGATGGCTGTCGACACTCAGTGTTGTACCTTTCCTACTCCATATAAAATGAAGACATTTTGAACCACAAATGTAAAAATTGGATTATTGACTCCATCAGACCTGTTACCACTGATTTTTAGTCCAGTCCTTCTGTAATCTTGCATATCTCAGCATTTTCTCTATGTTTCCCTTCCTTAATAATGTCTTCTTGACAGTCATCCTTCCGCTGAGACCATTTCTGGTGAGACTGTGATTAGTAGAAGGATCAACTGAAGGTCCACTTGCTCCACTCTCAGCTTGTGTATCAGGTGTATTCTGGAGGTTTTGTTAAACACATGACTTTCAGATACTGTTTATCTTCACTTGTCAGTTTCCTCACTGCACATGTGTGTTATGTGTTATGTGCAAGTGTTTGCCTAATAGCTCTTTGGGAATCACCCTGTGCCTCTGAAAATGAACTGGACTGAAATGAGTGGAAAAAACATCCAATGTCCAAAGAAAGACTTCAACAGACCTTCAGAATGAACCAGAGAACTATTACTCTACACCACTTAAAAAATGACAAGAACGTCTGTCTAAAATGAGGGGCGGTTCAAGATTTTTGCACACTACTGTGTGTCTCTTGTGTATACAGCCAAATCTAGGTTATCATTTCCATAAGCTTTCAGTTCGAGCCCTTATAGAGGAGAGAATATAAAGAGGCTGCCCTGGGGCAACATATGTGGACACACACACACACACACACACACACACACACACACACACACACACACACACACACACACACACACACACACACACACACACACACACACACGTGTGGACAGAAGAACCAACACAAGAAGCATGGATAAACAAACCTGACAAAAACAAGCACACACATGCTATCAAGCAACGTTTTAGAAGTGGAAACACAGCCTGTTCATCTCTGGTTAATGTGTAGATGCTAAGAGGTATCCAAGAGACACTGGTAATTATAAAAACACACAGACACAGTAATCAGGGATTTCCCTCTCTGAGTTTATCACTCTGTGTTGACTCCATAGGGAGTCAAAAACAGTAAAGTCATTCCTGTATGACTTTACTGTTTTCTTTCTTTTACTTTTGTCTTTTAACATATCTGCCTCTTCTTTCACTTTCTTAGTTTTCTCGTCTGTCTGTCCGTCACGCCTGGCTGCCATTCTGTCATCAGTCTCTGTTGCTCTTTCTCTAAAAGCTCCTAGCTGCCCTCAGGGCTCAACTTATAATATTACAGTATACCTCATTTCTTTTACTCTCTGCCTTTTTTTGTCACAAACTCAGACATGCATGCACTGACACACACACACATACAAAAATGGAAGAAAGCCGCACAATACCAGCACTAAGTGAGCACAGAGTCTCTGGAAAGAAGGAGCATCTTAAAAGGCCTTTGGGATGTCTGTCACGCACAAAAATAGCAGCTGTTTGGATTAATGTCTTGGACCTCTGGCCAGATCAATAAGCTCTTTGTTGCATGTAGTGTTGTGTTACGATGACCTTCAATTAATGAGCACTTTCGGGAGCAATTAGGAAACCGTGTTTGCTCAAAAAATAATTTGAATTTTACAACATGATGAAATGCATTCAAAATTTCTTTTTTCTTTTTGTATTAATATTAATGCATCCTAAGAACATTAGCATCTGCTAGGCTGGCTAAAACGAATCCTAATAGAGAGGAAAGTATCACGCACACACACACTGAATATTAATGCAAGCACAAACAGAAATGTACACATCTTCATTCAAATCAAACCAAAAGAACAAACCGGTTTCTCCGCACTGCAGCATACCACATACGGTGTATGCATGAGAGGCTGTGCATCTGTGTGTGTGTAAAGCATAACAGTTAACTGCATCAAACCCCCTTTAGTTACTTATGCGTGTATCCCTGTGTGTGTGTTTGCGTGTGCGCATGTGTACCTGCATGCATAAGCGTGGCGGGGCGTTAGAAGCTGCTCTATTGATGAGAGAATGAAGTCATTTTTCAATGTGGGGTTAAGCGCTGCATTATTGCCGCCTCATTTGGCTTCTGTGGGCCACCATAGCCCTCCTGTCTGGTTTCCATGGCACGGAGAGAGAACAGAGAGGGGAATGTCCCTGCTTACCAGACTGCAAGTTCATCCATCAGCTCACACACACACACACACACACACACACACACACACACACACACACACACACACACACACACACACACACACACACACACACAGGGGCAGGCAAAAAGGGCTTATCCCACTCACAGTCAACTTTCCCACAAAGTTGCAACAAATCAAGAGCAGCAGCGCTAAGTCTCCTAAAGCCAGCCAATATCACATTATACACCAGCTTGGATATACAAAGCTGCACAGAGTGGTGTGCTGCTGTAAAACCAATTCAGCTAAAAGTATAGAGTTTCTGTTACTACGACAGTCCACTGGGGTCCAATTGTAAACTCGGGAAACCTTAGAAAGTCCATAAAGCTACTGAAAGGAAACAGTTTAATTTCTCAGTAGTCTGTGTTTACTGCTGAATTTCCCGCCTTCCTTTGGTATGAAAGGGCTGAGATTTGCTCTGCATTGAGCATGCTGTACTTCACAAACACTGTAGGAATTGTTTCCAGTAATGGGGTGGGACGAGTTGGCTTAATGCGCACATGCACCTTCGTGAGTGTGCGTGTGTGCGTGTGTTTGGGGGTGGGGCATGCGGGTGTATGTTGGCTGTTTGAACAAGCACTGAACGTGAGCCAACCATGTCAGTTCACATAATAATGACATTCCTCTGGTGATATCATACAGGGCTGATAGAGAACAGCTTCACCGTAGAGACAGAGAGATGGATGAACTGTCCTCTTTCATTAATGTAAACATTGCCAATTTTCTTGTGCTTAACAGAGTTCAGCAAAAACATCCTACAAGCTGAGTCCATCTTTCTCTTCCCGTTTTCTTTTAATCCCATGGAGGTCAAGCCCTTCATCTTTGCTTGGGTTTACTGTAAACATCACCATGTATCACTGTCATATCAGCGCATTTATCTTCTATAGAGGGGCAGTATTCCCGCAGTGCACTATTCACCCTTATTCACTCGCTCACGCTGAGCACAGAGCGCATTCAGACCCATGCATCTATGTATGCATGTATGCACACATGCCGACGTGCACACAAACAATCTACAACCTATTGTGCTTCAGCCTGTGTGACATTTTTATATTTTGAAATCAATTTATCTTGGAGACACAAAAGAGTATGAGCGCACACACAGAATTCAACTGTGCATACACGAGAGCTGTTAAACACAGGATATCACAGTAGGCTTAATTTTCCTTCATGAAAGAAACATTAAATGCACATTATTGCAAAGTTGGAAGACATACAGTGTTCCATTGTACTCAAAACAAACAAAGATTTAAGCAAGTTCTCATTCCCAGGGTGTCAAGTAGTGCCATTCTGTCTCAGCCGCTGGCGTTTTTTGCTGTTGGCACCATGATGCACCAGGTTATTTTAAATGTGACAGGTCTCACTCCCAAAGTGCCGCATAAACAATTGAAGGCCATGCCATATATTTATTTTTATATATACATATATACATATATATATATATATTACCCTAGCAAAGCAGAGCGTGGAAGAAGAACAAAAAGCTTTTAAACAGGACACAAACCTGGCTAAGAAAGGCTCCCCTTCCCGAGGCAGACCTTTACGCATGACTCCATCTATTTCTAACATGACAGTGACCAATGTGTCAAACTCCCCCTATGCAAAAGGACACTTTCTGCATATCTCAGCAATTCCTGTATCAACTGCAACAATGTCATTACTTGATCTCCAGACAACATATTGCAGATTCTAACTTCTGCAGTTATGGCAAGAAACTCAAAAGTACTTGATCTTAGAGTTTAAAGCAAACAATAAACCCATTTGCAGTTAGGACCATAAAAATCCCCACATGCAATGACTCATTTTGTATAAATTTGTGTTGTTTAATTGTTGGTGTCAGTGTTTCTTGCAGGCAAAGTTTTATTTCTGTTGTTCTTTTAAGTCTTTACATAAATAGGACTTTAATCTCGATGAGATTAGCAGATTAAAAAAGAGGTCTATAAATCAAAGGCCCACAGGCATTTACATGCGCACTCCACAGAGTGGTGGAGGGGCCCTGTAAAGCAGACATGATCTATTTGGATCCATCTCTACTTCCCCTGTGTCTATAAAAAGCGTGGTGTCACATAGTGAGATCTCCTGTCTTCTTTCCCAGACTCTCTGACGAGGTGTCAACCCTTCTCAGCTCCACCTGACACAGAAGCCACATACCAAACATCGTCATTCCTGTTTGTATGTATCTGTGGGAGTGCATGTTGCTTCTGTTATCACCTTCCTCTCTGCAATTCCTCTGTTTATCCATCATGTTAAGATCTAGCAGTCAAATAAAACCGCTGCACATGGGTCACACGGAACAAAAAGCAATGAGAAACTCAGTGTGCTTCCTCTGGCCCTGCTCATCATACTGAGAGGCATTTGGTTCGAGCCTATTGCACTGACAATCAAAATGCCTCCTGTAATGCTATCATCACACAGCAGCGCCCGTGGCAACTGTATTACACCCATTCAAAGGACACATAACTTTATTAACTCGCACACAGCGTGACATGTCTCGAAAAGCAGCAGGCTGTGCAGGCTGCCTGCCATCCTGATAACATAACTTTATTAGCCAATGCACACAGCCGCATTGCAAACCCAACAAGTTCATTAAGTTGGCCTTCAATTTAATCAGTTCAGCGCAACTTTATTACTAGCAACACTGGAAGGACGCAGCAGTGGCCGCACTGTTTTCGGCTGCCAATGAAAAGGATCTCAAGACAACATGGAGGAAAAAGACAAGCAGGCTCTTGCACGTCCTCTTAGACAAACATGGCAGCCTAGAGCTTTCATCAGTGTTCAGGGTCAAGGTAGCACATGAACTGTGACTAAAGGAAGAGAGCTAGGTTTAAGGATCCACTTCAACTACGTTCAAGGAAATTAAAAGTCCCCTTTAAGTGATATAAAATTCTTCAGTGAATGCAAATAGTTTACATTTCAAGAGTTTAATTACTTGAAACAAAAAGACCACTTCAAGACTGTTCAGTGTCTGTGCAATGCCCTGCTTCAAATTTCAACAATAGAGCTGAGCCTCTTAGGCGAGGATTCACCTTTAAATGAGTTCTGATGTCACAAACCATGCTCACAGGTAACTTTAAACTCCTACATAGCTCTGCTTCAACTCATCACATACTGACACTTAGTCAGGAGCAGTTGGTGTCATATTTTCACATACCGCCTAATCCTTCAGCATCATTTTTCAACCTGCAGGGCGCTGCTCCAGAATACCACTTTCTGCATAACAAAGTATAACAACTGACAAAAGTCTCGATAAGATGGGGGCTGATGGCATAATCATATAACTTCCACCACACACAGGCTTTGGGTTCCTTCTGGGACTGATACTTTGTAATTTAACATTTTT